>NC_092769.1:4737078-5087078 GCF_047496795.1 Chiloscyllium punctatum
AGTATTGATCTGTTCGGGGGTCAAAGTGTCACTACACCCATGTAGGAACACTCTCCATTCCCAATTCATTGTAATGCTGGGAATCACCTAATGGGGAACAAAGAAGGATCTGACCCATTCTCCCAGACTGAAGGTTCCTCTTCGGTCCAGGATCTGCCACCTCCCTTTCTGTTTCCTTTTGTTTCATTCTGCTGTTACATCATTGACTGAAGGGAAAGGAAGTGAACCCAGAAAGGGTGCAGAGTCTAACCAGGGACGGGAAGTGGTGGCATGGATCTGTTTATTAGTAGCTCTATGAGAATGTGGAGGGTGTACATTAGGGGGTAGCAGAGTCAGAATGGTGGGAGAGAGTAAGTGGACTGGAGGATTACAGTTTTGAGGGAAGAAAGGGAAAAAGATTCCAGAGAAACAAGAAGAATTGTCTGTTCTGAATTTCTAATCTGTACATTATCCTGGACACAGGGTGCGAGATGGTGAAGGTTTGCAGACTGAAATCTCAAAATCACGTGCAGATCGTGATTAAGTTAACCAGCATTTGACGAAGCAAAGATGGAGAATCACTCGGCCAAAATCCTGCAACACTCTCCCTCCCAGCATCGTCGATCTCTCTGCACCAAATGGACTGTGAATGGTTCAAGACAGCAGCTCACTACCATCTTCTCAAGGGTAACGAGAGATGGGGAATAAATGCTGACTGAGCCAGTGATGCCCATATCCTGGAAATGGTTTCTATCTCTAGTTGCATGAAATCTAACTGATGTTACTGCAGGATGATGAGGGATCTGAGTGCATCCTCCAGGAGGCAGCACCATCACATTACCCCTGCCTATACCCACACAGTAACACAGCAACATCACTGGAACAAGAGGCAGTGAAACCAAAGGAGGACTTAGATATAGTTCTTCGAGGTAAAGTCATGAAAGGGGATTGGAACAGAGCAGGGACAGGAGACTGAGCTGGATGGTCAGCTGATTCCCATTGAATGGTGGAGCAGGATTGAAAGACCGAATGGCCTCCTGCTGCTATCTCCCAGATATGTATGTCGTCATGGAGCCCGGATAGGAAGAAGTGGGCAGGCATTCTCCAGGAGATTGCACTTTCACAACAGTTTTCAGTGAGGGACGGTTTGATGGATTTTATTTAACATTTATCTTTAACACAAGGTTTTTAAATTTTGGCTTTAAAACTTCCCTGTGTGCACTCACTGGTCTCTCAATCGTGTTGAAGACGCAGCAAATCCGTTGTCATGCAGAGGGGTGAACAGCTCCTACCCAGTGTGAACGCGCTGGGGACTCGGGGTGGGATGAATCACTGAATCCATTCTCCTATATTGAGTATCTGAATGGCCTCTCCCCCTGTGTGGGCTCACTGGGACTTCGCAGGTGGTGCATTTGTGTGAATCTCCCCCCACACTGGGAGCAAATGAATGGCCTTTCCCCAGAGTGAGCTCGCTGGTGTTTCAGCAGGTCACTGAGTGAAACCTTTCCCACAAACTGAGCAGGTGAATGGCCTCTCCCCGATAGGAATGCACTGATGTCTTCGCAGGTGAGAGATTTGAATTAATCCTTTCTCACACATGGAGCAGGTGAAGGGTCTTAATCCGCTGTGCCATCTCTTGTGCCTCAGCAGGTTCTCCTTCACCGCCACTCCCTCACCACCAGACACCTGGAGGAAGAACGCCTCATCTTCCGTCTCGGAACACTTCAACCCCAGGGCATCAATGTGGACTTTAACAGTTTCCTCATTTCCCCTTCCCCCACCTCACCTTAGTTCTAAACTTCCAGCTCAGTAACTGTCCCCTTGACTTGTCCGGACTTGTCCTACCTGCCTATCTTCTTTTCCACCTATCCACTCCACCCTCTCCTTCTTGGCCTATCACCTTCATCCCCTCCCCCACTCACCCATTGTACTCTATGCTATTTTCTCCCCACCCCCACCCTCCTCTAGCTTATCTCTCCACGCTTCAGGCTCACTGCCTTTATTCCTGATGAAGGGGTTTTGCCCGAAACGTCAATTTCGAAGCGACTTGGATGCTGCCTGAACTGCTGTGCTCTTCCAGCACCACTAATCCAGAATCTGGTTTCCAGCATCTGCAGTCATTGTTTTTACCTGTAAGATCGAGTAGTTCCCTTCCCATACATGGGGCAGGTGAACGGCCTCTCCCCAGTGTGACTGTGTCAGTCAGTGTCGCGCTGGGAGGTGTAAGTGAATCCCTTCCCACAGTCCTTACATGTACACAGCCTCACCTTGGTCCAAACACATTGGTGTCTTCCCAGATCACATGACCAGTTAAATATTCGACCACTTGCATAACATAGGAATGATTTTTCTGGGCTGGGAATGCTGCTTTCCCCTTCCATATTACCGATAAGGATCAGGACCTGTGGAATTGGACGACTCTGCAGTTGATGTGATGTTAAAGCTGAGTTTCCCATCTGGGAACTCTCTCTGTCTGTAAAACAAGGTTTCCCCTATCATTACTATAACTCCCAACACCAGCTCTCCCTTCAGTTCCCCTGAATTTCTAAATTTGGACTAATGCAATGACCTACTTAATGTGCCTTTCTCTCACTTGTATCTGAAAGTAAGTTGGCGCCATTTTGAATAACTTTATACACTTTACCAGCAGAACTCATACTTCCTCTGTCATTTACGATTTGTAACCCATGGGAAATTTGTTACCATCTCCGATGACCGTTATAATGCTCTGACCACTTCTCTGGAGCCAGTGCAAGTCAATTCTAACAATTACCAATAGATTGTATCTGAACGGGATGCCCCCACAACAGTAGGCACTCTGACACTCAGTGCCCATCATTTAAGTTATTTTTGTTAAAGCCCCTCATGTGTCTGGCAATCTGGCAATACAATCGAAGATATTTTATACAGTAACCTTTCAGTCTCAATTTCCAGTTCCAGTCCTTGAAGCAGCCAGTAACATGCCAATGAATTGAATTGTAACAGCAGCATTGCCTTGGCAGAAGTGATTGAGGAGAATGAAGCTGTCTTCTCTGGACTATCTAAAAATGAACAAGCATCTTAAAGAGATCAATATGGTAGACACTGCAAGGATGTGTGCCCTGGCTGATGTGTCTGGAATGAAATCAGCACCATCTGTGGTATCTTTACCCAGCATCCCCTTTAGCTGCATAAATGTTTAAGATTTATTTGCTGCTCTAATTCCACTCTCTTGATCAGTCCCACTTGTAACTGCTGTAATGTTGGTGGCCGTGTAAATTTATAACATTTCATTTATTCCATCCCAAAACTTCTCTGTTAGGTGTCTCACTTTTGTTCACCGAGACTCTCATTCAATCTGACCTCTTCACAATGCCTGCTCTGATAATTCCTTAGAGGGCTCAGAATGAAATGTTCACAGAAGGACAAAACGAGGCTGATTGACTCATCAGCTCTCCAAAGCATCACCTCACCAAATGCCATTCTTTACCTTTACCCCATAAACATTCCCATTCATCCCCTTCCAATAATTGTTCAATTCTATCTCGTCATTGTACCTGGCTCCACCTCGCTCTTTTGGCAGTGCATTCTATAAACTTTCTCTGCATGAAAACGTTTTGTCTCATGTCACACGTGCTTCCTTTATCAATCCCTTTACATCAGAGCCTCCTCATTATTGATTCCCCCATGCATGTGATCAGTTCCTCCCGATCTACTCTCACTAGATCCCTCTTGGAGGTATTTTTACCCAGTATCCCCTGGGATGATGAATATCAACTCTCCCGGTCCCAGGAGACCAGTGCGAGACCATTCAGGTCCTCCCACTCTCGTACTGGGTTCAGTGCACCATCCAGCCTCACTGTACTCCAGCGAATTCTCACTGGGGAGAGGCCATTCACCTGCTCTGAGTGTGGGAAGCCACGCACTCAGATATCCAGCTTGATGAATCATCGGCGAGTTCACAAGTAACTACAGTGATTGGATTTGTTTTGTTTGTTCATGGGATCATGGCATCACTTGCTGGGGCAGCATTTGTCATCCATTCTAACTGTCCAGGAGATGGTTCAGAGTCAACCCCATTATTCAGGGTCTGGATTCACATGTCGGCTGGACCAGGTCAGAATTAGCACAATTTCCCAGGCCCAATGACATGAAGAGTTGATGTCTGGTCTGTTATCCTATTTCAGAAATATTAATGAATAATGTTTCCAGTTGAATTAAAAGTGAAAGACCAAAATGGGTTTTAGCCTGATTGAGCACATCCTCCTGTTTTCTCAGTTGTTATTGACAGTCTCATTCCCCTTGCACCGGAACCTGTTCCAGAGAGTGTTACAGAAAAGGCAGAATGGTCAGATGCAGCTGGTGACCTGACCTGTCACTGGTCGCAAAGGTGCACTCTCCACAGATGCTGCCAGATCTGCTGAATTTTTACAGCAATGTCTGCTTTTGTTCCTGATATCCCAGCATTTGCTGATGATCAGTTTTTCAATGTTCATCTTGTCTGTTGCAGAGGAGTTTATTGATGAGTTTGGAGGGTTTTGAAAATTGCAAGTTAGGCCACAAATTAGCCATGATCATCCTGAATGGCAGAGCAGGATTGAGGGGCTGAATGGCCTCCCCCTGTTCCAATGGAAGTTATCCATCTGCAGCTTGTGGCAACATTTCCCCTCACTGTTCACTTCACATCCATGTTGAACACACTGTTATTAACTGAACAAACCTCCTGTGTTTGAAATAACCCTGTTCATGTTCAGTGGCTCCATCTCCGGCCACCCGCGTTTAACTCATATCATGGAATGCTGTCTAGTATTACTGCGGGAATGCCCACAAGGCCTAATCATGGAGTCAGTATCCCCGGGATCCATAAACCCCGTTTATTTCCTCCTTACTCTTTCATTCTGGCTATTGAACTGTGAGTTTCAATCTATTCTCCTGTCATGCTCTTCAACATACCCATGTGGGTGGACTAGAGGCAACTGGGATTTAATGAAGGGAAGTGGGGATTAGGCAGAAACACTAAGGGAGGTGACAGCAAAGAAAGCTCTCATGATAACAGCAGAGTTTCTCCGAGACCCAGTGAGTGGTGAGGCACGTGAGATTGTGGGGGGAGGCAGATTCAATCAGGGATTCGGGAAAACACTCAATGACCTATCCATCTGATTGTTAACTCAGACAGATAGGCAGAAAGAAAGATGCACATTTCGATAGCACCTTTGATGACCTGGGGTAATGAAATATGCTTCAACCCAATGATTTCAGCTTCAAATCTCTGAAAACACAGACACAAAGCTTCCAACTTGTACCAGGTTGTCTCTCAACCTCCTGTTTTCTTAAGAAAAGAGTTTTAAGCTATTTAGCCTTTCCTAGTGATTATAACCGCTGCATTTCTGTCAGATTTCTGACTGAACCTTTATTTTCCTGTTGTGAGTGATGCTATTAGCAGAAACAGTTCCTGACTTGTGAGGGGTTTCGGTTGGAGTATTTATATTTACAAATTCATTCCCACCCTCACATACAGTGTGAAATTGATGTAAAACTGAAGGAAAGGATTGAGTGAGAAACCAGAGAAACACAAAACGCAGCATGTGTACCTTAGCTAAATGAACCTGGCATGAGGAAACTGTGACAACAATCACAATTAGTTAGAATCACAGCATCCCTTAGGCACACAAACAGGCTATTCAGTCCATCGAGTCTGCAATGACCTGCTGTCCCACCCTACCCCCATAACCCCACATTTACCATGGCTAACCCAACCCACCTAACCTACACACTACAGGCCATGTTAGCACGGCCAATCCATCAAACCTGCACATCTGTGGGACGGTCTCAAATTATGTCTAAGTGCTCAGAATTGTGGATGAAGGCTCAAAATACTTGACTCTGATGTAAATCGTCTTTTTTATCAAAATAAAATCTAGGGGAAACTGCAGCCAGAAAAATTTCCGATTATCTCATGAGGAAGAGAATTCAAAATTCGTACCATTGACCAAAGGGCGCAGTGAAGTCACAGAGGTCTGGGAATCATAAATGTAACAGGTTGTGAGCAAGGTGAGGGTGAGACAAGGACAAAAAGACAGTCCTTTACACGGGGGAAGGCAGGAGAGATTAAACAGCAGAAATGGTAGTCCCTCAAGGCCACAGGGAATAGAGTGAGGGCTGGGAAAGAAACCAGGAAACAAGTTATGCAGCTGTGAAAGATATACATTATAAAAGCAGATTATAACAACATAGAGGGCAGAGTTCACAGTCTGAAATTGTTGCTCTCGTTGGTGAGTACGAACGCTGTAAAGCCTGGGTCATTCTATTACAGCCAACACATTCAGAACAGGCCAAGTGGCCTCGATCTGTGCTGTAACTTTCTGATAAATTTAATCTGACATTTGGAATTTAGGTTGGATGATGTTCATAAATTTTCAAATTGGACTTGAGTTTGATATTCTGGAGAAATGTTAAGTAAATCGCAATGATTCCATTCTGCAGACTTTAGTCCGCAGCCCTGCATGTTCCAGCATCTCAGTTACATCCATGTCCTTTTATTCTAATGTGATGCTGGTTACTGCCTCTGCCACCCCATCAATGAGTTCCTGCTCCCCACCATCTCCGAGTGAAATGAATTCTCCCCTCCCCTTCTTTGTGAGAATTAGTTTCAATCTAAATCCTCCAGTTTCTGACCTCTCAGTTAATGAATAGCTCCTTCCTAACCACCCGATCTGGATTCCTCAGCATTTTATCACTTCAATTAAATCTCAGCTCATCCTCCTTGGAAATCATCCCCAATCTATCCAACCTTTCCTCAGAGCAGAAATTTCCCAATTGTAGAATCATTCTGATCAATCTCCTTTTTACCCTCTCTGGTGTGATCACATCAACTCTGGAATAAGGGGATCAGAAATGTGTGAAGTACTTTAGCCGTGGTCAAAGGAGTGTTCCTGACATTTCCCATGTCACCTCTGTGTTCCTGTGGTTGTCACTCACACAAGAAGTGTCCTGGTTTTCCCACATGGAACTGGATGTGCACTCCATGGGGCTGGGATTCCCTACCATGTGTTTATTTGTTTACTCATCCTAAATTAACTTCAGATTAAAACAATATTATCAGCTACCGACCAATCAACTTCTTCTATTATACTCAAGTCACCTAACTTTTTAAAATCTCTTTAAAATTATTACTATCTAAAGGCAACAGGCTTTAATTTGCTGATCAAATATTCAGATGTCTCCACTGTTACAATCACTTGAAGATTATCTTTACCTTCAGCTACATTTGGTGAATTGAACACTGATTGTAAATATATGAATATCAAATGGACTTGAGTTTTATGATAATTAATCCAGTCTGACATTCTTGTTGGTTCATATCTTGAAGAGAACTGTCCTCAGAACTCCAGCTGTGCTCTGATTTCATTCACAACTGGTTTTGGTTGGACTGCAGATCTTAGATCTGTTCTGTTGTTTCCTGGATTGCTTCACTCTGTCTATCACTTGCTGCTTATGCTGTTAGGCACACAAGTAGTCTTCTTTGGGAACTTCATCAGGTTAACACCTCATGTTTGGGTATTCATGCTGCTGTTACTGGCATGCCCTCCTGGATTCTCTCAGTTGAATGAGGATTGATACTCTGGTTAGATGGTAAGAGGTAAGTTGGGGAATATGCTGGGCCGTGATTCTGTAAGTTTTGTTGGAGTACAATTCTACTGCTGTTGGTGGAAGGAAAGAGCTGAACTCTTACATGGTCAGCCCCATGCACAAGAAGCTACATGCAGTATCATGAACAATGATAGGCCAAGACATGAAATACGAGCAACACTGTACAATGATGCAGGATCACACCTGCAGCAAGGGGAGTTTAAAATCCAACTTAACATAGGAGTTGGGAAAGAAGCAGCTGATCAGATTGTCTCATTCATAATCATAACGAGACTCTGTGAGATTGTTGTACTGTTGGAGAGAGGATGGAGGAGGTTGGGGTAATGAAGAGCCCTTCAAAAGAAACTAATCTGCCCTAAAGTCATGGGATCAACTCGATTGTGATGCATTTAACAGAAAGCTAATTAAATCTGTTTTTATCCCCAAAAGATAACAAGACTGATGGTGCTTCCAATCATCATCAGAATCAAACCCCAGAATACATTGTTCATAGATGAATATCAATAGCCAATCAACATCCAACACCTGCAATTATTCAGCAAACTTATGTGTGATGAACCAGAAAATCACTGTTCACTCTGTGCAGATGGAAAGCGATGTGGGGAAGTTTTGGTCCAGTGGTATTGTTGCTAGACAGTTAATCCACAGCCTCAGATAACGTTCTGGAGACCTGGGTTCAAAGCCGACTACAGCAGCTGGGGGAATTTCAATTCAATAATTAAAAATCTCGAGAATTTAAGAATCTAATGATGACCATTAATCGAATGCCAGCAAAACCCATCTGGTTCAGTCATGCCCTTTCAGGAAGGAAGCTGCCATCCTTACCTGGTCTGGCCTACATTGTGACCTCAGACCTACAGCAATGTGGTCGACTCTTACCTGCCCTCTGGGCAATTAGGGATCGGCAGTAAATGCTGCCGGGCCAGCGACACTCTCATCCTGTGAATGAATAAAGGAAAATAAAAGTCTCTACCCAGTGTGAATCTGTACATGTTCAACGATGTTGTGAACATTTTCAAAACTATGTTCTCTATATGCAAAACTTCATGAACTGCCAAAACCATTGTTCATTCCTTGGTGTGAAAAAGAGAGAGAAAAAATCCTTCAGCTGTGGTTATGAGTAAATTCATTGGTTTCTCAGCAGGATGGATGTCTGAGTGAATCCCTCGTCCACACACCCCCCGCCCCCTCCCCCTCCCCCCCCCCCCCCCCCCACACACACACACACACACACACAGAGCAGGTCAACAGCTCCCCATTCTGACTGGTTTGGCCAGTTTACAGCTGGGATGGGTAAAGAAATCCCCACATTTCCAGAGTCTGTCCCTCGTGTGGCTGCACTGCTGTTTTGCCATTTCAGATAAATGTTAGCAGACTGTTATACACACTATTAGCTCACCCCCCCCCACCCCCACACGAACCAGTATAAAGTAGTAAACATTATCTCCTGCTGTGGAGGGACAGCCTGTATTGGACTGAGTAGGAACACTGAGCAGATTTACATAAATGACAACTTAATCGGTGACTAGAGCAAGTTAAGCAAGTCCAAATAAAATGCATTATAGCACGGAAAGAGGCCAATCAAATCCAAGCTGGCTCTCTGTAGCAGAATCCCATATTCTCACTCCCCATACATCCCCCAAACTTATTTCCCTCAGATCTGATATAATTGTTTTTATCAATCATTCATCTTCTCCTCTGCCTGTACCACCATAATAGGCAACATGTTCTGCATATTTCCAGCCAATACAGTCAGCAGAAACACTTGCTCATCTCCCGCTGTCTCAAAACCTTACATCTGACCTTTACTCTTGTGTCATCACCTATCGAATGCAGATATTTTTTGTCTGCTATATCTAGGTCTGTTATAATCTTATACAGCTCTATCAAAACTATATCTTACTTCTTCACTTCCAAGAAAATAGCCATTTCTTCAAATCAATCATGTGACTGCATTTTCTTCATCAGTGAACCACTCCAGTAAGTCTGTACTCCACACTCTGAAGATCACTCATATCCTTCATTGTTAATGCCCATTTTGTTCCACAAATCCAGACGAGACAAGTTTTCTGCACAATAACAGTAGCTTTATTATCGGACAGCTGGCGAGAGTTTCAAAGCATCTCTAAAGTAGCAGAGTGTCTACTTGTAGAGACTCTTCTTCATGAATCTCTGCCTTACCCACAGAGACAGTATATTTAATAGGAATTAGACAAAGGCATATCAGTCAAATGGGCGATTGTCATTACATAGTTTAAAGCAGGTAATTATGACCTTACAAAGCTTGATGAATGACGATGTCCTGTGATAACGTGTGAATGGATTACAGAAATTGATTATCATATTGTTCATGACTATGTGACTATGTGTTGATGGGAAGAGATTAAGGCAGAAAGGTTCCTCCTTTAGTAAATGGGGGATTCACTGCCCTATGGAGGTAAGACAATAGGAGTGAGAGGCAGTTTAACAGGGTTTTGCACAGGGCTCTCAGTCTTGTCTGGAAAGGGCAAATTCCTCTGTCTGGGGTTCCGGGGCAATCCACATGTGTAGCAGCAAGAAGTTCTATTTTGAGATACTGTCAGCCTCCCCACTTCTGTAGTGTTCTGTCTGTATTGTCAGAGTACAGGCCTTCAGTTGAAGAAATAAGGCCTTTTGCAGGGGACTGTTTAACCCTTGAGACCGCACGGTGTCCTGAAAGAGAAACAAAAGGTAAGGAACTGGCCCCTCTATGGTATTTTAACTTCCTCGTTCTGACCAGGAATCTGTTGATCAATATGAATGCAATGATTAACTGTGACCTAACTGGAGATTTGTCAAGGGTCAACATCTTTTCCATGAGTTTGTTATCATTCCACCAATAATGAATCCCAGCATCCCATTTGTTTTACTCAAAACACTTTCTGTTTTCTCTCCTTTAATGATTGGTACACATTGTCCCCATTCGTGCTGTCCTGCTCTCTGTGTCTGAGCCATTCAAATATATATATTACCTTTCTACATTGCTTCTCTCAAATGCATCAACTTACTGTGTGGTCTAAAGAAGAGACATATTCCACTCAAAATACTATCTCTCGCTCCACACATTATACCCTCTGGAAATCAGAACAGGACAGCACTGGAATAATTGGCTCACCATGTGTGTGCGGATCATGATGCTATTCCAAACTAATTCCATCGACCTGTACATGATCCATATCCCTGCCAATCCATGCCTGTTTATGTGTCTGCCCAAATGCCTCTTAAACGTTGCGATTGTTTCTGATTTTCCCATCTCTCAGTAAAGTACATTCTTGTCACTTACCACTTTCTGCATAAGATGCTTGTCTGACACAACTCCCTTTAAACTTGCACATGTTGTTGCAAATGTTAAGCAGATCATGCAGCATCTGTGAAGAAAAACATTTAATGTTTTGGGTCTGGTCACTGTTCCTCAAAAACGTTAACTGTAATTTATCTTCATAGAAGCTGCTAGACCTGCTGAACCTTTTTTGAAAATGTTTTTGTTTCTAGTTTACAGCATCTGCAGTTGTTTTGGTTTTCATTTCCTTTAAACTTGCCCCCTCTCCCCTTAAAGCTATGGCCTCTAGAATTTGCCATTTTCACCTTGGAAAAAGATTCAGATTATTCACTCTGTCTGAACCTTTCGGATCACCCGCAGCCACTGACATTCCCAAGACAAAAATCCAAGTCTTTCCAACCTCTCCCAATCCAGGCAACATCGTGGTAAACCTGTTTTCACGCTGTCCAAAGCCTCCACATCCTCCTTTTTATGTGGTGATCAAAACAGCACACAATACTCCAAAGGTGGCCTAATGACAGTTTTATATTCAGTCCCTGACAAAAGAAGGCAAGTATGCCATACAGATCCTTCACCACTTTCAGGGAGCTGTGAACTTGCCGCTGAAGATCCCTGTGTTCATCAATGCTGCTGAGAGCCCTTCGGTTTAGTGAATACATTCCTCTTGCAATCAGCATCCCAAAATACATCACCTCACTCTTGTCTGGATTAAAATCTATCTTCGTATGGGTTTTCCAACTGATCTCTTTCTTGCTGTATCCTTTGACAACATTCTTCACGATTCACAACTTCATCTATTTGCACCATCTAGAAACTTACTAATTAAATCGTTTACATTTCCATGCTAATCATTGATATATGTTACTGACAATAGATGTTCCATTTCTGATCCTTGTGGAACAACACTGACCACAGAACTCCAGCCAGCGACATGTAGATAAAGGGAGACTTGGTGATGAGATACCAGCCCCTGTGGAGTTATTTCAGTAGTGACAAGAGAAAAGTGTGATTTGGGATAAGCATTTCTGCCATCATTCCATTATTTGGGAAGCTTGACTCATTCAAACCTGTCTTTGGTGACTGGCCCCAGTATGTGGAAGGAATGTGTTATTTTTTTCGAGGCAAATGACGTTGGGGCCAATGAAAAGCAATAAGTATTTCTCCTGATAGCTTGTGGACCCGGAGATTTTTCGGTTCTTAGGAGCTGAACATATTTCATTTAGTCAGTCAGTCGGAAAGCACTTCAGGTATTGGAGTGGCACTAGATGTTCCAAGATATTCACAATCCTGGTTAAATCACCCTGGAGCAGATTTTCAGTTAAGTGTCCCCTACCTGGGGACTCCCCCAGAACCAAGTATAAATCAGTAAACATTATCTCCTGCTGTGGAAAGACAACCTGTGTTGGTCTGAGCATGAACACAGAGCGGATTTACCTTAATGATAATTTAACCCCTGGACACAAATAACCAGAACAAGTTAAGCAAGTACAAAAAAAAGTGTTATGGCACAGAAAGGTACCCATCAAATCTAAGCTGTCTCTCTGTAGCAGAATCCCTTATTCTCATTCTCCAACTGTCCCCAAGCCCCTGGAAGTTTATTTCCCTCAGATCTGATATAATCGTATTTGTTAATCATTGATCATCACTACTTGCACCACCATAATAGGCAGCATGTTCTGCATATTTCCAGCCAATACAGTCAGCGGGAGCACTTGATCATCTCCCACTTTCTCATAACGTTATATCTAATCTTACATTTTGAGCCATCACCTATCAAGTGCAATTTATTTTATTGTCTGATTTATCTAGATGTGTTATAATCTTATCCATTTTAATCTATCAAGATATATTCAACCTGATTTCTTCAAAGAAAATGGTATTTTTTTTCCAAATCAATCCTGTTACTGCATTTTCTTCATCAATGCACCACACCAGTAATTCTGTCCTCCACACCCTGAAGATCACTCAGATCCTTCCTGAGCAGGAATCTGTTGACCTGAATTGGATACAATGATTGACTGTGACCTAATCAGTCACTGAAATTGTTTAATGAAACCCAGGATCCCATATGTTTTGATCAAAACTCTTTGATTATGTCCTCTCTCCTTTAAAGAATTGTACACATTGTCCCCCCTTCCCTCAGTCTCTACTCTTTGTGTCTGTGCTATCCAAATATATATTTCCTTTCTACATTGCTTTTCTAAAAATGTATCAACTCACTGTGTGTTATAAAAAATATTAATTCTCGCTCCATACGTTGTACCCCCTGGAAATCAGAAAAGTACAGCACCGGAATAATCGGCCCATCATGTCTGTGCAGACCATGATGCCATTCCAAACTAATTCCACCTGCCTGGACATGTTCCATGTCCCTGCCAACCCCTGCCGGCTTATGTGTCGTCCCAAATGCCTCTGAAGCATTATGATTGTTTCTGCTTTTACCACCTCCCAGGAGAGTACATTCTAGTCATCTACCACCTTTTGCATAAGAAACTTGCCTGACATAACTCCCTTTAAACTTCCTCATGTTGTTGGAAATCCTGAGCAGGTTTTGCAGCTTCTGAGAAAATAAAAATCCGTTAATGTTTCGGGTCCTTCATCAGAAACGTGAACTCTGATTTCTCTTCACAGATGCTTCCAGTCTTGTTGAGCATTTCCAGAAACTTCTGTTTTTGTTTCTGATTTACCGCATCTTCTGTTCTTTTGGTTTTTATTTTGTTTAAATTTCCCCCCGTCCCCTGAAATCTATGGCCTCTAGAAATTTGTCATTTCTACCTTGGAAAAAGATTAAGATTATAGAACATGGAACATAGAACAATAAAGCGCAGAACAGGCCCTTCGGCCCTCAATGTTGCGCCGACCTGTGGAATTTTCTCAAGTCGTCCCCCGACACTATCCCAAAATCATCCATGAGCTTATCTAAGGATTGTTTAAAACTCTCTAAAGTGGCTGAGGTAACTATCTTAGCTGGTAGGGCATTACACACACTTTCCATTCTCTCTGTGTAAAGAATTTGCGTCTGACATCTGTCTTAAATCTATCACCCCTCAATTTGTCGTTATGCCGTCTCGTACAAGCTGACGTCATCATCCTAGGAAAAAGACTTTCACTCTCGACCCTATCTATCCTCAGATTACCTTATATGTATCTATAAATCCCCCCTTAGCCGCCTTCTTTCCAATGAGAATAGATCCAAGTCTCAGCCTTTCCACATAAGACCTTCCCTCCAGTCCAGGCACCATCCTTCTGCACCTTTCCCAAACCTTCCACATCCTTTTTATAATGGGGCGACAATATTCCAACTGTGGCCGCACCAGTGTTTTGTATAGTTGCTATATGATATTGTGGTTCCAGAACTCACTCCCTCTACGAATGAAACCTAACACACCGGATGCCGCCTTAACAGCACTATCCACTTGGGTGGCAACTTTCAGGGATCTATTTACATGGACTCCAAGATCCCTCTGCACATCTACACTACCAAGAATCTTTCCATTGACCCAGTACTCTGCCTTCCTGTTAATCTTCCCAAAGTGCATAACCTAACATTTAGCTGCAATGAATTCCACTTGCACCTCTCGCAAGAAGTGAGACAAATCAACATGATATAAAGATCCAACAGAGTCACTACATTCATTTAGACATAAAGGGAACATGAATATCTGGTCTATCAGTGAGCAAAGATTTCAAACAACATTGTGTGTGGTCAAACACCAACACACACACACACACACACAATAGTGTGAGTGTTCCAGTGAACTGACTGCAGAAATTATTTAACATTATCATGTTAACAATCTAAAAACATTCACATCAGAGAAGCCATAAATATGTTGTGTTTATGGGAAAGGATTCACCAGATCATCCAACTTGGAGATATGTGAGGAGATGAGCACAATGCAAATGTCTGGATTGTGAGAAGAATTGCAAATTCCCAGACCTACTGGAGACTCATTGACACAGACATTCTGTGTGAAGAGATTTATTTTGTCATCCAGCTTCATGTCACACCAGTGACTTTACACTGACAAGAGACCTTTCCGCTGACTGTGGTGAAAAAAAAATTAAGATCTGTAAAGGTCTTAAATTCAATGGTCTTTATTTACCATCACCCTATTCACACAGGGAAGAAGTCGTTCAGCTGTTCCATGCGTGGGAAGGTATTCACTTAAGGATCCACCAATGCCTTGCTCTTTCTTCCCTGCTCAGAGACTCAAGCATTTTCCCCACAACAGATGTTACGCTAACTGATCTATACTTCCCCATCTTTTGTCTACATTCCTTTTTTTAAACATCGGTGCCACTGTATTCCAATCTGCAGAGACTGCCCCAGAGTCCAGCACATTTGGAAAATTACTGACAGTGCAGCTGTTCTATCCACAGCTGTCTCTTTTAGCACCCTGGGATGCATTACACCAGGACCAGGAGAATTCTCTATCCTTAGCTCCATGAGCTTGCCCAACACTAGCATTCTGTAATAATGTTTATTTCCAAGTCCTCACCAACTCCATCTCTTTGTCAATCACTGGCATGTTATTAGTGCAATCCACTGTGAAGACCGATACAAAATACCTGTTCAGTGCCTTAGCCGTTCCATCACATCCCAGAACTAAATGGCCCTTCTCATCCTCTGAAGGACCAACATTTACCTTCGCCATTCTTTTTCATTTAAAGTTTTCATAGAAATTTCTGCTGTCTGTCTTTAAATTCTGTGATGCATTTTTCTCTCCTGTTCTTTCTTACGATTCTTTATCGCTCGCCTTGTGGCTTTCTTTTGACCTTTAATGCTTTCCCAATCTTCCAGTTTCATACAGTTTTGATCACTTTGTATGCCTCATCTTTCAGTGTGAGAGATGGGGAGGGAAAGTGGTGAGGGGGGTGAGGGAGAGAGGAGGAGATGGGGGAGAAGAGAGGGTTGTGGAGGGGGTGGTGCGGGGATAAGGGAAAGAGGCAGCGCAGAGGAAAGAAGGGGTGGAGAGAGGGCTGTAGGGGAGAGGGGGTAGGAGAGACCTGGGAACGGTGGGTGAGAGTAGGAGGAGAGATGGGAGAAGAAAATAGACGGAGTTGGGTAGGAGAGGGAAAATGAGGACATGGGGTGATGAGCAAGGCGTGAATGGCGTGAGGGGGAGTAGAGGGGTGGAGGGTGTAGGAGAGGGGGGTTATAGGAGAGAGGGAGAGGAATGAAGGAGAGGAGTAGAGGTGAGGAGCAAGTGGAAGGTGGAGGAGGGGGAGGAGACAGTGAATGATGTGGGGAGGCGAGTGATGGGGAGGAGAAAGGAGGAGAGGGTGCAGGAGAGAGGGGGAAGGAGGGGGAGGAGGCGAAGACGTAGGGGAAGTTGGGGGTGTTAAGGCGAGGGAGAGGTTGGGATGGAGTAGGAGAGGGGGTGGAGAAGCGGGTGAGAGGTGGAGGAGAGAGGGACTTGGGGTGGAAGGTGTGTGGAGGGTTGGGGAGGAGAGCGGTGAAGATGATGAGGAGGGGGAGCATGGGGGAGGACGGTGGGAGGAGAGGGGGAGGAGAGAGTGTGGGAGGAGAGGCGGAAGTGGGGGAAGGAGGGGGAAGGTGAGGAGGGAAGGGGAGCAGAGTCAGGGAGGAGAGCCAGGGAGGAGGGGGCAGGACAGATGGGAGAGTAGAGGGGAGGACAGGTGGGAGGAGACGATACGAGGGGAGAACATGGGGGTAGGGAAGGGGTTCAGGAGAAGGGATGAAGAAGAAGGGGACGGGAGAGTGGAAGAAGTGAGTGTGGAGAAGAGGGGAGGAGAGGGCGGGGAAGGGGAGAGCAGAGGAGGGGAGGTAAAGAAAGGAGAGGGTCGAAGATGAGAAGGGGTGCAGTGAGGGGATGAGGAGACAGGGCCCAAATAGAGAGGGGAGAGGGGAGAGAGGAGAGGTGAGCGGGAGAGGGGAGAAAGGAGAGCAGAGGGGAGAAATGAGGGGGAGATGAGAGAGATATGGGGAGGAGAGAGGGGAGGTGGAGAGGGGAGAGGAGAGAGTAGAGAGGAGAGTGTGGAGAGGAGAGCAGGGAGAGAGGAGTTGAGAGAGGGAAGGGGAGAGGGAAGAGGAGAGGGGAGAGGGAAGAGGAGACAGTGGTGAGGAGTGAGAGGAGTGAGTAGTGACGAGTAAGCGGAGGGGTAGGGGGAGAGGAGAGAGTGGAGCGGTGAGCGGGAGAGAGGAGAAAAGAGCTGAGCGGAAAGGTGAGAGGACAGAGAAGAGAGGGAAGAGGAGAGAGGAGGGAGCAGAGAGCAGAGGGCGAGAGCCAACAGTGGTGAGGAGTGAGAGGAGAGAGAAGTGAGGAGAGAGAGGAGAGGGGAGAGGAGAGAGGGAAGAGGCAAGAGGGGAGAGAAGAGAGTAGAGACGGAGGAGGAGGGGGATAGGGGATGAGGACAGAGGGGTAAAGATAGGGGAGAGGAGAGAGAAGAGATGGGGGGAAAAAGGGAGAGGATAGAGTGATGAGGAGTGAGAGGAGAGGAGAGAGGAGAGAGGGAGGAGGAAGGGGAGAAGGGATGATGAGAGATGGGAAGGGGGAGAAGAGAGAGCAGAGGGGGAGAGGGGAGAGTGAGGGAAAGGGGAGAGGGGGAAGAGAGAGAGGGGAAGAGAGAGAAAGAGGGGAAGAGAGTGAGGGGAGGACAGGGTAGGGGAGGAGAGGGGGGGAGAGAAGCGGAGGATGGAGTGGGGAAGGGGCGGAAGAGAGGGGCGGAAGAGAGAGGTAGAAGACTGAGAGTGGGAGAATGGGGTAGAGAGCAGCAGGGGGAAAGGAGAGTGTTAGAGATGGGGAGGAGGAGAGTGGGTGAGGTGTGGGGGCGAGGAGGAGGAGAGCAGAGGTGGATATTAGCGGGGAGAGAAGAGGAGAGGGGGAGGAGGTGGTGGTGCGGAGAGAGGGAGGAGACAGCAGGAGGGGGTGGGAGCAGAAGGAGGTGGCGAGGACAGTTCGAGGGGACAGAGCGATTGGAGGTGAGAGAGGAGGAATGGTAGTATTGTGAAAAACTGCAGAAACGAACGACTTCCTTACTTTTGCTCCGACTGACCATACTTCGTGAAAATTTCCCAGACCCTCAGTTGAGGATTTTTGCTGCTGGAAGTTACCTCAGAAACCCTGTTAACTCGTAATGTACTGAGCGAATCGCAAAACAGTAAGCATTTAACACGGAAGACAAACAAAACTGGCATGCCTAATGCATTTTCAGACACAGAGATGCATGAATGCTAAATGTGAGACAGTCCGAGGGCAGGAGTCATAAAGTAATCTCACAACTAACGACAGGGCAATTCCAAAGAACTCTTTCAAACATACTGCAGCCTTAGTGCACCAACACGAGAAGCGACTCAATACATTTTGCTAACTTCCATGGTGCTTCTTAGAAATGGAGTTTCTGTTCACCTCAATCTAAAAGGCAGTTTCTGAACATACTAACAGAACTCAAAACACCCCACCGCCACTCCGGAAGAGGTGCTAACTGCCCTTGATTGCTTTTTGTTCTCGATGTGAAGAGCTCTCACGCCTCTGAGTCACCTTCACGTCTCTGTTTGCTGAGTGAATCACAAAGAAGGAGCTTCACCAGAGCTGCAATTGCCTCACTGCCCGACTCGCCCTCCCCGTTTACATTTTCCTGCTCGTCAGTGATTTGAAGAAAATTAAATGGATGCGATGTCATTCTGTAGCCTCGCTGTCGATTCCTCCGGTTCAGTTCCAACATGGCTTAGATCTCGGCGCGCACCTTAATACTAGCGACGCTATGACAGCACAGGTCCGGAGGTTTTTCTCAGAGTGTATGTCTGTTTCATTGCTGTTGCTGATTGAATGAGCCACTAACGTGCGAACTGTTCCAAAACATGATTCAGGACCTCCGGTGCCAACTCTCGCGCGTTGAATAACGACAGACAGCTTCCAAATGAAGCCTTTCAGAGACGACTTTGGGGTACGTTTGACAGACAGACAAGTTCAGGAATTCGTGGTGCGCTGTGACACCAGCGCATCAGCTTCTTCCCTGCCTTTGAACCGGGCCGCCTGCGCAAGGAATGCAAATGCGGTACTGCTTTTCGTGGAAGGATCAGAACGCGGCAACGACACTCTCAAACAGAATGGCATATGATCAGAACCAGGTTGGAGAAAAACTTTATAATGCTTTGCACAGTAATTAAATGGAGTTGCCTTGCATTTCACTACGAGAGCAGATTCGTTCAAGCAAATTCGAAGGCAGGTTTGAAGATGGGAAAGCAAGCAAGGAAGCTCCGTTCTTGTGCATGTGAAAGGCTGCACTTGAAAAAAAAAAGCAGTTTCCGCCCAGTTTCGAACAGGGGACCTTACGCGTGTTAGGCGAACGTGATGACCACGACACTACAGAAACCAGCGGAGGCTACCGCACTGCAGCTTAGTGGCATCCAGCACTGAAAGTTGAAGCAATTCTACGTTTCACCTTTCTGTTTCCAATAGCTTGTTATTGTCCAGCGTAATTAACATCTTGAAAACGTAAAAAAAACCACGTGAAATTGATGACAAAATATAGACAAGGATGTCGTCAATGTTTGGACCGTAGGGCGAGGTGGAATAAGCTGGGACGACTTTCCCCGCAGCATAACGGCTGCGACATGATCTTACGGAAGGGTTGTAAACTGAGTATTTATGTGTTTTACCCAAGTTGGGGTGAGTTGAAAAATCGAGAGCATCGGTTTAAGGTGAGTGGGCTGAAATTGACAAAGGACCTGAGGCACATTTCCCACACAGAAGGTTGTGCGTGTTTGGAATGAGCTACCAGAGGAAGTGGAGGAGGCGATTACACTCAGAAAATTGCAAAGGTAATCGGATGAGTTTCTGGATAGGATGGGTTTAGCGGGATTGGGGCCAAATGCTGGGGAACGGGACTTGTTTAATTTTGGCTATGTGGTGAGCATGGACGAGATACACCGAAGTATCTGTTTCCACGCGGTGTACCCCAGTACCGTCGTGTTGCTTACACCGGCTTTAAAGGATTACTTTTTCGCAGAGCTTGCCGTCGCAGTCTGTGGCACAATCGTTTAGTCTGTTCGACTGCTCACGGGAAAGGTAGTATTGTGAAACACTGCAGAAACGAACGACTTCCTTCCTTTTGCTCCGACTGACCATACTCCGTGAAATTTTCCCAGTTGGGGATTTTTGCTGCTGGAAGTTACCTCGGAAACCCTGTTAACTCGTAATGTACTGAGCGAATCGCAAAACAGAAAGCATTTAACAAAGAAAAAAAAACAAAACTGGCATGCCGAATGCACTTTCAGACAGAGAGATGCATGAATGCTAAATGTGAGACAGTCCGAGGGCATGAGTCATAAAGTAATCTCACAACTAACAACAGGGCAATTCCAAACTACTCTTTCAAACATACTGCAGCCTTAGTGCACCAACACTTCCCAGACAATGCTGGAAAGAGAGAAAGAAAGAACATAATAAGAACGGGCCATAAAAAGTGAATTTCACCAATCACAGTCTCGATTAGATTACCTTTCCCTTCCGATGTCTCCAGGACGGAAATAAAGGAAATGGGAGAAATTCAATAACATATGACATCGAAATTCATTGGATCGATTTTCCCATTGGCCAGAAAACCAAATAACGACGAGTCGAGTCACCACATTACGAGTGAACAGGGTTTCTGAGGTAACTTCCAGCAGCAAAAATCCTCAACTGTGGGTCTGGGAAAATTTCACGGAGTATGGTCAGTCGGAGCAAAAGTAAGTAAGCCGTTCGTTTCTGCAGTGTTTTATCACAACAGCGATGAAATAACAGTCTCCATTCGGTTCCAGTAAACGCACAAATTGCCTGGAACAGCAGAGCTTTTTGCGATTTTCCGAGTGGCACTATCCCACAACACAGTTAATTCCCCGGGAAGCAAACGCATTTTACTTTTGTTTTCAACATCAATACAGTGGGGACCGAAACAGCATTTTGACAAGCTGCAGCATTGCAGTTAAACAGCAGAAATGGCAGTGGCGGGATTCGAACCCGCGCCCCTTTCAAGACTGGAACCTGGATCCAGCGCCTTAGACCGCTCGGCCACACTACCAGCCGGCCAAACTGCCCGTTGTCTTGCATTTCCAATTGTGCCCCTGCATAACAACAGATGCAAAGTCACATGAAAAGGGTTCCATGATCCCTCTCCGACTCGCACAGCTGCTGGGATGTGCCCGGCTACAATGTCAATTTCGCAGCAGATAATGATAGCCCATCAATCCAGACAAAAGCTGAGTCTATCTTCTCAGACTCTTTTCAGCTACATATGTATCTGTGAGTGCGTGACAATATATGTTCGCTTATGATTTGGTCAAATAACCATGAGCTGCTTGACATTACTGCAATTTCGATTCTTGCTCTGCTAAATGATTTCACCCATTGCTCGAAACAGGACGACTTTCACGTTTACACGGAACACGAAACACGCCGGACTACAGGGAAAATGCACAAAGCTGAGCAGGCCGTGTTCCAAATCATACCGTGCAGCATTTATTCAGTCACTGTTTCTGTTTTGCAGAATAAGGGTCCCAAAGAAAGTTCTCTACCCTAAAACCGGAAGTCGCATTACATTCCGAGAGCGACAGATCACATTGTGAGGATGCTCTGACCTCGGAGCCTGTTCGAGATGACACTTTCCGTGCCTTTTACCTTAAACGGGCAATTTGCTGCAGAGATGTTCACTCCTGGACATGAGCCACATGGATACCAAGTGAGCCGGAAACCTGTGCGGGAATCGACGAGAAGCGACTCAATACATTTTGCTAACTTCCATGGTGCTTCTTAGAAATGGAGTTTCTGTTCACCTCAATCTAAAAGGCAGTTTCTGAACATAGTAACAGAACTCAAAAGGTAATTACCTCACCCCACCGCCACTCCGGAAGAGGTGCTAACTGCCCTTGATTGCTTTTTGTTCTCGATGTGAAGAGCTCTCACGCCTGAGTCACCTTCACGTCTCTGTTTGCTGAGTGAATCACAAAGAAGGAGTTTCACCAGAGCTGCAATTGCCACACTTCTCCACTCACCCTCCCCGTGAACATTTTCCTGCTCGTCAGTGATTTAAAGAAAATTAAATGGATGCGATGTCATTCTGTAGCCTCTCTGTCGATTCCTCCGTTTCAGTTCCAACATGGCTTCGATCTCGGGGCGCACCTTAATACTAGCGACGCTATGACAGCACAGGTCCGGAGGTTTTTCTCAGAGTGTATGTCTGCTTCATTGCTGTTGCTGATTGAATGAGCCACTAACGTGCGAACTGTTCCAAAACATGATTCAGGACCTCCGGTGCCAACTCTCGCGCGTTGAATAACGACAGACAGCTTCCAAATGAAGCCTTTCAGAGACGACTTTGGGGTACGTTTGACAGACAGACAAGTTCAGGAATTCGTGGTGCGCTGTGACACCAGCGCATCAGCTTCTTCCCTGCCTTTGAACCGGGCCGCCTGCGCAAGGAATGCAAATGCGGTACTGCTTTTCGTGGAAGGATCAGAACGCGGCAACGACACTCTCAAACAGAATGGCATATGATCAGAACCAGGTTGGAGAAAAACTTTATAATGCTTTGCACAGTAATTAAATGGAGTTGCCTTGCATTTCACTACGAGAGCAGATTCGTTCAAGCAAATTCGAAGGCAGGTTTGAAGATGGGAAAGCAAGCAAGGAAGCTCCGTTCTTGTGCATGTGAAAGGCTGCACTTGAAAAAAAAAGCAGTTTCCGCCCAGTTTCGAACAGGGGACCTTACGCGTGTTTGGCGAACGTGATGACCACGACACTACAGAAACCAGCGGAGGCTACCGCACTGCAGCTTAGTGGCATCCAGCACTGAAAGTTGAAGCAATTCTACGTTTCACCTTTCTGTTTCCAATAGCTTGTTATTGTCCAGCGTAATTAACATCTTGAAAACGTAAAAAAAACCACGTGAAATTGATGACAAAATATAGACAAGGATGTCGTCAATGTTTGGACCGTAGGGCGAGGTGGAATAAGCTGGGACGACTTTCCCCGCAGCATAACGGCTGCGACATGATCTTACGGAAGGGTTGTAAACTGAGTATTTATGTGTTTTACCCAAGTTGGGGTGAGTTGAAAAATCGAGAGCATCGGTTTAAGGTGAGTGGGCTGAAATTGACAAAGGACCTGAGGCACATTTCCCACACAGAAGGTTGTGCGTGTTTGGAATGAGCTACCAGAGGAAGTGGAGGAGGCGATTACACTCAGAAAATTGCAAAGGTAATCGGATGAGTTTCTGGATAGGATGGGTTTAGCGGGATTGGGGCCAAATGCTGGGGAACGGGACTTGTTTAATTTTGGCTATGTGGTGAGCATGGACGAGATACACCGAAGTATCTGTTTCCACGCGGTGTACCCCAGTACCGTCGTGTTGCTTACACCGGCTTTAAAGGATTACTTTTTCGCAGAGCTTGCCGTCGCAGTCTGTGGCACAATCGTTTAGTCTGTTCGACTGCTCACGGGAAAGGTAGTATTGTGAAACACTGCAGAAACGAACGACTTCCTTCCTTTTGCTCCGACTGACCATGCTCCGTGAAATTTTCCCAGTTGGGGATTTTTGCTGCTGGAAGTTACCTCGGAAACCCTGTTAACTCGTAATGTACTGAGCGAATCGCAAAACAGAAAGCATTTAACAAAGAAAAAAAAACAAAACTGGCATGCCGAATGCACTTTCAGACAGAGAGATGCATGAATGCTAAATGTGAGACAGTCCGAGGGCATGAGTCATAAAGTAATCTCACAACTAACAACAGGGCAATTCCAAACTACTCTTTCAAACATACTGCAGCCTTAGTGCACCAACACTTCCCAGACAATGCTGGAAAGAGAGAAAGAAAGAACATAATAAGAACGGGCCATAAAAAGTGAATTTCACCAATCACAGTCTCGATTAGATTACCTTTCCCTTCCGATGTCTCCAGGACGGAAATAAAGGAAATGGGAGAAATTCAATAACATATGACATCGAAATTCATTGGATCGATTTTCCCATTGGCCAGAAAACCAAATAACGACCAGTCGAGTCACCACATTACGAGTGAACAGGGTTTCTGAGGTAACTTCCAGCAGCAAAAATCCTCAACTGAGGGTCTGGGAAAATTTCACGGAGTATGGTCAGTCGGAGCAAATGTAAGGAATTGGTTCGTTTCTGCAGTGTTTCATCACAACAGCGATGGAATAACAGTCTCCATTCGGTTCCAGTGAACGCACAAATTGCCTGGAACAGCAGAGCTTTTTGCGATTTTCCGAGTGGCACTATCCCACAACACAGTTAATTCCCCGGGAAGCAAACGCATTTTACTTTTGTTTTCAACATCAATACAGTGGGGACCGAAACAGCATTTTGACAAGCTGCAGCATTGCAGTTAAACAGCAGAAATGGCAGTGGCGGGATTCGAACCCGCGCCCCTTTCAAGACTGGAACCTGGATCCAGCGCCTTAGACCGCTCGGCCACACTACCAGCCGGCCAAACTGCCCGTTGTCTTGCATTTCCAATTGTGCCCCTGCATAACAACAGATGCAAAGTCACATGAAAAGGGTTCCATGATCCCTCTCCGACTCGCACAGCTGCTGGGATGTGCCCGGCTACAATGTCAATTTCGCAGCAGATAATGATAGCCCATCAATCCAGACAAAAGCTGAGTCTATCTTCTCAGACTCTTTTCAGCTACAAATGTATCTGTGAGTGCGTGACAATATATGTTCGCTTATGATTTGGTCAAATAACCATGAGCTGCTTGACATTACTGCAATTTCGATTCTTGCTTTGCTAAATGATTACACCCATTGCTCGAAACAGGACGACTTTCACGTTTACACGGAACACGAAACACGCCGGACTACAGGGAAAATGCACAAAGCTGAGCAGGCCGTGTTCCAAATCATACCGTGCAGCATTTATTCAGTCACTGTGTCTGTTTTGCAGAATAAGGGTCCCAAAGAAAGTTCTCTACCCTAAAACCGGAAGTCGCATTACATTCCGAGAGCGACAGATCACATTGTGAGGATGCTCTGACCTCGGAGCCTGTTCGAGATGACACTTTCCGTGCCTTTTACCTTAAACGGGCAATTTGCTGCAGAGATGTTCACTCCTGGACATGAGCCACATGGATACCAAGTGAGCCGGAAACCTGTGCGGGAATCGACGAGAAGCGACTCAATACATTTTGCTAACTTCCATGGTGCTTCTTAGAAATTGAGTTTCTGTTCACCTCAATCTAAAAGGCAGTTTCTGAACATAGTAACAGAACTCAAAAGGTAATTACCTCACCCCACCGCCACTCCGGAAGAGGTGCTAACTGCCCTTGATTGCTTTTTGTTCTCGATGTGAAGAGCTCTCACGCCTGAGTCACCTTCACGTCTCTGTTTGCTGAATGAATCACAAAGAAGGAGTTTCACCAGAGCTGCAATTGCCACACTTCTCCACTCGCCCTCCCCGTGAACATTTTCCTGCTCGTCAGTGATTTAAAGAAAATTAAATGGATGCGATGTCATTCTGTAGCCTCTCTGTCGATTCCTCCGTTTCAGTTCCAACATGGCTTAGATCTCGGGGCGCACCTTAATACTAGCGACGCTATGACAGCACAGGTCCGGAGGTTTTTCTCAGAGTGTATGTCTGTTTCATTGCTGTTGCTGATTGAATGAGCCACTAACGTGCGAACTGTTCCAAAACATGATTCAGGACCTCCGGTGCCAACTCTCGCGCGTTGAATAACGACAGACAGCTTCCAAATGAAGCCTTTCAGAGACGACTTTGGGGTACGTTTGACAGACAGACAAGTTCAGGAATTCGTGGTGCGCTGTGACACCAGCGCATCAGCTTCTTCCCTGCCTTTGAACCGGGCCGCCTGCGCAAGGAATGCAAATGCGGTACTGCTTTTCGTGGAAGGATCAGAACGCGGCAACGACACTCTCAAACAGAATGGCATATGATCAGAACCAGGTTGGAGAAAAACTTTATAATGCTTTGCACAGTAATTAAATGGAGTTGCCTTGCATTTCACTACGAGAGCAGATTCGTTCAAGCAAATTCGAAGGCAGGTTTGAAGATGGGAAAGCAAGCAAGGAAGCTCCGTTCTTGTGCATGTGAAAGGCTGCACTTGAAAAAAAAAAGCAGTTTCCGCCCAGTTTCGAACAGGGGACCTTACGCGTGTTAGGCGAACGTGATGACCACGACACTACAGAAACCAGCGGAGGCTACCGCACTGCAGCTTAGTGGCATCCAGCACTGAAAGTTGAAGCAATTCTACGTTTCACCTTTCTGTTTCCAATAGCTTGTTATTGTCCAGCGTAATTAACATCTTGAAAACGTAAAAAAAACCACGTGAAATTGATGACAAAATATAGACAAGGATGTCGTCAATGTTTGGACCGTAGGGCGAGGTGGAATAAGCTGGGACGACTTTCCCCGCAGCATAACGGCTGCGACATGATCTTACGGAAGGGTTGTAAACTGAGTATTTATGTGTTTTACCCAAGTTGGGGTGAGTTGAAAAATCGAGAGCATCGGTTTAAGGTGAGTGGGCTGAAATTGACAAAGGACCTGAGGCACATTTCCCACACAGAAGGTTGTGCGTGTTTGGAATGAGCTACCAGAGGAAGTGGAGGAGGCGATTACACTCAGAAAATTGCAAAGGTAATCGGATGAGTTTCTGGATAGGATGGGTTTAGCGGGATTGGGGCCAAATGCTGGGGAACGGGACTTGTTTAATTTTGGCTATGTGGTGAGCATGGACGAGATACACCGAAGTATCTGTTTCCACGCGGTGTACCCCAGTACCGTCGTGTTGCTTACACCGGCTTTAAAGGATTACTTTTTCGCAGAGCTTGCCGTCGCAGTCTGTGGCACAATCGTTTAGTCTGTTCGACTGCTCACGGGAAAGGTAGTATTGTGAAACACTGCAGAAACGAACGACTTCCTTCCTTTTGCTCCGACTGACCATACTCCGTGAAATTTTCCCAGTTGGGGATTTTTGCTGCTGGAAGTTACCTCGGAAACCCTGTTAACTCGTAATGTACTGAGCGAATCGCGAAACAGAAAGCATTTAACAAAGAAAAAAAAACAAAACTGGCATGCCGAATGCACTTTCAGACAGAGAGATGCATGAATGCTAAATGTGAGACAGTCCGAGGGCATGAGTCATAAAGTAATCTCACAACTAACAACAGGGCAATTCCAAACTACTCTTTCAAACATACTGCAGCCTTAGTGCACCAACACTTCCCAGACAATGCTGGAAAGAGAGAAAGAAAGAACATAATAAGAACGGGCCATAAAAAGTGAATTTCACCAATCACAGTCTCGATTAGATTACCTTTCCCTTCCGATGTCTCCAGGACGGAAATAAAGGAAATGGGAGAAATTCAATAACATATGACATCGAAATTCATTGGATCGATTTTCCCATTGGCCAGAAAACCAAATAACGACGAGTCGAGTCACCACATTACGAGTGAACAGGGTTTCTGAGGTAACTTCCAGCAGCAAAAATCCTCAACTGAGGGTCTGGGAAAATTTCACGGAGTATGGTCAGTCGGAGCAAAAGTAAGTAAGCCGTTCGTTTCTGCAGTGTTTCATCACAACAGCGATGAAATAACAGTCTCCATTCGGTTCCAGTAAACGCACAAATTGCCTGGAACAGCAGAGCTTTTTGCGATTTTCCGAGTGGCACTATCCCACAACACAGTTAATTCCCCGGGAAGCAAACGCATTTTACTTTTGTTTTCAACATCAATACAGTGGGGACCGAAACAGCATTTTGACAAGCTGCAGCATTGCAGTTAAACAGCAGAAATGGCAGTGGCGGGATTCGAACCCGCGCCCCTTTCAAGACTGGAACCTGGATCCAGCGCCTTAGACCGCTCGGCCACACTACCAGACGGCCAAACTGCCAGTTGTCTTGCATTTCCAATTGTGCCCCTGCATAACAACAGATGCAAAGTCACATGAAAAGGGTTCCATGATCCCTCTCCGACTCGCACAGCTGCTGGGATGTGCCCGGCTACAATGTCAATTTCGCAGCAGATAATGATAGCCCATCAATCCAGACAAAAGCTGAGTCTATCTTCTCAGACTCTTTTCAGCTACAAATGTATCTGTGAGTGCGTGACAATATATGTTCGCTTATGATTTGGTCAAATAACCATGAGCTGCTTGACATTACTGCAATTTCGATTCTTGCTTTGCTAAATGATTACACACATTGCACGAAACAGGACGACTTTCACGTTTACACGGAACACGAAACACGCCGGACTACAGGGAAAATGCACAAAGCTGAGCAGGCCGTGTTCCAAATCATACCGTGCAGCATTTATTCAGTCACTGTGTCTGTTTTGCAGAATAAGGGTCCCAAAGAAAGTTCTCTACCCTAAAACCGGAGGTCGCATTACATTCCGAGAGCGACAGATCACACTGTGAGGATGCTCTGACCTCGGAGCCTGTTCGAGATGACACTTTCCGTGCCTTTTACCTTAACCGTGCAATTTGCTGCAGAGATGTTCACTCCTGGACATGAGCCACATGGATACCAAGTGAGTCGGAAACCTGTGCGGGAATCGACGAGAAGCGACTCAATACATTTTGCTAACTTCCATGGTGCTTCTTAGAAATTGAGTTTCTGTTCACCTCAATCTAAAAGGCAGTTTCTGAACATAGTAACAGAACTCAAAAGGTAATTACCTCACCCCACCGCCACTCCGGAAGAGGTGCTAACTGCCCTTGATTGCTTTTTGTTCTCGATGTGAAGAGCTCTCACGCCTGAGTCACCTTAACGTCTCTGTTTGCTGAGTGAATCACAAAGAAGGAGTTTCACCAGAGCTGCAATTGCCACACTTCTCCACTCGCCCTCCCCGTGAACATTTTCCTGCTCGTCAGAGATTTAAAGAAAATTAAATGGATGCGATGTCATTCTGTAGCCTCTCTGTCGATTCCTCCGTTTCAGTTCCAACATGGCTTAGATCTCGGGTCGGACCTTAATACTAGCGACGCTATGACAGCACAGGTCCGGAGGTTCCTCTTAGAGTGTATGTTTGTTTCATTGCTGTTGCTGATTGAATGAGCCACAAACGTGCGAACTGCTCCAAAACATGATTCAGGACCTCCGGTGCCAACTCTCGGCGTTGAATAACGACAGACAGCTTCCAAATGAAGCCTTTCAGAGACGACTTTGGGGTACGTTTGACAGACAGACAAGTTCAGGAATTCGTGGTGCGCTGTGACACCAGCGCATCAGCTTCTTCCCTGCCTTTGAACCGGGCCGCCTGCGCAAGGAATGCAAATGCGGTACTGCTTTTCGTGGAAGGATCAGAACGCGGCAACGACACTCTCAAACAGAATGGCATATGATCAGAACCAGGTTGGAGAAAAACTTTATAATGCTTTGCACAGTAATTAAATGGAGTTGCCTTGCATTTCACTACGAGAGCAGATTCGTTCAAGCAAATTCGAAGGCAGGTTTGAAGATGGGAAAGCAAGCAAGGAAGCTCCGTTCTTGTGCATGTGAAAGGCTGCACTTGAAAAAAAAAAGCAGTTTCCGCCCAGTTTCGAACAGGGGACCTTACGCGTGTTAGGCGAACGTGATGACCACGACACTACAGAAACCAGCGGAGGCTACCGCACTGCAGCTTAGTGGCATCCAGCACTGAAAGTTGAAGCAATTCTACGTTTCACCTTTCTGTTTCCAATAGCTTGTTATTGTCCAGCGTAATTAACATCTTGAAAACGTAAAAAAAACCACGTGAAATTGATGACAAAATATAGACAAGGATGTCGTCAATGTTTGGACCGTAGGGCGAGGTGGAATAAGCTGGGACGACTTTCCCCGCAGCATAACGGCTGCGACATGATCTTACGGAAGGGTTGTAAACTGAGTATTTATGTGTTTTACCCAAGTTGGGGTGAGTTGAAAAATCGAGAGCATCGGTTTAAGGTGAGTGGGCTGAAATTGACAAAGGACCTGAGGCACATTTCCCACACAGAAGGTTGTGCGTGTTTGGAATGAGCTACCAGAGGAAGTGGAGGAGGCGATTACACTCAGAAAATTGCAAAGGTAATCGGATGAGTTTCTGGATAGGATGGGTTTAGCGGGATTGGGGCCAAATGCTGGGGAACGGGACTTGTTTAATTTTGGCTATGTGGTGAGCATGGACGAGATACACCGAAGTATCTGTTTCCACGCGGTGTACCCCAGTACCGTCGTGTTGCTTACACCGGCTTTAAAGGATTACTTTTTCGCAGAGCTTGCCGTCGCAGTCTGTGGCACAATCGTTTAGTCTGTTCGACTGCTCACGGGAAAGGTAGTATTGTGAAACACTGCAGAAACGAACGACTTCCTTCCTTTTGCTCCGACTGACCATACTCCGTGAAATTTTCCCAGTTGGGGATTTTTGCTGCTGGAAGTTACCTCGGAAACCCTGTTAACTCGTAATGTACTGAGCGAATCGCAAAACAGAAAGCATTTAACAAAGAAAAAAAAACAAAACTGGCATGCCGAATGCACTTTCAGACAGAGAGATGCATGAATGCTAAATGTGAGACAGTCCGAGGGCATGAGTCATAAAGTAATCTCACAACTAACAACAGGGCAATTCCAAACTACTCTTTCAAACATACTGCAGCCTTAGTGCACCAACACTTCCCAGACAATGCTGGAAAGAGAGAAAGAAAGAACATAATAAGAACGGGCCATAAAAAGTGAATTTCACCAATCACAGTCTCGATTAGATTACCTTTCCCTTCCGATGTCTCCAGGACGGAAATAAAGGAAATGGGAGAAATTCAATAACATATGACATCGAAATTCATTGGATCGATTTTCCCATTGGCCAGAAAACCAAATAACGACGAGTCGAGTCACCACATTACGAGTGAACAGGGTTTCTGAGGTAACTTCCAGCAGCAAAAATCCTCAACTGAGGGTCTGGGAAAATTTCACGGAGTATGGTCAGTCGGAGCAAAAGTAAGTAAGCCGTTCGTTTCTGCAGTGTTTCATCACAACAGCGATGAAATAACAGTCTCCATTCGGTTCCAGTAAACGCACAAATTGCCTGGAACAGCAGAGCTTTTTGCGATTTTCCGAGTGGCACTATCCCACAACACAGTTAATTCCCCGGGAAGCAAACGCATTTTACTTTTGTTTTCAACATCAATACAGTGGGGACCGAAACAGCATTTTGACAAGCTGCAGCATTGCAGTTAAACAGCAGAAATGGCAGTGGCGGGATTCGAACCCGCGCCCCTTTCAAGACTGGAACCTGGATCCAGCGCCTTAGACCGCTCGGCCACACTACCAGCCGGCCAAACTGCCAGTTGTCTTGCATTTCCAATTGTGCCCCTGCATAACAACAGATGCAAAGTCACATGAAAAGGGTTCCATGATCCCTCTCCGACTCGCACAGCTGCTGGGATGTGCCCGGCTACAATGTCAATTTCGCAGCAGATAATGATAGCCCATCAATCCAGACAAAAGCTGAGTCTATCTTCTCAGACTCTTTTCAGCTACAAATGTATCTGTGAGTGCGTGACAATATATGTTCGCTTATGATTTGGTCAAATAACCATGAGCTGCTTGACATTACTGCAATTTCGATTCTTGCTTTGCTAAATGATTACACACATTGCACGAAACAGGACGACTTTCACGTTTACACGGAACACGAAACACGCCGGACTACAGGGAAAATGCACAAAGCTGAGCAGGCCGTGTTCCAAATCATACCGTGCAGCATTTATTCAGTCACTGTGTCTGTTTTGCAGAATAAGGGTCCCAAAGAAAGTTCTCTACCCTAAAACCGGAAGTCGCATTACATTCCGAGAGCGACAGATCACATTGTGAGGATGCTCTGACCTCGGAGCCTGTTCGAGATGACACTTTCCGTGCCTTTTACCTTAAACGGGCAATTTGCTGCAGAGATGTTCACTCCTGGACATGAGCCACATGGATACCAAGTGAGTCGGAAACCTGTGCGGGAATCGACGAGAAGCGACTCAATACATTTTGCTAACTTCCATGGTGCTTCTTAGAAATGGAGTTTCTGTTCACCTCAATCTAAAAGGCAGTTTCTGAACATAGTAACAGAACTCAAAAGGTAATTACCTCACCCCACCGCCACTCCGGAAGAGGTGCTAACTGCCCTTGATTGCTTTTTGTTCTCGATGTGAAGAGCTCTCACGCCTGAGTCACCTTAACGTCTCTGTTTGCTGAGTGAATCACAAAGAAGGAGTTTCACCAGAGCTGCAATTGCCACACTTCTCCACTCGCCCTCCCCGTGAACATTTTCCTGCTCGTCAGAGATTTAAAGAAAATTAAATGGATGCGATGTCATTCTGTAGCCTCTCTGTCGATTCCTCCGTTTCAGTTCCAACATGGCTTAGATCTCGGGGCGCACCTTAATACTAGCGACGCTATGACAGCACAGGTCCGGAGGTTCCTCTCAGAGTGTATGTTTGTTTCATTGCTGTTGCTGATTGAATGAGCCACTAACGTGCGAACTTCTCCAAAACATGATTCAGGACCTCCGGTGCCAACTCTCGCGCGTTGAATAACGACAGACAGCTTCCAAATGAAGCCTTTCAGAGACGACTTTGGGGTACGTTTGACAGACAGACAAGTTCAGGAATTCGTGGTGCGCTGTGACACCAGCGCATCAGCTTCTTCCCTGCCTTTGAACCGGGCCGCCTTGCGCAAGGAATGCAAATGCGGTACTGCTTTTCGTGGAAGGATCAGAACGCGGCAACTACACTCTCAAACAGAATGGCATATGATCAGAACCAGGTTGGAGAAAAACTTTATAATGCTTTGCACAGTAATTAAACGGAGTTGCCTTGCATTTCACTACGAGAGCAGATTCGTTCAAGCAAATTCGAAGGCAGGTTTGCAGATGGGAAAGCAAGCAAGGAAGCTCCGTTCTTGTGCATGTGAAAGGCTGCACTTGAAAAAGAAAGCAGTTTCTGCCCAGTTTCGAACTGGGGACCTTTCGCGTGTTAGGCGAACGTGATGACCACTACACTACAGAAACCAGCCGGCGCCACCCTTATGCAGCTCAGTGGCATCCAGCACTGAAAGTTGAAGCAATTCTACGTTTCACCTTTCTGTTTCCAATAGCTTGTTATTGTCCAGCGTAATTAACATCTTGAAAACGTAAAAAAAAACAACGTGAAATTGATGACAAAATATAGACAAGGATGTCGTCAATGTTTGGACCGTAGGGCGAGGTGGAATAAGCTGGGACGACTTTCCCCGCAGCATAACGGCTGCGACATGATCTTATGGAAGGGTTGTAAACTGAGTATTTATGTGTTTTACCCAAGTTGGGGTGAGTTGAAAAATCGAGAGCATCGGTTTAAGGTGAGTGGGCTGAAATTGACAAAGGAACTGAGGCACATTTCCCACACAGAAGGTTGTGCGTGTTTGGAATGAGCTACCAGAGGAAGTGGAGGAGGCGATTACACTCAGAAAATTGCAAAGGTAATCGGATGAGTTTCTGGATAGGATGGGTTTAGCGGGATAGGGGCCAAATGCTGGGGAACGGGACTTGTTTAACTTTGGCTATGTGGTGAGCATGGACGAGATACACCGAAGTATCTGATTCCACGCGGTGTACCCCAATACCGTTGTGTTGCTTACACCGGCTTTAAAGGATGACTTTTTAGCAGAGCTTGCCGTCGCAGTCTGTGGCACAATCGTTTCGTCTGTTCGACTGCTCACGGGAAAGGAAGTATTGTGAAACACTGCAGAAACGAACGACTTCCTTACTTTTGATCCGACTGACCATACTCCGTGAAATTTTCCCAGACCCTCAGTTGAGGATTTCTGCCGCTGGAAGTTACCTCAGAAACCCTGTTAACTCGTAATGTACTGAGCGAATCGCAAAACAGTAAGCATTTAACACGGAACACAAACAAAACTGGCATGCCTAATGCATTTTCAGACACAGAGATGCATGAATGCTAAATGTGAGACAGTCCGAGGGCATGAGTCATAAAGTAATCTCACAACTAACAACAGGGCAATTCCAAACTACTCTTTCAAACATACTGCAGCCTTAGTGCACCAACACCTCCCAGACAATGCTGAAAAGAGAGAAAGAAAGAACATAATAAGAAGGGGCCATAAAAAGTGAATTTCACCAATCACAGTCTCGATGAGATTCCCTTTCCGTTCCGATGCCTCCAGGACGGAACGGGAGAAATTCAATAACATGTGACATCGAAATTCATTGGATCGATTTTCCCATTGGCCAGAAAACCAAATAACGACGAGTCGAGTCACCACATTACGAGTGAACAGGGTTTCTGAGGTAACTTCCAGCAGCAAAAATCCTCAACTGTGGGTCCGGGGAAATTTCACGGAGTATGGTCAGTCGGAGCAAAAGTAAGGAAGTCGTTCGTTTCTGCAGTGTTTCATCACAACAGCGATGAAATAACAGTCTCCATTCGGTTCCAGTAAACGCTCAAATTGCCTGGAACAGCAGAGCTGTTTGCGATTTTCCGCGTGGCACTGTCCCACACCACAGTTAATTCCCCGGGAGGCAAACCCATTTTACTTTTGTTTTCAACATCAATACAGTGGGGGCAGAAACAACATTTTAACAAGCTGCAGCATTGGAGTTAAACAGCAGAAATGGCAGTGGCGGGATTCGAACCCGCGCCCCTTTCAAGACTGGAAACTGGATCCAGCGCCTTAGACCGCTCGGCCACACTACCAGCCGTGCGCCCAGCCCCTTTTCTTGCATTTCCAATTGTGCCCCTGCATAACAACAGACGCAAAGTCACATGAAAAGGGTTCCATGATCCCTCTCCGACTCGCACAGCTGCTGGGATGTGCCCGGCTGCAATGTCAATGTCGCAGCAGATAATGATAGCTCATCAATCCAGACAAAAATCAATTTTAAGCTGAGTCTATCTTCTCGGACTCTTTTCAGCTACAAATGTATCTGTGAGTGCGTGACAATATATGTTCGCTTATGATTTGGTCAAATAACCATGAGCTGCTTGACATTACTGCAATTTCGATTCTTGCTCTGCTAAATGATTTCACCCATTGCTCGAAAAAGGACGACTTTCACGTTTACACGGAACACGAAACACGCCGGACTACAGGGAAAATGCACAAAGCTGAGCAGGCCGTGTTCCAAATCATACCGTGCAGCATTTATTCAGTCACTGTGTCTGTTTTGCAGAATAAGGGTCCCAAAGAAAGTTCTCTACCCTAAAACCGGAAGTCGCATTACATTCCGAGAGCGACAGATCACATTGTGAGGATGCTCTGCCCTCGGAGCCTGTTCGAGATGACACTTTCCGTGCCTTTTACCTTAACCGTGCAATTTGCTGCAGAGATGTTCACTCCTGGACATGAGCCACATGGATACCAAGTGAGTCGGAAACCTGTGCGGGAATCGACGAGAAGCGACTCAATACATTTTGCTAACTTCCATGGTGCTTATTAGAAATGGAGTTTCTGTTCACCTCAATCTAAAAGGCAGTTTCTGAACATAGTAACAGAACTCAAAAGGTAATTACCTCACCCCACCGCCACTCCGGAAGAGGTGCTAACTGCCCTTGATTGCTTTTTGTTCTCGATGTGAAGAGCTCTCACGCCTGAGTCACCTTCACGTCTCTGTTTGCTGAGTGAATCACAAAGAAGGAGTTTCACCAGAGCTTCAATTGCCACACTTCTCCACTCGCCCTCTCCGTGAACATTTTCCTGCTCGTCAGTGATTTAAAGAAAATTAAATGGATGCGATGTCATTCTGTAGCCTCTCTGTCGATTCCTCCGTTACAGTTCCAACATGGCTTAGATCTCGGGGCGCACCTTCATACTAGCGACGCTATGACAGCACAGGTCCGGAGGTTCCTCTCAGAGTGTATGTTTTTTTTCATTGCTGTTGCTGATTGAATGAGCCACTAACGTGCGAACTGCTCCAAAACATGATTCAGGACCTCCGGTGCCAACTCTCGCGCGTTGAATAACGACAGACAGCTTCCAAATGAAGCCTTTCAGAGACGACTTTGGGGTACGTTTGACAGACAGACAAGTTCAGGAATTCGTGGTGCGCTGTGACACCAGCGCATCAGCTTCTTCCCTGCCTTTGAACCGGGCCGCCTGCGCAAGGAATGCAAATGCGGTACTGCTTTTCGTGGAAGGATCAGAACGCGGCAACTACACTCTCAAACAGAATGGCATATGATCAGAACCAGGTTGGAGAAAAACTTTATAACGCTTTGCACAGTAATTAAATGGAGTTGCCTTGCATTTCACTACGAGAGCAGATTCGTTCAAGCAAATTCGAAGGCAGGTTTGCAGATGGGAAAGCAAGCAAGGAAGCTCCGTTCTTGTGCATGTGAAAGGCTGCACTTGAAAAAGAAAGCAGTTTCTACCCAGTTTCGAACTGGGGACCTTACGCGTGTTAGGCGAACGTGATGACAACTACACCACAGAAACCAGCCGAGGCTACCGTACTGCAGCTCAGTGGCATCCAGCACTGAAAGTTGAAGCAATTCTACGTTTCACCTTTCTGTTTCCAATAGCTTGTTATTGTCCAGCGAAATTAACATCTTGAAAACGTAAAAAAAACCACGTGAAATTGATGACAAAATATAGACAAGGATGTCGTCAATGTTTGGACCGTAGGGCGAGGTGGAATAAGCTGGGACGACTTTCCCCGCAGCATAACGGCTGCGACATGATCTTATGGAAGGGTTGTAAACTGAGTATTTATGTGTTTTACCCAAGTTGGGGTGAGTTGAAAAATCGAGAGCATCGGTTTAAGGTAAGTGGGCTGAAATTGACAAAGGACCTGCGGCACATTTCCCACACAGAAGGTTGTGCGTGTTTGGAATGAGCTACCAGAGGAAGTGGAGGAGGCGATTACACTCAGAAAATTGCAAAGGTAATCGGATGAGTTTCTGGATAGGATGGGTTTAGCGGGATTGGGGCCAAATGCTGGGGAACGGGACTTGTTTAACTTTGGCTAGGTGGTGAGCATGGACGAGATACACCGAAGTATCTGATTCCACGCGGTGTACCCCAATACCGTCGTGTTGCTTACACCGGCTTTAAAGGATTACTTTTTAGCAGAGCTTGCCGTCGCAGTCTGTGGCACAATCGTTTCGTCTGTTCGACTGCTCACGGGAAAGGTAGTATTGTGAAACACTGCAGAAACGAACGACTTCCTTACTTTTGCTCCGACTGACCATACTCCGTGAAATTTTCCCAGACCCTCAGTTGAGGATTTCTGCTGCTGGAAGTTACCTCAGAAACCCTGTTAACTCGTAATGTACTGAGCGAATCGCAAAACAGTAAGCATTTAACACGGAACACAAACAAAACTGGCATGCCTAATGCATTTTCAGACACAGAGATGCATGAATGCTAAATGTGAGACAGTCCGAGGGCATGAGTCATAAAGTAATCTCACAACTAACAACAGGGCAATTCCAAACTACTCTTTCAAACATACTGCAGCCTTAGTGCACCAACACTTCCCAGACAATGCTGAAAAGAGAGAAAGAAAGAACATAATAAGAAGGGGCCATAAAAAGTGAATTTCACCAATCACAGTCTCGATGAGATTCCCTTTCCGTTCCGATGCCTCCAGGACGGAAATAAAGGAAATGGGAGAAATTCAATAACATGTGACATCTAAATTCATTGGATCGATTTCCCCATTGACCAGAAAACCAAATAACGACGAGTCGAGTCACCACATTACGAGTTAACAGGGTTTCTGAGGTAACTTCCAGCAGCAAAAATCCTCAACTGTGGGTCCGGGGAAATTTCACGGAGTATGGTCAGTCGGAGCAAAAGTAAGGAAGTCGTTCGTTTCTGCAGTGTTTCATCACAACAGCGATGAAATAACAGTCTCCATTCGGTTCCAGTAAACGCTCAAATTGCCTGGAACAGCAGAGCAGTTTGCGATTTCCCGCGTGGCACTGTCCCACACCACAGTTAATTCGCCGGGAAGCAAACGCATTTTACTTTTGTTTTCAACATCAATGCAGTGGGGGCGGAAACAGCATTTTAACAAGCTGCAGCATTGGAGTTAAAGAGCAGAAATGGCAGTGGCGGGATTCGAACCCGCGCCCCTTTCAAGACTGGAACCTGGATCCAGCGCCTAAGACCGCTCGGCCACACTACCAGCCGACCGCACAGCCCCTTTTCTTGCATTTCCAATTGTGCCCCTGCATAACAACAGACGCAAAGTCACATGAAAAGGGTTCCATGATCCCTCTCCGACTCGCACAGCTGCTGGGATGTGCCCGGCTGCAATGTCAATGTCGCAGCAGATAATGATAGCCCATCAATCCAGACAAAAATCAATTTTAAGCTGAGTCTATCTTCTCGGACTCTTTTCAGCTACAAATGTATCTGTGAGTGCGTGACAATATATGTTCGCTTATGATTTGGTCAAATAACCATGAGCTGCTTGACATTACTGCAATTTCGATTCTTGCTTTGCTAAATGATTTCACCCATTGCTCGAAAAAGGACGACTTTCACGTTTACACGGAACACGAAACACGCCGGACTACAGGGAAAATGCACAAAGCTGAGCAGGCCGTGTTCCAAATCATACCGTGCAGCATTTATTCAGTCACTGTGTCTGTTTTGCAGAATAAGGGTCCCAAAGAAAGTTCTCTACCCTAAAACCGGAAGTCGCATTACATTCCGAGAGCGACAGATCACATTGTGAGGATGCTCTGCCCTCGGAGCCTGTTCGAGATGACACTTTCCGTGCCTTTTACCTTAAACGGGCAATTTGCTGCAGAGATGTTCACTGCTGGACATGAGCCACATGGATACCAAGTGAGTCGGAAACCTGTGCGGGAATCGACGAGAAGCGACTCAATACATTTTGCTAACTTCCATGGTGCTTATTAGAAATGGAGTTTCTGTTCACCTCAATCTAAAAGGCAGTTTCTGAACATAGTAACAGAACTCAAAAGGAAATTACCTCACCCCACCCCCACTCCGGAAGAGGTGCTAACTGCCCTTGATTGCTTTTTGTTCTCGATGTGAAGAGCTCTCACGCCTGAGTCACCTTCACGTCTCTGTTTGCTGAGTGAATCACAAAGAAGGAGTTTCACCAGAGCTTCAATTGCCACACTTCTCCACTCGCCCTCTCCGTGAACATTTTCCTGCTCGTCAGTGATTTAAAGAAAATTAAATGGATGCGATGTCATTCTGTAGCCTCTCTGTCGATTCCTCCGTTACAGTTCCAAATGGCTTAGATCTCGGGGCGCACCTTCATACTAGCGACGCTATGACAGCACAGGTCCGGAGGTTCCTCTCAGAGTGTATGTTTTTTTTCATTGCTGTTGCTGATTGAATGAGCCACTAACGTGCGAACTGCTCCAAAACATGATTCAGGACCTCCGGTGCCAACTCTCGTGCGTTGAATAACGACAGACAGCTTCCAAATGAAGCCTTTCAGAGACGACTTTGGGGTACGTTTGACAGACAGACAAGTTCAGGAATTCGTGGTGCGCTGTGACACCAGCGCATCAGCTTCTTCCCTGCCTTTGAACCGGGCCGCCTGCGCAAGGAATGCAAATGCGGTACTGCTTTTCGTGGAAGGATCAGAACGCGGCAACTACACTCTCAAACAGAATGGCATATGATCAGAACCAGGTTGGAGAAAAACTTTATAACGCTTTGCACAGTAATTAAATGGAGTTGCCTTGCATTTCACTACGAGAGCAGATTCGTTCAAGCAAATTCGAAGGCAGGTTTGCAGATGGGAAAGCAAGCAAGGAAGCTCCGTTCTTGTGCATGTGAAAGGCTGCACTTGAAAAAGAAAGCAGTTTCTGCCCAGTTTCGAACTGGGGACCTTACGCGTGTCAGGCGAACGTGATGACAACTACACCACAGAAACCAGCCGAGGCTACCGTACTGCAGCTCAGTGGCATCCAGCACTGAAAGTTGAAGCAATTCTACGTTTCACCTTTCTGTTTCCAATAGCTTGTTATTGTCCAGCGAAATTAACATCTTGAAAACGTAAAAAAAACCACGTGAAATTGATGACAAAATATAGACAAGGATGTCGTCAATGTTTGGACCGTAGGGCGAGGTGGAATAAGCTGGGACGACTTTCCCCGCAGCATAACGGCTGCGACATGATCTTATGGAAGGGTTGTAAACTGAGCATTTATGTGTTTTACCCAAGTTGGGGTGAGTTGAAAAATCGAGAGCATCGGTTTAAGGTAAGTGGGCTGAAATTGACAAAGGACCTGAGGCACATTTCCCACACAGAAGGTTGTGCGTGTTTGGAATGAGCTACCAGAGGAAGTGGAGGAGGCGATTACACTCAGAAAATTGCAAAGGTAATCGGATGAGTTTCTGGATAGGATGGGTTTAGCGGGATTGGGGCCAAATGCTGGGGAACGGGACTTGTTTAACTTTGGCTAGGTGGTGAGCATGGACGAGATACACCGAAGTATCTGATTCCACGCGGTGTACCCCAATACCGTCGTGTTGCTTACACCGGCTTTAAAGGATTACTTTTTAGCAGAGCTTGCCGTCGCAGTCTGTGGCACAATCGTTTCGTCTGTTCGACTGCTCACGGGAAAGGTAGTATTGTGAAACACTGCAGAAACGAACGACTTCCTTACTTTTGCTCCGACTGACCATACTCCGTGACATTTTCCCAGACCCTCAGTTGAGGATTTCTGCTGCTGGAAGTTACCTCAGAAACCCTGTTAACTCGTAATGTACTGAGCGAATCGCAAAACAGTAAGCATTTAACACGGAACACAAACAAAACTGGCATGCCTAATGCATTTTCAGACACAGAGATGCATGAATGCTAAATGTGAGACAGTCCGAGGGCATGAGTCATAAAGTAATCTCACAACTAACAACAGGGCAATTCCAAACTACTCTTTCAAACATACTGCAGCCTTAGTGCACCAACACTTCCCAGACAATGCTGAAAAGAGAGAAAGAAAGAACATAATAAGAAGGGGCCATAAAAAGTGAATTTCACCAATCACAGTCTCGATGAGATTCCCTTTCCGTTCCGATGCCTCCAGGACGGAAATAAAGGAAATGGGAGAAATTCAATAACATGTGACATCTAAATTCATTGGATCGATTTCCCCATTGACCAGAAAACCAAATAACGACGAGTCGAGTCACCACATTACGAGTTAACAGGGTTTCTGAGGTAACTTCCAGCAGCAAAAATCCTCAACTGTGGGTCCGGGGAAATTTCACGGAGTATGGTCAGTCGGAGCAAAAGTAAGGAAGTCGTTCGTTTCTGCAGTGTTTCATCACAACAGCGATGAAATAACAGTCTCCATTCGGTTCCAGTAAACGCTCAAATTGCCTGGAACAGCAGAGCAGTTTGCGATTTCCCGCGTGGCACTGTCCCACACCACAGTTAATTCGCCGGGAAGCAAACGCATTTTACTTTTGTTTTCAACATCAATGCAGTGGGGGCGGAAACAGCATTTTAACAAGCTGCAGCATTGGAGTTAAAGAGCAGAAATGGCAGTGGCGGGATTCGAACCCGCGCCCCTTTCAAGACTGGAACCTGGATCCAGCGCCTAAGACCGCTCGGCCACACTACCAGCCGACCGCACAGCCCCTTTTCTTGCATTTCCAATTGTGCCCCTGCATAACAACAGACGCAAAGTCACATGAAAAGGGTTCCATGATCCCTCTCCGACTCGCACAGCTGCTGGGATGTGCCCGGCTGCAATGTCAATGTCGCAGCAGATAATGATAGCCCATCAATCCAGACAAAAATCAATTTTAAGCTGAGTCTATCTTCTCGGACTCTTTTCAGCTACAAATGTATCTGTGAGTGCGTGACAATATATGTTCGCTTATGATTTGGTCAAATAACCATGAGCTGCTTGACATTACTGCAATTTCGATTCTTGCTTTGCTTAATGATTTCACCTATTGCTCGAAAAAGGACGACTTTCACGTTTACACGGAACACGAAACACGCCGGACTACAGGGAAAATGCACAAAGCTGAGCAGGCCGTGTTCCAAATCATACCGTGCAGCATTTATTCAGTCACTGTGTCTGTTTTGCAGAATAAGGGTCCCAAAGAAAGTTCTCTACCCTAAAACCGGAGGTCGCATTACATTCCGAGAGCGACAGATCACATTGTGAGGATGCTCTGCCCTCGGAGCCTGTTCGAGATGACACTTTCCGTGCCTTTTACCTTAAACGGGCAATTTGCTGCAGAGATGTTCACTCCTGGACATGAGCCACATGGATACCAAGTGAGTCGGAAACCTGTGCGGGAATCGACGAGAAGCGACTCAATACATTTTGCTAACTTCCATGGTGCTTATTAGAAATGGAGTTTCTGTTCACCTCAATCTAAAAGGCAGTTTCTGAACATAGTAACAGAACTCAAAAGGTAATTACCTCACCCCACCGCCACTCCGGAAGAGGTGCTAACTGCCCTTGATTGCTTTTTGTTCTCGATGTGAAGAGCTCTCACGCCTGAGTCACCTTCACGTCTCTGTTTGCTGAGTGAATCACAAAGAAGGAGTTTCACCAGAGCTTCAATTGCCACACTTCTCCACTCGCCCTCTCCGTGAACATTTTCCTGCTCGTCAGTGATTTAAAGAAAATTAAATGGATGCGATGTCATTCTGTAGCCTCTCTGTCGATTCCTCCGTTACAGTTCCAACATGGCTTAGATCTCGGGGCGCACCTTCATACTAGCGACGCTATGACAGCACAGGTCCGGAGGTTCCTCTCAGAGTGTATGTTTTTTTTCATTGCTGTTGCTGATTGAATGAGCCACTAACGTGCGAACTGCTCCAAAACATGATTCAGGACCTCCGGTGCCAACTCTCGTGCGTTGAATAACGACAGACAGCTTCCAAATGAAGCCTTTCAGAGACGACTTTGGGGTACGTTTGACAGACAGACAAGTTCAGGAATTCGTGGTGCGCTGTGACACCAGCGCATCAGCTTCTTCCCTGCCTTTGAACCGGGCCGCCTGCGCAAGGAATGCAAATGCGGTACTGCTTTTCGTGGAAGGATCAGAACGCGGCAACTACACTCTCAAACAGAATGGCATATGATCAGAACCAGGTTGGAGAAAAACTTTATAACGCTTTGCACAGTAATTAAATGGAGTTGCCTTGCATTTCACTACGAGAGCAGATTCGTTCAAGCAAATTCGAAGGCAGGTTTGCAGATGGGAAAGCAAGCAAGGAAGCTCCGTTCTTGTGCATGTGAAAGGCTGCACTTGAAAAAGAAAGCAGTTTCTGCCCAGTTTCGAACTGGGGACCTTACGCGTGTTAGGCGAACGTGATGACAACTACACCACAGAAACCAGCCGAGGCTACCGTACTGCAGCTCAGTGGCATCCAGCACTGAAAGTTGAAGCAATTCTACGTTTCACCTTTCTGTTTCCAATAGCTTGTTATTGTCCAGCGAAATTAACATCTTGAAAACGTAAAAAAAACCACGTGAAATTGATGACAAAATATAGACAAGGATGTCGTCAATGTTTGGACCGTAGGGCGAGGTGGAATAAGCTGGGACGACTTTCCCCGCAGCATAACGGCTGCGACATGATCTTATGGAAGGGTTGTAAACTGAGTATTTATGTGTTTTACCCAAGTTGGGGTGAGTTGAAAAATCGAGAGCATCGGTTTAAGGTAAGTGGGCTGAAATTGACAAAGGACCTGCGGCACATTTCCCACACAGAAGGTTGTGCGTGTTTGGAATGAGCTACCAGAGGAAGTGGAGGAGGCGATTACACTCAGAAAATTGCAAAGGTAATCGGATGAGTTTCTGGATAGGATGGGTTTAGCGGGATTGGGGCCAAATGCTGGGGAACGGGACTTGTTTAACTTTGGCTAGGTGGTGAGCATGGACGAGATACACCGAAGTATCTGTTTCCACGCGGTGTACCCCAATACCGTCGTGTTGCTTACACCGGCTTTAAAGGATTACTTTTTAGCAGAGCTTGCCGTCGCAGTCTGTGGCACAATCGTTTCGTCTGTTCGACTGCTCACGGGAAAGGTAGTATTGTGAAACACTGCAGAAACGAACGACTTCCTTACTTTTGCTCCGACTGACCATACTCCGTGAAATTTTCCCAGACCCTCAGTTGAGGATTTCTGCTGCTGGAAGTTACCTCAGAAACCCTGTTAACTCGTAATGTACTGAGCGAATCGCAAAACAGTAAGCATTTAACACGGAACACAAACAAAACTGGCATGCCTAATGCATTTTCAGACACAGAGATGCATGAATGCTAAATGTGAGACAGTCCGAGGGCATGAGTCATAAAGTAATCTCACAACTAACAACAGGGCAATTCCAAACTACTCTTTCAAACATACTGCAGCCTTAGTGCACCAACACTTCCCAGACAATGCTGAAAAGAGAGAAAGAAAGAACATAATAAGAAGGGGCCATAAAAAGTGAATTTCACCAATCACAGTCTCGATGAGATTCCCTTTCCGTTCCGATGCCTCCAGGACGGAAATAAAGGAAATGGGAGAAATTCAATAACATGTGACATCTAAATTCATTGGATCGATTTCCCCATTGACCAGAAAACCAAATAACGACGAGTCGAGTCACCACATTACGAGTTAACAGGGTTTCTGAGGTAACTTCCAGCAGCAAAAATCCTCAACTGTGGGTCCGGGGAAATTTCACGGAGTATGGTCAGTCGGAGCAAAAGTAAGGAAGTCGTTCGTTTCTGCAGTGTTTCATCACAACAGCGATGAAATAACAGTCTCCATTCGGTTCCAGTAAACGCTCAAATTGCCTGGAACAGCAGAGCAGTTTGCGATTTCCCGCGTGGCACTGTCCCACACCACAGTTAATTCGCCGGGAAGCAAACGCATTTTACTTTTGTTTTCAACATCAATGCAGTGGGGGCGGAAACAGCATTTTAACAAGCTGCAGCATTGGAGTTAAAGAGCAGAAATGGCAGTGGCGGGATTCGAACCCGCGCCCCTTTCAAGACTGGAACCTGGATCCAGCGCCTAAGACCGCTCGGCCACACTACCAGCCGACCGCACAGCCCCTTTTCTTGCATTTCCAATTGTGCCCCTGCATAACAACAGACGCAAAGTCACATGAAAAGGGTTCCATGATCCCTCTCCGACTCGCACAGCTGCTGGGATGTGCCCGGCTGCAATGTCAATGTCGCAGCAGATAATGATAGCCCATCAATCCAGACAAAAATCAATTTTAAGCTGAGTCTATCTTCTCGGACTCTTTTCAGCTACAAATGTATCTGTGAGTGCGTGACAATATATGTTCGCTTATGATTTGGTCAAATAACCATGAGCTGCTTGACATTACTGCAATTTCGATTCTTGCTTTGCTTAATGATTTCACCCATTGCTCGAAAAAGGACGACTTTCACGTTTACACGGAACACGAAACACGCCGGACTACAGGGAAAATGCACAAAGCTGAGCAGGCCGTGTTCCAAATCATACCGTGCAGCATTTATTCAGTCACTGTGTCTGTTTTGCAGAATAAGGGTCCCAAAGAAAGTTCTCTACCCTAAAACCGGAAGTCGCATTACATTCCGAGAGCGACAGATCACATTGTGGGGATGCTCTGACCTCGGAGCCTGTTCGAGATGACACTTTCCGTGCCTTTTACCTTAAACGGGCAATTTGCTGCAGAGATGTTCACTCCTGGACATGAGCCACATGGATACCAAGTGAGTCGGAAACCTGTGCGGGAATCGACGAGAAGCGACTCAATACATTTTGCTAACTTCCATGGTGCTTATTAGAAATGGAGTTTCTGTTCACCTCAATCTAAAAGGCAGTTTCTGAACATAGTAACAGAACTCAAAAGGTAATTACCTCACCCCACCCCCACTCCGGAAGAGGTGCTAACTGCCCTTGATTGCTTTTTGTTCTCGATGTGAAGAGCTCTCACGCCTGAGTCACCTTCACGTCTCTGTTTGCTGAGTGAATCACAAAGAAGGAGTTTCACCAGAGCTTCAATTGCCACACTTCTCCACTCGCCCTCTCCGTGAACATTTTCCTGCTCGTCAGTGATTTAAAGAAAATTAAATGGATGCGATGTCATTCTGTAGCCTCTCTGTCGATTCCTCCGTTACAGTTCCAACATGGCTTAGATCTCGGGGCGCACCTTCATACTAGCGACGCTATGACAGCACAGGTCCGGAGGTTCCTCTCAGAGTGTATGTTTTTTTTCATTGCTGTTGCTGATTGAATGAGCCACTAACGTGCGAACTGCTCCAAAACATGATTCAGGACCTCCGGTGCCAACTCTCGCGCGTTGAATAACGACAGACAGCTTCCAAATGAAGCCTTTCAGAGACGACTTTGGGGTACGTTTGACAGACAGACAAGTTCAGGAATTCGTGGTGCGCTGTGACACCAGCGCATCAGCTTCTTCCCTGCCTTTGAACCGGGCCGCCTGCGCAAGGAATGCAAATGCGGTACTGCTTTTCGTGGAAGGATCAGAACGCGGCAACTACACTCTCAAACAGAATGGCATATGATCAGAACCAGGTTGGAGAAAAACTTTATAACGCTTTGCACAGTAATTATATGGAGTTGCCTTGCATTTCACTACGAGAGCAGATTCGTTCAAGCAAATTCGAAGGCAGGTTTGCAGATGGGAAAGCAAGCAAGGAAGCTCCGTTCTTGTGCAAGTGAAAGGCTGCACTTGAAAAAGAAAGCAGTTTCTGCCCAGTTTCGAACTGGGGACCTTTCGCGTGTTAGGCGAACGTGATGACCACTACACTACAGAAACCAGCCGGCGCCACCCTTATGCAGCTCAGTGGCATCCAGCACTGAAAGTTGAAGCAATTCTACGTTTCACCTTTCTGTTTCCAATAGCTTGTTATTGTCCAGCGTAATTAACATCTTGAAAACGTAAAAAAAAACAACGTGAAATTGATGACAAAATATAGACAAGGATGTCGTCAATGTTTGGACCGTAGGGCGAGGTGGAATAAGCTGGGACGACTTTCCCCGCAGCATAACGGCTGCGACATGATCTTATGGAAGGGTTGTAAACTGAGTATTTATGTGTTTTACCCAAGTTGGGGTGAGTTGAAAAATCGAGAGCATCGGTTTAAGGTGAGTGGGCTGAAATTGACAAAGGACCTGAGGCACATTTCCCACACAGAAGGTTGTGCGTGTTTGGAATGAGCTACCAGAGGAAGTGGAGGAGGCGATTACACTCAGAAAATTGCAAAGGTAATCGGATGAGTTTCTGGATAGGATGGGTTTAGCGGGATAGGGGCCAAATGCTGGGGAACGGGACTTGTTTAACTTTGGCTATGTGGTGAGCATGGACGAGATACACCGAAGTATCTGATTCCACGCGGTGTACCCCAATACCGTTGTGTTGCTTACACCGGCTTTAAAGGCTTACTTTTTAGCAGAGCTTGCCGTCGCAGTCTGTGGCACAATCGTTTCGTCTGTTCGACTGCTCACGGGAAAGGTAGTATTGTGAAACACTGCAGAAACGAACGACTTCCTTACTTTTGATCCGACTGACCATACTCCGTGAAATTTTCCCAGACCCTCAGTTGAGGATTTCTGCCGCTGGAAGTTACCTCAGAAACCCTGTTAACTCGTAATGTACTGAGCGAATCGCAAAACAGTAAGCATTTAACACGGAACACAAACAAAACTGGCATGCCTAATGCATTTTCAGACACAGAGATGCATGAATGCTAAATGTGAGACAGTCCGAGGGCATGAGTCATAAAGTAATCTCACAACTAACAACAGGGCAATTCCAAACTACTCTTTCAAACATACTGCAGCCTTAGTGCACCAACACCTCCCAGACAATGCTGAAAAGAGAGAAAGAAAGAACATAATAAGAAGGGGCCATAAAAAGTGAATTTCACCAATCACAGTCTCGATGAGATTCCCTTTCCGTTCCGATGCCTCCAGGACGGAACGGGAGAAATTCAATAACATGTGACATCGAAATTCATTGGATCGATTTTCCCATTGGCCAGAAAACCAAATAACGTCGAGTCGAGTCACCACATTACGAGTGAACAGGGTTTCTGAGGTAACTTCCAGCAGCAAAAATCCTCAACTGTGGGTCCGGGGAAATTTCACGGAGTATGGTCAGTCGGAGCAAAAGTAAGGAAGTCGTTCGTTTCTGCAGTGTTTCATCACAACAGCGATGAAATAACAGTCTCCATTCGGTTCCAGTAAACGCTCAAATTGCCTGGAACAGCAGAGCTGTTTGCGATTTTCCGCGTGGCACTGTCCCACACCACAGTTAATTCCCCGGGAGGCAAACCCATTTTACTTTTGTTTTCAACATCAAGACAGTGGGGGCAGAAACAGCATTTTAACCAGCTGCAGCATTGGAGTTAAACAGCAGAAATGGCAGTGGCGGGATTCGAACCCGCGCCCCTTTCAAGACTGGAAACTGGATCCAGCGCCTTAGACCGCTCGGCCACACTACCAGCCGAGCGCCCAGCCCCTTTTCTTGCATTTCCAATTGTGCCCCTGCATAACAACAGACGCAAAGTCACATGAAAAGGGTTCCATGATCCCTCTCCGACTCGCACAGCTGCTGGGATGTGCCCGGCTGCAATGTCAATGTCGCAGCAGATAATGATAGCCCATCAATCCAGACAAAAATCAATTTTAAGCTGAGTCTATCTTCTCGGACTCTTTTCAGCTACAAATGTATCTGTGAGTGCGTGACAATATATGTTCGCTTATGATTTGGTCAAATAACCATGAGCTGCTTGACATTACTGCAATTTCGATTCTTGCTTTGCTAAATGATTTCACCCATTGCTCGAAAAAGGACGACTTTCACGTTTACACGGAACACGAAACACGCCGGACTACAGGGAAAATGCACAAAGCTGAGCAGGCCGTGTTCCAAATCATACCGTGCAGCATTTATTCAGTCACTGTGTCTGTTTTGCAGAATAAGGGTCCCAAAGAAAGTTCTCTACCCTAAAACCGGAAGTCGCATTACATTCCGAGAGCGACAGATCACATTGTGAGGATGCTCTGACCTCGGAGCCTGTTCGAGATGACACTTTCCGTGCCTTTTACCTTAACCGTGCAATTTGCTGCAGAGATGTTCACTCCTGGACATGAGCCACATGGATACCAAGTGAGTCGGAAACCTGTGCGGGAATCGACGAGAAGCGACTCAATACATTTTGCTAACTTCCATGGTGCTTATTAGAAATGGAGTTTCTGTTCACCTCAATCTAAAAGGCAGTTTCTGAACATAGTAACAGAACTCAAAAGGTAATTACCTCACCCCACCGCCACTCCGGAAGAGGTGCTAACTGCCCTTGATTGCTTTTTGTTCTCGATGTGAAGAGCTCTCACGCCTGAGTCACCTTCACGTCTCTGTTTGCTGAGTGAATCACAAAGAAGGAGTTTCACCAGAGCTTCAATTGCCACACTTCTCCACTCGCCCTCTCCGTGAACATTTTCCTGCTCGTCAGTGATTTAAAGAAAATTAAATGGATGCGATGTCATTCTGTAGCCTCTCTGTCGATTCCTCCGTTACAGTTCCAACATGGCTTAGATCTCGGGGCGCACCTTAATACTAGCGACGCTATGACAGCACAGGTCCGGAGGTTCCTCTCAGAGTGTATGTTTTTTTTCATTGCTGTTGCTGATTGAATGAGCCACTAACGTGCGAACTGCTCCAAAACATGATTCAGGACCTCCGGTGCCAACTCTCGCGCGTTGAATAACGACAGACAGCTTCCAAATGAAGCCTTTCAGAGACGACTTTGGGGTACGTTTGACAGACAGACAAGTTCAGGAATTCGTGGTGCGCTGTGACACCAGCGCATCAGCTTCTTCCCTGCCTTTGAACCGGGCCGCCTGCGCAAGGAATGCAAATGCGGTACTGCTTTTCGTGGAAGGATCAGAACGCGGCAACTACACTCTCAAACAGAATGGCATATGATCAGAACCAGGTTGGAGAAAAACTTTATAATGCTTTGCACAGTAATTAAACGGAGTTGCCTTGCATTTCACTACGAGAGCAGATTCGTTCAAGCAAATTCGAAGGCAGGTTTGCAGATGGGAAAGCAAGCAAGGAAGCTCCGTTCTTGTGCATGTGAAAGGCTGCACTTGAAAAAGTAAGCAGTTTCTGCCCAGTTTCGAACTGGTGACCTTTCGCGTGTTAGGCGAACGTGATGACCACTCCACTACAGAAACCAGCCGGCGCCGCCGTCATGCAGCTCAGTGGCATCTAGCACTGAAAGTTGAAGCAATTCTACGTTTCACCTTTCTGTTTCGAATAGCTTGTTGTTGTCCAGCGGAATTAACATCTTGAAAACGTAAAAAAAAAAACGTGAAATTGATGACAAAATATAGACAAGGATGTCGTCAATGTTTGGACCGTAGGGCGAGGTGGAATAAACTGGGACGACTTTCCCCGCAGCATAACGGCTGCGACATTATCTTATGGAAGGGTTGTAAACTGAGTATTTATGTGTTTTACCCAAGTTGGGGTGAGTTGAAAAATCGAGAGCATCGGTTTAAGGTGAGTGGGCTGAAATTGACAAAGGACCTGAGGCACATTTCCCACACAAAAGGTTGTGCGTGTTTGGAATGAGCTCCCAGAGGAAGTGGAGGAGGCGATTACACTCAGAAAATTGCAAAGGTAATCGGATGAGTTTCTGGATAGGATGGGTTTAGCGGGATAGGGCCAAATGCTGGGGAACGGGACTTGTTTAACTTTGGCTATGTGGTGAGCATGGACGAGATACACCGAAGTATCTGATTCCACGCGGTGTACCCCAATACCGTCGCGTTGCTTACACCGGCTTTAAAGGATTACTTTTTAGCAGAGCTTGCCGTCGCAGTCTGTGGCACAATCGTTTCGTCTGTTCGACTGCTCACGGGAAAGGTAGTATTGTGAAACACTGCAGAAACGAACGACTTCCTTACTTTTGATCCGACTGACCATACTCCGTGAAATTTTCCCAGACCCTCAGTTGAGGATTTCTGCTGCTGGAAGTTACCTCAGAAACCCTGTTAACTCGTAATGTACTGAGCGAATCGCAAAACAGTAAGCATTTAACACGGAACACAAACAAAACTGGCATGCCTAATGCATTTTCAGACACAGAGATGCATGAATGCTAAATGTGAGACAGTCCGAGGGCATGAGTCATAAAGTAATCTCACAACTAACAACAGGGCAATTCAAACTACTCTTTCAAACATACTGCAGCCTTAGTGCACCAACACCTCCCAGACAATGCTGAAAAGAGAGAAAGAAAGAAGGGGCCATAAAAAGTGAATTTCACCAATCACAGTCTCGATGAGATTCCCTTTCCGTTCCGATGCCTCCAGGACGGAAATAACGGAAATGGCAGAAATTCAATAACATGTGACATCGAAATTCATTGGATCGATTTTCCATTGGCCAGAAAACCAAATAACGACGAGTCGAGTCACCACATTACGAGTTAACAGGGTTTCTGAGGTAACTTCCAGCAGCAAAAATCCTCAACTGAGGGTCTGGGAAAATTTCACGGAGTATGGTCAGTCGGAGCAAAAGTAAGTAAGTCGTTCGTTTCTGCAGTGTTTCATCACAACAGCGATGAAATAACAGTCTCCATTCGGTTCCAGTAAACGCACAAATTGGCTGGAACAGCAGAGCTGTTTGCGATTTTTCCGCGTGGCACTGTCCCACACCACAGTTAATTCCCGGGAAGCAAACCCATTTTACTTTTGTTTTCAACATCAATACAGTGGGGGCGGAAACAGCATTTTAACAAGCTGCAGCATTGGAATTAAACAGCAGAAATGGCTGTGGCGGGATTCGAACCCGCGCCCCTTTCAAGACTGGAACCTGGATCCAGCGCCTTAGACCGCTCGGCCACGCTACCAGCCGACCGCACAGCCCCTTTTCTTGCATTTCCAATTGTGCCCCTGCATAACAACAGACGCAAAGTCACATGAAAAGGGTTCCATGATCCCTCTCCGACTCGCACAGCTGCTGGGATGTGCCCGGCTACAATGTCAATTTCGCAGCAGATAATGATAGCCCATCAATCCAGACAAAAATCAATGGTAAGCTGAGTCTATCTTCTCAGACTCTTTTCAGCTACATATGTATCTGTGAGTGCGTGACAATATATGTTCGCTTATGATTTGGTCAAATAACCATGAGCTGCTTGACATTACTGCAATTTCGATTCTTGCTCTGCTAAATGATTTCACCCATTGCTCGAAACAGGACGACTTTCACGTTTACACGGAACACGAAACACGCCGGACTACAGGGAAAATGCACAAAGCTGAGCAGGCCGTGTTCCAAATCATACCGTGCAGCATTTATTCAGTCACTGTGTCTGTTTTGCAGAATAAGGGTCCCAAAGAAAGTTCTCTACCCTAAAACCGGAAGTCGCATTACATTCCGAGAGCGACAGATCACATTGTGAGGATGCTCTGCCCTCGGAGCCTGTTCGAGATGACACTTTCCGTGCCTTTTACCTTAAACGGGCAATTTGCTGCAGAGATGTTCACTCCTGGACACGAGCCACATGGATACCAACTGAGTCGGAAACCTGTGCGGGAATCGACGAGAAGCGACTCAATACATTTTGCTAACTTCCATGGTGCTTCTTAGAAATGGAGTTTCTGTTCACCTCAATCTAAAAGGCAGTTTCTGAACATAGTAACAGAACTCAAAAGGTAATTACCTCACCCCACCCCCACTCCGGAAGAGGTGCTAACTGCCCTTGATTGCTTTTTGTTCTCGATGTGAAGAGCTCTCACGCCTGAGTCACCTTCACGTCTCTGTTTGCTGAGTGAATCACAAAGAAGGAGTTTCACCAGAGCTTCAATTGCCACACTTCTCCACTCGCCCTCCCCGTGAACATTTTCCTGCTCGTCAGTGATTGAAAGAAAATTAAATGGATGCGATGCCATTCTGTAGCCTCTCTGTCGATTGCTCCGTTTCAGTTCCAACATGGCTTAGATCTCGGGGCGCACCTTAATACTAGCGACGCTATGACAGCACAGGTCCGGAGGTTCCTCTCAGAGTGTATGTTTGTTTCATTGCTGTTGCTGATTGAATGAGCCACTAACGTGCGAACTGCTCCAAAACATGATTCAGGACCTCCGGTGCCAACTCTCGCGCGTTGAATAACGACAGACAGCTTCCAAATGAAGCCTTTCAGAGACGACTTTGGGGTACGGTTGACAGACAGACAAGTTCAGGAATTCGTGGTGCGCTGTGACACCAGCGCATCAGCTTCTTCCCTGCCTTTGAACCGGGCCGCCTGCGCAAGGAATGCAAATGCGGTACTGCTTTTCGTGGAACGATCAGAACGCGGCAACTACACTCTCAAACAGAATGGCATATGATCAGAACCAGGTTGGAGAAAAACTTTATAATGCTTTGCACAGTAATTAAACGGAGTTGCCTTGCATTTCACTACGAGAGCAGATTCGTTCAAGCAAATTCGAAGGCAGGTTTGCAGATGGGAAAGCAAGCAAGGAAGCTCCGTTCTTGTGCATGTGAAAGGCTGCACTTGAAAAACAAAGCAGTTTTCTGCCCAGTTTCGAACTGGGGACCTTTCGCGTGTTAGGCGAACGTGGTGACCACTACACTACAGAAACCAGCCGGCGCCGCCGTTATGCAGCTCAGTGGCATCCAGCACTGAAAGTTGAAGCAATTCTACGTTTCACCTTTCTGTTTCCAATAGCTTGTTGTTGTCCAGCGTAATTAACATCTTGAAAACGTTAAAAAAGCACGTGAAATTGATGACAAAATATAGACAAGGATGTCATCAATGTTTGGACCGTAGTGCGAGGTGGAATAAGCTGGGACGACTTTCCCCGCAGCATAACGGCTGCGACATGATCTTATGGAAGGGTTGTAAACTGAGTATTTATGTGTTTTATCCACATTGGGGTGAGTTGAAAAATCGAGAGCATCGGTTTAAGGTGAGTGGGCTGAAATTGACAAAGGACCTGAGGCACATTTCCCACACAGAAGGTTGTGCGTGTTTGGAATGAGCTCCCAGAGGAAGTGGAGGAGGCGACTACACTCAGAAAATTGCAAAGGTAAGCGGATGAGTTTCTGGATAGGATGGGTTTAGCGGGATAGGGGCCAAATGCTGGGGAACGGGACTTGTTTAACTTTGGCTATGTGGTGAGCATGGACGAGATACACCGAAGTATCTGATTCCACGCGGTGTACCCCAATACCGTCGTGTTGCTTACACCGGCTTTAAAGGATTACTTTTTAGCAGAGCTTGCCGTCGCAGTCTGTGGCACAATCGTTTCGTCTGTTCGACTGCTCACGGGAAAGGTAGTATTGTGAAACACTGCAGAAACGAACGACTTCCTTACTTTTGATCCGACTGACCATACTCCGTGAAATTTTCCCAGACCCTCAGTTGAGGATTTCTGCTGCTGGAAGTTACCTCAGAAACCCTGTTAACTCGTAATGTACTGAGCGAATCGCAAAACAGTAAGCATTTAACACGGAACACAAACAAAACTGGCATGCCTAATGCATTTTCAGACACAGAGATGCATGAATGCTAAATGTGAGACAGTCCGAGGGCATGAGTCATAAAGTAATCTCACAACTAACAACAGGGCAATTCCAAACTACTCTTTCAAACATACTGCAGCCTTAGTGCACCAACACCTCCCAGACAATGCTGAAAAGAGAGAAAGAAAGAACATAATAAGAAGGGGCCATAAAAAGTGAATTTCACCAATCACAGTCTCGATGAGATTCCCTTTCCGTTCCGATGCCTCCAGGACGGAAATAAAGGAAATGGGAGAAATTCAATAACATGTGACATCGAAATTCATTGGATCGATTTTCCCATTGGCCAGAAAACCAAATAACGACGAGTCGAGTCACCACATTACGAGTTAACAGGGTTTCTGAGGTAACTTCCAGCAGCAAAAATCCTCAACTGAGGGTCTGGGAAAATTTCACGGAGTATGGTCAGTCGGAGCAAAAGTAAGTAAGTCGATCGTTTCTGCAGTGTTTCATCACAACAGCGATGAAATAACAGTCTCCATTCGGTTCCAGTAAACGCACAAATTGGCTGGAACAGCAGAGCTGTTTGCGATTTTCCGCGTGGCACTGTCCCACACCACAGTTAATTCCCCGGGAAGCAAACCCATTTTACTTTTGTTTTCAACATCAATACAGTGGGGGCGGAAACAGCATTTTAACAAGCTGCAGCATTGGAGTTAAACAGCAGAAATGGCAGTGGCGGGATTCGAACCCGCGCCCCTTTCAAGACTGGAACCTGGATCCAGCGCCTTAGACCGCTCGGCCACACTACCAGCCGACCGCGCAGCCCCTTTTCTTGCATTTCCAATTGTGCCCCTGCATAACAACAGACGCAAAGTCACATGAAAAGGGTTCCATGATCCCTCTCCGACTCGCACAGCTGCTGGGATGTGCCCGGCTACAATGTCAATTTCGCAGCAGATAATGATAGCCCATCAATCCAGACAAAAATCAATGGTAAGCTGAGTCTATCTTCTCAGACTCTTTTCAGCTACATATGTATCTGTGAGTGCGTGACAATATATGTTCGCTTATGATTTGGTCAAATAACCATGAGCTGCTTGACATTACTGCAATTTCGATTCTTGCTCTGCTAAATGATTTCACCCATTGCTCGAAACAGGACGACTTTCACGTTTACACGGAACACGAAACAAGCCGGACTACAGGGAAAATGCACAAAGCTGAGCAGGCCGTGTTCCAAATCATACCGTGCAGCATTTATTCAGTCACTGTGTCTGTTTTGCAGAATAAGGGTCCCAAAGAAAGTTCTCTACCCTAAAACCGGAAGTCGCATTACATTCCGAGAGCGACAGATCACATTGTGAGGATGCTCTGCCCTCGGAGCCTGTTCGAGATGACACTTTCCGTGCCTTTTACCTTAACCGTGCAATTTGCTGCAGAGATGTTCACTCCTGGACATGAGCCACATGGATACCAAGTGAGTCGGAAACCTGTGCGGGAATCGACGAGAAGCGACTCAATACATTTTGCTAACTTCCAAGGTGCTTCTTAGAAATGGAGTTTGTGTTCACCTCAATCTAAAAGGCAGTTTCTGAACATAGTAACAGAACTCAAAAGGTAATTACCTCACCCCACCGCCACTCCGGAAGAGGTGCTAACTGCCCTTGATTGCTTTTTGTTCTCGATGTGAAGAGCTCTCACGCCTGAGTCACCTTCACGTCTCTGTTTGCTGAGTGAATCACAAAGAAGGAGTTTCACCAGAGCTTCAATTGCCACACTTGTCCACTCGCCCTCCCCGTGAACATTTTCCTGCTCGTCAGTGATTGAAAGAAAATTAAATGGATGCGATGTCATTCTGTAGCCTCTCTGTCGATTCCTCCGTTTCAGTTCCAACATGGCTTAGATCTCGGGGCGCACCTTAATACTAGCGACGCTATGACAGCACAGGTCCGGAGGTTCCTCTCAGAGTGTATGTTTGTTTCATTGCTGTTGCTGATTGAATGAGCCACTAACGTGCGAACTGCTCCAAAACATGATTCAGGACCTCCGGTGCCAACTCTCGCGCGTTGAATAACGACAGACAGCTTCCAAATGAAGCCTTTCAGAGACGACTTTGGGGTACGTTTGACAGACAGACAAGTTCAGGAATTCGTGGTGCGCTGTGACACCAGCGCATCAGCTTCTTCCCTGCCTTTGAACCGGGCCGCCTGCGCAAGGAATGCAAATGCGGTACTGCTTTTCGTGGAAGGATCAGAACGCGGCAACTACACTCTCAAACAGAATGGCATATGATCAGAACCAGGTTGGAGAAAAACTTTATAATGCTTTGCACAGTAATTAAACGGAGTTGCCTTGCATTTCACTACGAGAGCAGATTCGTTCAAGCAAATTCGAAGGCAGGTTTGCAGATGGGAAAGCAAGCAAGGAAGCTCCGTTCTTGTGCATGTGAAAGTCTGCACTTGAAAAACAAAGCAGTTTCTGCCCAGTTTCGAACTGGGGACCTTTCGCGTGTTAGGCGAACGTGATGACCACTACACTACAGAAACCAGCCGGCGCCGCCGTTATGCAGCTCAGTGGCATCCAGCACTGAAAGTTGAAGCAATTCTACGTTTCACCTTTCTGTTTCCAATAGCTTGTTGTTGTCCAGCGTAATTAACATCTTGAAAACGTAAAAAAAAAACGTGAAATTGATGACAAAATATAGACAAGGATGTCGTCAATGTTTGGACCGTAGGGCGAGGTGGAATAAGCTGGGACGACTTTCCCCGCAGCATAACGGCTGTGACATGATCTTATGGAAGGGTTGTAAACTGAGTATTTATGTGTTTTACCGAAGTTGGGGTGAGTTGAAAAATCGAGAGCATCGGTTTAAGGTGAGTGGGCTGAAATTGACAAAGGACCTGAGGCACATTTCCCACACAGAAGGTTGTGCGTGTTTGGAATGAGCTCCCAGAGGAAGTGGAGGAGGCGATTACACTCAGAAAATTGCAAAGGTAATCGGATGAGTTTCTGGATAGGATGGGTTTAGCGGGATAGGGGCCAAATGCTGGGGAACGGGACTTGTTTAACTTTGGCTATGTGGTGAGCATGGACGAGATACACCGAAGTATCTGATTCCACGCGGTGTACCCCAATACCGTCGTGTTGCTTACACCGGCTTTAAAGGATTACTTTTTAGCAGAGCTTGCCGTCGCAGTCTGTGGCACAATCGTTTCGTCTGTTCGACTGCTCACGGGAAAGGTAGTATTGTGAAACACTGCAGAAACGAACGACTTCCTTACTTTTGATCCGACTGACCATACTCCGTGAAATTTTCCCAGACCCTCAGTTGAGGATTTCTGCTGCTGGAAGTTACCTCAGAAACCCTGTTAACTCGTAATGTATGAGTGAATCGCAAAACAGTAAGCATTTAACACGGAACACAAACAAAACTGGCATGCCTAATGCATTTTCAGACACAGAGATGCATGAATGCTAAATGTGAGACAGTCCGAGGGTATGAGTCATAAAGTAATCTCACAACTAACAACAGGGCAATTCCAAACTACTCTTTCAAACATACTGCAGCCTTAGTGCACCAACACCTCCCAGACAATGCTGAAAAGAGAGAAAGAAAGAACATAATAAGAAGGGGCCATAATAAGTGAATTTCACCAATCACAGGCTCGATGAGATTGCCTTTCCGTTCCGATGCCTCCAGGACGGAAATAAAGGAAATGGGAGAAATTCAATAACATGTGACATCGAAATTCATTGGATAGATTTTCCCATTGGCCAGAAAACCAAATAACGACGAGTCGAGTCACCACATTACGAGTTAACAGGGTTTCTGAGGTAACTTCCAGCAGCAAAAATCCTCAACTGAGGGTCTGGGAAAATTTCACGGAGTATGGTCAGTCAGAGCAAAAGTAAGGAAGTCGTTCGTTTCTGCAGTGTTTCATCACAACAGCGATGAAATAACAGTCTCCATTCGGTTCCAGTAAACGCACAAATTGGCTGGAACAGCAGAGCTGTTTGCGATTTTCCGCGTGGCACTGTCCCACACCACAGTTAATTCCCCGGGAAGCAAACCCATTTTACTTTTGTTTTCAACATCAATACAGTGGGGGCGGAAACAGCATTTTAACAAGCTGCAGCATTGGAGTTAAACAGCAGAAATGGCAGTGGCGGGATTCGAACCCGCGCCCCTTTCAAGACTGGAACCTGGATCCAGCGCCTTAGACCGCTCGGCCACACGACCAGCCGTCCGCGCAGTCCCTTTTCTTGCATTTCCAATTGTGCCCCTGCATAACAACAGACGCAAAGTCACATGAAAAGGGTTCCATGATCCCTCTCCGACTCGCACAGCTGCTGGGATGTGCCCGGCTACAATGTCAATTTCGCAGCAGATAATGATAGCCCATCAATCCAGACAAAAATCAATGGTAAGCTGAGTCTATCTTCTCAGACTCTTTTCAGCTACATATGTATCTGTGAGTGCGTGACAATATATGTTCGCTTATGATTTGGTCAAATAACCATGAGCTGCTTGACATTACTGCAATTTCGATTCTTGCTTTGCTAAATGATTTCACCCATTGCTCGAAAAAGGACGACATTCACGTTTACACGGAACACGAAACACGCCGGACTACAGGGAAAATGCACAAAGCTGAGCAGGCCGTGTTCCAAATCATACCGTGCAGCATTTATTCAGTCACTGTTTCTGTTTTGCAGAATAAGGGTCCCAAAGAAAGTTCTCTACCCTAAAACCGGAAGTCGCATTACATTCCGAGAGCGACAGATCACATTGTGAGGATGCTCTGACCTCGGAGCCTGTTCGAGATGACACTTTCCGTGCCTTTTACCTTAAACGGGCAATTTGCTGCAGAGATGTTCACTCCTGGACATGAGCCACATGGATACCAACTGAGTCGGAAACCTGTGCGGGAATCGACGAGAAGCGACTCAATACATTTTGCTAACTTCCATGGTGCTTCTTAGAAATGGAGTTTCTGTTCACCTCAATCTAAAAGGCAGTTTCTGAACATAGTAACAGAACTCAAAAGGTAATTACCTCACCCCACCGCCACTCCGGAAGAGGTGCTAACTGCCCTTGATTGCTTTTTGTTCTCGATGTGAAGAGCTCTCACGCCTGAGTCACCTTCACGTCTCTGTTTGCTGAGTGAATCACAAAGAAGGAGTTTCACCAGAGCTTCAATTGCCACACTTCTCCACTCGCCCTCCCCGTGAACATTTTCCTGCTCGTCAGTGATTTAAAGAAAATTAAATGGATGCGATGTCATTCTGTAGCCTCTCTGTCGATTCCTCCGTTTCAGTTCCAACATGGCTTAGATCTCGGGGCGCACCTTAATACTAGCGACGCTATGACAGCACAGGTCCGGAGGTTCCTCTCAGAATGTATGTTTGTTTCATTGCTGTTGCTGATTGAATGAGCCACTAACGTGCGAACTGCTCCAAAACATGATTCAGGACCTCCGGTGCCAACTCTCGCGCGTTGAATAACGACAGACAGCTTCCAAATGAAGCCTTTCAGAGACGACTTTGGGGTACGTTTGACAGACAGACAATTTCAGGAATTCGTGGTGCGCTGTGACACCAGCGCATCAGCTTCTTCCCTGCCTTTGAACCGGGCCGCCTGCGCAAGGAATGCAAATGCGGTACTGCTTTTCGTGGAAGGATCAGAACGCGGCAACTACACTCTCAAACAGAATGGCATATGATCAGAACCAGGTTGGAGAAAAACTTTATAACGCTTTGCACAGTAATTAAATGGAGTTGCCTTGCATTTCACTACGAGAGCAGATTCGTTCAAGCAAATTCGAAGGCAGGTTTGCAGATGGGAAAGCAAGCAAGGAAGCTCCGTTCTTGTGCATGTGAAAGGCTGCACTTGAAAAAGAAAGCAGTTTCTGCCCAGTTTCGAACTGGGGACCTTACGCGTGTTAGGCGAACGTGATGACAACTACACCACAGAAACCAGCCGAGGCTACCGTACTGCAGCTCAGTGGCATCCAGCACTGAAAGTTGAAGCAATTCTACGTTTCACCTTTCTGTTTCCAATAGCTTGTTATTGTCCAGCGAAATTAACATCTTGAAAACGTAAAAAAAAAAACGTGAAATTGATGACAAAATATAGACAAGGATGTCGTCAATGTTTGGACCGTAGGGCGAGGTGGAATAAGCTGGGACGACTTTCCCCGCAGCATAACGGCTGCGACATGATCTTATGGAAGGGTTGTAAACTGAGTATTTATGTGTTTTACCCAAGTTGGGGTGAGTTGAAAAATCGAGAGCATCGGTTTAAGGTAAGTGGGCTGAAATTGACAAAGGACCTGCGGCACATTTCCCACACAGAAGGTTGTGCGTGTTTGGAATGAGCTACCAGAGGAAGTGGAGGAGGCGATTACACTCAGAAAATTGCAAAGGTAATCGGATGAGTTTCTGGATAGGATGGGTTTAGCGGGATAGGGGCCAAATGCTGGGGAACGGGACTTGTTTAACTTTGGCTAGGTGGTGAGCATGGACGAGATACACCGAAGTATCTGATTCCACGCGGTGTACCCCAATACCGTCGTGTTGCTTACACCGGCTTTAAAGGATTACTTTTTAGCAGAGCTTGCCGTCGCAGTCTGTGGCACAATCGTTTCGTCTGTTCGACTGCTCACGGGAAAGGTAGTATTGTGAAACACTGCAGAAACGAACGACTTCCTTACTTTTGCTCCGACTGACCATACTCCGTGAAATTTTCCCAGACCCTCAGTTGAGGATTTCTGCTGCTGGAAGTTACCTCAGAAACCCTGTTAACTCGTAATGTACTGAGCGAATCGCAAAACAGTAAGCATTTAACACGGAACACAAACAAAACTGGCATGCCTAATGCATTTTCAGACACAGAGATGCATGAATGCTAAATGTGAGACAGTCCGAGGGCATGAGTCATAAAGTAATCTCACAACTAACAACAGGGCAATTCCAAACTACTCTTTCAAACATACTGCAGCCTTAGTGCACCAACACTTCCCAGACAATGCTGAAAAGAGAGAAAGAAAGAACATAATAAGAAGGGGCCATAAAAAGTGAATTTCACCAATCACAGTCTCGATGAGATTCCCTTTCCGTTCCGATGCCTCCAGGACGGAAATAAAGGAAATGGGAGAAATTCAATAACATGTGACATCTAAATTCATTGGATCGATTTCCCCATTGACCAGAAAACCAAATAACGACGAGTCGAGTCACCACATTACGAGTTAACAGGGTTTCTGAGGTAACTTCCAGCAGCAAAAATCCTCAACTGTGGGTCCGGGGAAATTTCACGGAGTATGGTCTGTCGGAGCAAAAGTAAGGAAGTCGTTCGTTTCTGCAGTGTTTCATCACAACAGCGATGAAATAACAGTCTCCATTCGGTTCCAGTAAACGCTCAAATTGCCTGGAACAGCAGAGCAGTTTGCGATTTCCCGCGTGGCACTGTCCCACACCACAGTTAATTCGCCGGGAAGCAAACGCATTTTACTTTTGTTTTCAACATCAATGCAGTGGGGGCGGAAACAGCATTTTAACAAGCTGCAGCATTGGAGTTAAACAGCAGAAATGGCAGTGGCGGGATTCGAACCCGCGCCCCTTTCAAGACTGGAACCTGGATCCAGCGCCTTAGACCGCTCGGCCACACGACCAGCCGTCCGCGCAGTCCCTTTTCTTGCATTTCCAATTGTGCCCCTGCATAACAACAGACGCAAAGTCACATGAAAAGGGTTCCATGATCCCTCTCCGACTCGCACAGCTGCTGGGATGTGCCCGGCTACAATGTCAATTTCGCAGCAGATAATGATAGCCCATCAATCCAGACAAAAATCAATGGTAAGCTGAGTCTATCTTCTCAGACTCTTTTCAGCTACATATGTATCTGTGAGTGCGTGACAATATATGTTCGCTTATGATTTGGTCAAATAACCATGAGCTGCTTGACATTACTGCAATTTCGATTCTTGCTTTGCTAAATGATTTCACCCATTGCTCGAAAAAGGACGACATTCACGTTTACACGGAACACGAAACACGCCGGACTACAGGGAAAATGCACAAAGCTGAGCAGGCCGTGTTCCAAATCATACCGTGCAGCATTTATTCAGTCACTGTTTCTGTTTTGCAGAATAAGGGTCCCAAAGAAAGTTCTCTACCCTAAAACCGGAAGTCGCATTACATTCCGAGAGCGACAGATCACATTGTGAGGATGCTCTGACCTCGGAGCCTGTTCGAGATGACACTTTCCGTGCCTTTTACCTTAAACGGGCAATTTGCTGCAGAGATGTTCACTCCTGGACATGAGCCACATGGATACCAACTGAGTCGGAAACCTGTGCGGGAATCGACGAGAAGCGACTCAATACATTTTGCTAACTTCCATGGTGCTTCTTAGAAATGGAGTTTCTGTTCACCTCAATCTAAAAGGCAGTTTCTGAACATAGTAACAGAACTCAAAAGGTAATTACCTCACCCCACCGCCACTCCGGAAGAGGTGCTAACTGCCCTTGATTGCTTTTTGTTCTCGATGTGAAGAGCTCTCACGCCTGAGTCACCTTCACGTCTCTGTTTGCTGAGTGAATCACAAAGAAGGAGTTTCACCAGAGCTTCAATTGCCACACTTCTCCACTCGCCCTCCCCGTGAACATTTTCCTGCTCGTCAGTGATTTAAAGAAAATTAAATGGATGCGATGTCATTCTGTAGCCTCTCTGTCGATTCCTCCGTTTCAGTTCCAACATGGCTTAGATCTCGGGGCGCACCTTAATACTAGCGACGCTATGACAGCACAGGTCCGGAGGTTCCTCTCAGAATGTATGTTTGTTTCATTGCTGTTGCTGATTGAATGAGCCACTAACGTGCGAACTGCTCCAAAACATGATTCAGGACCTCCGGTGCCAACTCTCGCGCGTTGAATAACGACAGACAGCTTCCAAATGAAGCCTTTCAGAGACGACTTTGGGGTACGTTTGACAGACAGACAATTTCAGGAATTCGTGGTGCGCTGTGACACCAGCGCATCAGCTTCTTCCCTGCCTTTGAACCGGGCCGCCTGCGCAAGGAATGCAAATGCGGTACTGCTTTTCGTGGAAGGATCAGAACGCGGCAACTACACTCTCAAACAGAATGGCATATGATCAGAACCAGGTTGGAGAAAAACTTTATAACGCTTTGCACAGTAATTAAATGGAGTTGCCTTGCATTTCACTACGAGAGCAGATTCGTTCAAGCAAATTCGAAGGCAGGTTTGCAGATGGGAAAGCAAGCAAGGAAGCTCCGTTCTTGTGCATGTGAAAGGCTGCACTTGAAAAAGAAAGCAGTTTCTGCCCAGTTTCGAACTGGGGACCTTACGCGTGTTAGGCGAACGTGATGACAACTACACCACAGAAACCAGCCGAGGCTACCGTACTGCAGCTCAGTGGCATCCAGCACTGAAAGTTGAAGCAATTCTACGTTTCACCTTTCTGTTTCCAATAGCTTGTTATTGTCCAGCGAAATTAACATCTTGAAAACGTAAAAAAAAAAACGTGAAATTGATGACAAAATATAGACAAGGATGTCGTCAATGTTTGGACCGTAGGGCGAGGTGGAATAAGCTGGGACGACTTTCCCCGCAGCATAACGGCTGCGACATGATCTTATGGAAGGGTTGTAAACTGAGTATTTATGTGTTTTACCCAAGTTGGGGTGAGTTGAAAAATCGAGAGCATCGGTTTAAGGTAAGTGGGCTGAAATTGACAAAGGACCTGCGGCACATTTCCCACACAGAAGGTTGTGCGTGTTTGGAATGAGCTACCAGAGGAAGTGGAGGAGGCGATTACACTCAGAAAATTGCAAAGGTAATCGGATGAGTTTCTGGATAGGATGGGTTTAGCGGGATAGGGGCCAAATGCTGGGGAACGGGACTTGTTTAACTTTGGCTAGGTGGTGAGCATGGACGAGATACACCGAAGTATCTGATTCCACGCGGTGTACCCCAATACCGTCGTGTTGCTTACACCGGCTTTAAAGGATTACTTTTTAGCAGAGCTTGCCGTCGCAGTCTGTGGCACAATCGTTTCGTCTGTTCGACTGCTCACGGGAAAGGTAGTATTGTGAAACACTGCAGAAACGAACGACTTCCTTACTTTTGCTCCGACTGACCATACTCCGTGAAATTTTCCCAGACCCTCAGTTGAGGATTTCTGCTGCTGGAAGTTACCTCAGAAACCCTGTTAACTCGTAATGTACTGAGCGAATCGCAAAACAGTAAGCATTTAACACGGAACACAAACAAAACTGGCATGCCTAATGCATTTTCAGACACAGAGATGCATGAATGCTAAATGTGAGACAGTCCGAGGGCATGAGTCATAAAGTAATCTCACAACTAACAACAGGGCAATTCCAAACTACTCTTTCAAACATACTGCAGCCTTAGTGCACCAACACTTCCCAGACAATGCTGAAAAGAGAGAAAGAAAGAACATAATAAGAAGGGGCCATAAAAAGTGAATTTCACCAATCACAGTCTCGATGAGATTCCCTTTCCGTTCCGATGCCTCCAGGACGGAAATAAAGGAAATGGGAGAAATTCAATAACATGTGACATCTAAATTCATTGGATCGATTTCCCCATTGACCAGAAAACCAAATAACGACGAGTCGAGTCACCACATTACGAGTTAACAGGGTTTCTGAGGTAACTTCCAGCAGCAAAAATCCTCAACTGTGGGTCCGGGGAAATTTCACGGAGTATGGTCTGTCGGAGCAAAAGTAAGGAAGTCGTTCGTTTCTGCAGTGTTTCATCACAACAGCGATGAAATAACAGTCTCCATTCGGTTCCAGTAAACGCTCAAATTGCCTGGAACAGCAGAGCAGTTTGCGATTTCCCGCGTGGCACTGTCCCACACCACAGTTAATTCGCCGGGAAGCAAACGCATTTTACTTTTGTTTTCAACATCAATGCAGTGGGGGCGGAAACAGCATTTTAACAAGCTGCAGCATTGGAGTTAAAGAGCAGAAATGGCAGTGGCGGGATTCGAACCCGCGCCCCTTTCAAGACTGGAATCTGGATCCAGCGCCTAAGACCGCTCGGCCACACTACCAGCCGACCGCACAGCCCCTTTTCTTGCATTTCCAATTGTGCCCCTGCATAACAACAGACGCAAAGTCACATGAAAAGGGTTCCATGATCCCTCTCCGACTCGCACAGCTGCTGGGATGTGCCCGGCTGCAATGTCAATGTCGCAGCAGATAATGATAGCCCATCAATCCAGACAAAAATCAATTTTAAGCTGAGTCTATCTTCTCGGACTCTTTTCAGCTACAAATGTATCTGTGAGTGCGTGACAATATATGTTCGCTTATGATTTGGTCAAATAACCATGAGCTGCTTGACATTACTGCAATTTCGATTCTTGCTTTGCTTAATGATTTCACCCATTGCTCGAAAAAGGACGACTTTCACGTTTACACGGAACACGAAACACGCCGGACTACAGGGAAAATGCACAAAGCTGAGCAGGCCGTGTTCCAAATCATACCGTGCAGCATTTATTCAGTCACTGTGTCTGTTTTGCAGAATAAGGGTCCCAAAGAAAGTTCTCTACCCTAAAACCGGAGGTCGCATTACATTCCGAGAGCGACAGATCACATTGTGAGGATGCTCTGACCTCGGAGCCTGTTCGAGATGACACTTTCCGTGCCTTTTACCTTAAACGGGCAATTTGCTGCAGAGATGTTCACTCCTGGACATGAGCCACATGGATACCAAGTGAGTCGGAAACCTGTGCGGGAATCGACGAGAAGCGACTCAATACATTTTGCTAACTTCCATGGTGCTTATTAGAAATGGAGTTTCTGTTCACCTCAATCTAAAAGGCAGTTTCTGAACATAGTAACAGAACTCAAAAGGTAATTACCTCACCCCACCCCCACTCCGGAAGAGGTGCTAACTGCCCTTGATTGCTTTTTGTTCTCGATGTGAAGAGCTCTCACGCCTGAGTCACCTTCACGTCTCTGTTTGCTGAGTGAATCACAAAGAAGGAGTTTCACCAGAGCTTCAATTGCCACACTTCTCCACTCGCCCTCTCCGTGAACATTTTCCTGCTCGTCAGTGATTTAAAGAAAATTAAATGGATGCGATGTCATTCTGTAGCCTCTCTGTCGATTCCTCCGTTACAGTTCCAACATGGCTTAGATCTCGGGGCGCACCTTCATACTAGCGACGCTATGACAGCACAGGTCCGGAGGTTCCTCTCAGAGTGTATGTTTTTTTTCATTGCTGTTGCTGATTGAATGAGCCACTAACGTGCGAACTGCTCCAAAACATGATTCAGGACCTCCGGTGCCAACTCTCGCGCGTTGAATAACGACAGACAGCTTCCAAATGAAGCCTTTCAGAGACGACTTTGGGGTACGTTTGACAGACAGACAAGTTCAGGAATTCGTGGTGCGCTGTGACACCAGCGCATCAGCTTCTTCCCTGCCTTTGAACCGGGCCGCCTGCGCAAGGAATGCAAATGCGGTACTGCTTTTCGTGGAAGGATCAGAACGCGGCAACTACACTCTCAAACAGAATGGCATATGATCAGAACCAGGTTGGAGAAAAACTTTATAACGCTTTGCACAGTAATTATATGGAGTTGCCTTGCATTTCACTACGAAAGCAGATTCGTTCAAGCAAATTCGAAGGCAGGTTTGCAGATGGGAAAGCAAGCAAGGAAGCTCCGTTCTTGTGCAAGTGAAAGGCTGCACTTGAAAAAGAAAGCAGTTTCTGCCCAGTTTCGAACTGGGGACCTTTCGCGTGTTAGGCGAACGTGATGACCACTACACTACAGAAACCAGCCGGCGCCACCCTTATGCAGTCCAGTGGCATCCAGCACTGAAAGTTGAAGCAATTCTACGTTTCACCTTTCTGTTTCCAATAGCTTGTTATTGTCCAGCGTAATTAACATCTTGAAAACGTAAAAAAAAACAACGTGAAATTGATGACAAAATATAGACAAGGATGTCGTCAATGTTTGGACCGTAGGGCGAGGTGGAATAAGCTGGGACGACTTTCCCCGCAGCATAACGGCTGCGACATGATCTTATGGAAGGGTTGTAAACTGAGTATTTATGTGTTTTACCCAAGTTGGGGTGAGTTGAAAAATCGAGAGCATCGGTTTAAGGTGAGTGGGCTGAAATTGACAAAGGACCTGAGGCACATTTCCCACACAGAAGGTTGTGCGTGTTTGGAATGAGCTACCAGAGGAAGTGGAGGAGGCGATTACACTCAGAAAATTGCAAAGGTAATCGGATGAGTTTCTGGATAGGATGGGTTTAGCGGGATAGGGGCCAAATGCTGGGGAACGGGACTTGTTTAACTTTGGCTATGTGGTGAGCATGGACGAGATACACCGAAGTATCTGATTCCACGCGGTGTACCCCAATACCGTTGTGTTGCTTACACCGGCTTTAAAGGCTTACTTTTTAGCAGAGCTTGCCGTCGCAGTCTGTGGCACAATCGTTTCGTCTGTTCGACTGCTCACGGGAAAGGTAGTATTGTGAAACACTGCAGAAACGAACGACTTCCTTACTTTTGATCCGACTGACCATACTCCGTGAAATTTTCCCAGACCCTCAGTTGAGGATTTCTGCCGCTGGAAGTTACCTCAGAAACCCTGTTAACTCGTAATGTACTGAGCGAATCGCAAAACAGTAAGCATTTAACACGGAACACAAACAAAACTGGCATGCCTAATGCATTTTCAGACACAGAGATGCATGAATGCTAAATGTGAGACAGTCCGAGGGCATGAGTCATAAAGTAATCTCACAACTAACAACAGGGCAATTCCAAACTACTCTTTCAAACATACTGCAGCCTTAGTGCACCAACACCTCCCAGACAATGCTGAAAAGAGAGAAAGAAAGAACATAATAAGAAGGGGCCATAAAAAGTGAATTTCACCAATCACAGTCTCGATGAGATTCCCTTTCCGTTCCGATGCCTCCAGGACGGAACGGGAGAAATTCAATAACATGTGACATCGAAATTCATTGGATCGATTTTCCCATTGGCCAGAAAACCAAATAACGACGAGTCGAGTCACCACATTACGAGTGAACAGGGTTTCTGAGGTAACTTCCAGCAGCAAAAATCCTCAACTGTGGGTCCGGGGAAATTTCACGGAGTATGGTCAGTCGGAGCAAAAGTAAGGAAGTCGTTCGTTTCTGCAGTGTTTCATCACAACAGCGATGAAATAACAGTCTCCATTCGGTTCCAGTAAACGCTCAAATTGCCTGGAACAGCAGAGCTGTTTGCGATTTTCCGCGTGGCACTGTCCCACACCACAGTTAATTCCCCGGGAGGCAAACCCATTTTACTTTTGTTTTCAACATCAAGACAGTGGGGGCAGAAACAGCATTTTAACCAGCTGCAGCATTGGAGTTAAACAGCAGAAATGGCAGTGGCGGGATTCGAACCCGCGCCCCTTTCAAGACTGGAAACTGGATCCAGCGCCTTAGACCGCTCGGCCACACTACCAGCCGAGCGCCCAGCCCCTTTTCTTGCATTTCCAATTGTGCCCCTGCATAACAACAGACGCAAAGTCACATGAAAAGGGTTCCATGATCCCTCTCCGACTCGCACAGCTGCTGGGATGTGCCCGGCTGCAATGTCAATGTCGCAGCAGATAATGATAGCCCATCAATCCAGACAAAAATCAATTTTAAGCTGAGTCTATCTTCTCGGACTCTTTTCAGCTACAAATGTATCTGTGAGTGCGTGACAATATATGTTCGCTTATGATTTGGTCAAATAACCATGAGCTGCTTGACATTACTGCAATTTCGATTCTTGCTTTGCTAAATGATTTCACCCATTGCTCGAAAAAGGACGACTTTCACGTTTACACGGAACACGAAACACGCCGGACTACAGGGAAAATGCACAAAGCTGAGCAGGCCGTGTTCCAAATCATACCGTGCAGCATTTATTCAGTCACTGTGTCTGTTTTGCAGAATAAGGGTCCCAAAGAAAGTTCTCTACCCTAAAACCGGAAGTCGCATTACATTCCGAGAGCGACAGATCACATTGTGAGGATGCTCTGACCTCGGAGCCTGTTCGAGATGACACTTTCCGTGCCTTTTACCTTAACCGTGCAATTTGCTGCAGAGATGTTCACTCCTGGACATGAGCCACATGGATACCAAGTGAGTCGGAAACCTGTGCGGGAATCGACGAGAAGCGACTCAATACATTTTGCTAACTTCCATGGTGCTTATTAGAAATGGAGTTTCTGTTCACCTCAATCTAAAAGGCAGTTTCTGAACATAGTAACAGAACTCAAAAGGTAATTACCTCACCCCACCGCCACTCCGGAAGAGGTGCTAACTGCCCTTGATTGCTTTTTGTTCTCGATGTGAAGAGCTCTCACGCCTGAGTCACCTTCACGTCTCTGTTTGCTGAGTGAATCACAAAGAAGGAGTTTCACCAGAGCTTCAATTGCCACACTTCTCCACTCGCCCTCTCCGTGAACATTTTCCTGCTCGTCAGTGATTTAAAGAAAATTAAATGGATGCGATGTCATTCTGTAGCCTCTCTGTCGATTCCTCCGTTACAGTTCCAACATGGCTTAGATCTCGGGGCGCACCTTAATACTAGCGACGCTATGACAGCACAGGTCCGGAGGTTCCTCTCAGAGTGTATGTTTTTTTTCATTGCTGTTGCTGATTGAATGAGCCACTAACGTGCGAACTGCTCCAAAACATGATTCAGGACCTCCGGTGCCAACTCTCGCGCGTTGAATAACGACAGACAGCTTCCAAATGAAGCCTTTCAGAGACGACTTTGGGGTACGTTTGACAGACAGACAAGTTCAGGAATTCGTGGTGCGCTGTGACACCAGCGCATCAGCTTCTTCCCTGCCTTTGAACCGGGCCGCCTGCGCAAGGAATGCAAATGCGGTACTGCTTTTCGTGGAAGGATCAGAACGCGGCAACTACACTCTCAAACAGAATGGCATATGATCAGAACCAGGTTGGAGAAAAACTTTATAATGCTTTGCACAGTAATTAAACGGAGTTGCCTTGCATTTCACTACGAGAGCAGATTCGTTCAAGCAAATTCGAAGGCAGGTTTGCAGATGGGAAAGCAAGCAAGGAAGCTCCGTTCTTGTGCATGTGAAAGGCTGCACTTGAAAAAGTAAGCAGTTTCTGCCCAGTTTCGAACTGGGGACCTTTCGCGTGTTAGGCGAACGTGATGACCACTCCACTACAGAAACCAGCCGGCGCCGCCGTCATGCAGCTCAGTGGCATCCAGCACTGAAAGTTGAAGCAATTCTACGTTTCACCTTTCTGTTTCCAATAGCTTGTTGTTGTCCAGCGGAATTAACATCTTGAAAACGTAAAAAAAAAACGTGAAATTGATGACAAAATATAGACAAGGATGTCGTCAATGTTTGGACCGTAGGGCGAGGTGGAATAAGCTGGGACGACTTTCCCCGCAGCATAACGGCTGCGACATTATCTTATGGAAGGGTTGTAAACTGAGTATTTATGTGTTTTACCCAAGTTGGGGTGAGTTGAAAAATCGAGAGCATCGGTTTAAGGTGAGTGGGCTGAAATTGACAAAGGACCTGAGGCACATTTCCCACACAGAAGGTTGTGCGTGTTTGGAATGAGCTCCCAGAGGAAGTGGAGGAGGCGATTACACTCAGAAAATTGCAAAGGTAATCGGATGAGTTTCTGGATAGGATGGGTTTAGCGGGATAGGGGCCAAATGCTGGGGAACGGGACTTGTTTAACTTTGGCTATGTGGTGAGCATGGACGAGATACACCGAAGTATCTGATTCCACGCGGTGTACCCCAATACCGTCGTGTTGCTTACACCGGCTTTAAAGGATTACTTTTTAGCAGAGCTTGCCGTCGCAGTCTGTGGCACAATCGTTTCGTCTGTTCGACTGCTCACGGGAAAGGTAGTATTGTGAAACACTGCAGAAACGAACGACTTCCTTACTTTTGATCCGACTGACCATACTCCGTGAAATTTTCCCAGACCCTCAGTTGAGGATTTCTGCTGCTGGAAGTTACCTCAGAAACCCTGTTAACTCGTAATGTACTGAGCGAATCGCAAAACAGTAAGCATTTAACACGGAACACAAACAAAACTGGCATGCCTAATGCATTTTCAGACACAGAGATGCATGAATGCTAAATGTGAGACAGTCCGAGGGCATGAGTCATAAAGTAATCTCACAACTAACAACAGGGCAATTCCAAACTACTCTTTCAAACATACTGCAGCCTTAGTGCACCAACACCTCCCAGACAATGCTGAAAAGAGAGAAAGAAAGAAGGGGCCATAAAAAGTGAATTTCACCAATCACAGTCTCGATGAGATTCCCTTTCCGTTCCGATGCCTCCAGGACGGAAATAAAGGAAATGGGAGAAATTCAATAACATGTGACATCGAAATTCATTGGATCGATTTTCCCATTGGCCAGAAAACCAAATAACGACGAGTCGAGTCACCACATTACGAGTTAACAGGGTTTCTGAGGTAACTTCCAGCAGCAAAAATCCTCAACTGAGGGTCTGGGAAAATTTCACGGAGTATGGTCAGTCGGAGCAAAAGTAAGTAAGTCGTTCGTTTCTGCAGTGTTTCATCACAACAGCGATGAAATAACAGTCTCCATTCGGTTCCAGTAAACGCACAAATTGGCTGGAACAGCAGAGCTGTTTGCGATTTTCCGCGTGGCACTGTCCCACACCACAGTTAATTCCCCGGGAAGCAAACCCATTTTACTTTTGTTTTCAACATCAATACAGTGGGGGCGGAAACAGCATTTTAACAAGCTGCAGCATTGGAATTAAACAGCAGAAATGGCTGTGGCGGGATTCGAACCCGCGCCCCTTTCAAGACTGGAACCTGGATCCAGCGCCTTAGACCGCTCGGCCACGCTACCAGCCGACCGCACAGCCCCTTTTCTTGCATTTCCAATTGTGCCCCTGCATAACAACAGACGCAAAGTCACATGAAAAGGGTTCCATGATCCCTCTCCGACTCGCACAGCTGCTGGGATGTGCCCGGCTACAATGTCAATTTCGCAGCAGATAATGATAGCCCATCAATCCAGACAAAAATCAATGGTAAGCTGAGTCTATCTTCTCAGACTCTTTTCAGCTACATATGTATCTGTGAGTGCGTGACAATATATGTTCGCTTATGATTTGGTCAAATAACCATGAGCTGCTTGACATTACTGCAATTTCGATTCTTGCTCTGCTAAATGATTTCACCCATTGCTCGAAACAGGACGACTTTCACGTTTACACGGAACACGAAACACGCCGGACTACAGGGAAAATGCACAAAGCTGAGCAGGCCGTGTTCCAAATCATACCGTGCAGCATTTATTCAGTCACTGTGTCTGTTTTGCAGAATAAGGGTCCCAAAGAAAGTTCTCTACCCTAAAACCGGAAGTCGCATTACATTCCGAGAGCGACAGATCACATTGTGAGGATGCTCTGACCTCGGAGCCTGTTCGAGATGACACTTTCCGTGCCTTTTACCTTAAACGGGCAATTTGCTGCAGAGATGTTCACTCCTGGACACGAGCCACATGGATACCAACTGAGTCGGAAACCTGTGCGGGAATCGACGAGAAGCGACTCAATACATTTTGCTAACTTCCATGGTGCTTCTTAGAAATGGAGTTTCTGTTCACCTCAATCTAAAAGGCAGTTTCTGAACATAGTAACAGAACTCAAAAGGTAATTACCTCACCCCACCCCCACTCCGGAAGAGGTGCTAACTGCCCTTGATTGCTTTTTGTTCTCGATGTGAAGAGCTCTCACGCCTGAGTCACCTTCACGTCTCTGTTTGCTGAGTGAATCACAAAGAAGGAGTTTCACCAGAGCTTCAATTGCCACACTTCTCCACTCGCCCTCCCCGTGAACATTTTCCTGCTCGTCAGTGATTGAAAGAAAATTAAATGGATGCGATGCCATTCTGTAGCCTCTCTGTCGATTGCTCCGTTTCAGTTCCAACATGGCTTAGATCTCGGGGCGCACCTTAATACTAGCGACGCTATGACAGCACAGGTCCGGAGGTTCCTCTCAGAGTGTATGTTTGTTTCATTGCTGTTGCTGATTGAATGAGCCACTAACGTGCGAACTGCTCCAAAACATGATTCAGGACCTCCGGTGCCAACTCTCGCGCGTTGAATAACGACAGACAGCTTCCAAATGAAGCCTTTCAGAGACGACTTTGGGGTACGGTTGACAGACAGACAAGTTCAGGAATTCGTGGTGCGCTGTGACACCAGCGCATCAGCTTCTTCCCTGCCTTTGAACCGGGCCGCCTGCGCAAGGAATGCAAATGCGGTACTGCTTTTCGTGGAAGGATCAGAACGCGGCAACTACACTCTCAAACAGAATGGCATATGATCAGAACCAGGTTGGAGAAAAACTTTATAATGCTTTGCACAGTAATTAAACGGAGTTGCCTTGCATTTCACTACGAGAGCAGATTCGTTCAAGCAAATTCGAAGGCAGGTTTGCAGATGGGAAAGCAAGCAAGGAAGCTCCGTTCTTGTGCATGTGAAAGGCTGCACTTGAAAAACAAAGCAGTTTCTGCCCAGTTTCGAACTGGGGACCTTTCGCGTGTTAGGCGAACGTGGTGACCACTACACTACAGAAACCAGCCGGCGCCGCCGTTATGCAGCTCAGTGGCATCCAGCACTGAAAGTTGAAGCAATTCTACGTTTCACCTTTCTGTTTCCAATAGCTTGTTGTTGTCCAGCGTAATTAACATCTTGAAAACGTTAAAAAAGCACGTGAAATTGATGACAAAATATAGACAAGGATGTCATCAATGTTTGGACCGTAGTGCGAGGTGGAATAAGCTGGGACGACTTTCCCCGCAGCATAACGGCTGCGACATGATCTTATGGAAGGGTTGTAAACTGAGTATTTATGTGTTTTATCCACATTGGGGTGAGTTGAAAAATCGAGAGCATCGGTTTAAGGTGAGTGGGCTGAAATTGACAAAGGACCTGAGGCACATTTCCCACACAGAAGGTTGTGCGTGTTTGGAATGAGCTCCCAGAGGAAGTGGAGGAGGCGACTACACTCAGAAAATTGCAAAGGTAAGCGGATGAGTTTCTGGATAGGATGGGTTTAGCGGGATAGGGGCCAAATGCTGGGGAACGGGACTTGTTTAACTTTGGCTATGTGGTGAGCATGGACGAGATACACCGAAGTATCTGATTCCACGCGGTGTACCCCAATACCGTCGTGTTGCTTACACCGGCTTTAAAGGCTTACTTTTTAGCAGAGCTTGCCGTCGCAGTCTGTGGCACAATCGTTTCGTCTGTTCGACTGCTCACGGGAAAGGTAGTATTGTGAAACACTGCAGAAACGAACGACTTCCTTACTTTTGATCCGACTGACCATACTCCGTGAAATTTTCCCAGACCCTCAGTTGAGGATTTCTGCTGCTGGAAGTTACCTCAGAAACCCTGTTAACTCGTAATGTACTGAGCGAATCGCAAAACAGTAAGCATTTAACACGGAACACAAACAAAACTGGCATGCCTAATGCATTTTCAGACACAGAGATGCATGAATGCTAAATGTGAGACAGTCCGAGGGCATGAGTCATAAAGTAATCTCACAACTAACAACAGGGCAATTCCAAACTACTCTTTCAAACATACTGCAGCCTTAGTGCACCAACACCTCCCAGACAATGCTGAAAAGAGAGAAAGAAAGAACATAATAAGAAGGGGCCATAAAAAGTGAATTTCACCAATCACAGTCTCGATGAGATTCCCTTTCCGTTCCGATGCCTCCAGGACGGAAATAAAGGAAATGGGAGAAATTCAATAACATGTGACATCGAAATTCATTGGATCGATTTTCCCATTGGCCAGAAAACCAAATAACGACGAGTCGAGTCACCACATTACGAGTTAACAGGGTTTCTGAGGTAACTTCCAGCAGCAAAAATCCTCAACTGAGGGTCTGGGAAAATTTCACGGAGTATGGTCAGTCGGAGCAAAAGTAAGTAAGTCGATCGTTTCTGCAGTGTTTCATCACAACAGCGATGAAATAACAGTCTCCATTCGGTTCCAGTAAACGCACAAATTGGCTGGAACAGCAGAGCTGTTTGCGATTTTCCGCGTGGCACTGTCCCACACCACAGTTAATTCCCCGGGAAGCAAACCCATTTTACTTTTGTTTTCAACATCAATACAGTGGGGGCGGAAACAGCATTTTAACAAGCTGCAGCATTGGAGTTAAACAGCAGAAATGGCAGTGGCGGGATTCGAACCCGCGCCCCTTTCAAAACTGGAACCTGGATCCAGCGCCTTAGACCGCTCGGCCACACTACCAGCCGACCGCGCAGCCCCTTTTCTTGCATTTCCAATTGTGCCCCTGCATAACAACAGACGCAAAGTCACATGAAAAGGGTTCCATGATCCCTCTCCGACTCGCACAGCTGCTGGGATGTGCCCGGCTACAATGTCAATTTCGCAGCAGATAATGATAGCCCATCAATCCAGACAAAAATCAATGGTAAGCTGAGTCTATCTTCTCAGACTCTTTTCAGCTACATATGTATCTGTGAGTGCGTGACAATATATGTTCGCTTATGATTTGGTCAAATAACCATGAGCTGCTTGACATTACTGCAATTTCGATTCTTGCTCTGCTAAATGATTTCACCCATTGCTCGAAACAGGACGACTTTCACGTTTACACGGAACACGAAACAAGCCGGACTACAGGGAAAATGCACAAAGCTGAGCAGGCCGTGTTCCAAATCATACCGTGCAGCATTTATTCAGTCACTGTGTCTGTTTTGCAGAATAAGGGTCCCAAAGAAAGTTCTCTACACTAAAACCGGAAGTCGCATTACATTCCGAGAGCGACAGATCACATTGTGAGGATGCTCTGACCTCGGAGCCTGTTCGAGATGACACTTTCCGTGCCTTTTACCTTAACCGTGCAATTTGCTGCAGAGATGTTCACTCCTGGACATGAGCCACATGGATACCAAGTGAGTCGGAAACCTGTGCGGGAATCGACGAGAAGCGACTCAATACATTTTGCTAACTTCCAAGGTGCTTCTTAGAAATGGAGTTTGTGTTCACCTCAATCTAAAAGGCAGTTTCTGAACATAGTAACAGAACTCAAAAGGTAATTACCTCACCCCACCGCCACTCCGGAAGAGGTGCTAACTGCCCTTGATTGCTTTTTGTTCTCGATGTGAAGAGCTCTCACGCCTGAGTCACCTTCACGTCTCTGTTTGCTGAGTGAATCACAAAGAAGGAGTTTCACCAGAGCTTCAATTGCCACACTTGTCCACTCGCCCTCCCCGTGAACATTTTCCTGCTCGTCAGTGATTGAAAGAAAATTAAATGGATGCGATGTCATTCTGTAGCCTCTCTGTCGATTCCTCCGTTTCAGTTCCAACATGGCTTAGATCTCGGGGCGCACCTTAATACTAGCGACGCTATGACAGCACAGGTCCGGAGGTTCCTCTCAGAGTGTATGTTTGTTTCATTGCTGTTGCTGATTGAATGAGCCACTAACGTGCGAACTGCTCCAAAACATGATTCAGGACCTCCGGTGCCAACTCTCGCGCGTTGAATAACGACAGACAGCTTCCAAATGAAGCCTTTCAGAGACGACTTTGGGGTACGTTTGACAGACAGACAAGTTCAGGAATTCGTGGTGCGCTGTGACACCAGCGCATCAGCTTCTTCCCTGCCTTTGAACCGGGCCGCCTGCGCAAGGAATGCAAATGCGGTACTGCTTTTCGTGGAAGGATCAGAACGCGGCAACTACACTCTCAAACAGAATGGCATATGATCAGAACCAGGTTGGAGAAAAACTTTATAATGCTTTGCACAGTAATTAAACGGAGTTGCCTTGCATTTCACTACGAGAGCAGATTCGTTCAAGCAAATTCGAAGGCAGGTTTGCAGATGGGAAAGCAAGCAAGGAAGCTCCGTTCTTGTGCATGTGAAAGTCTGCACTTGAAAAACAAAGCAGTTTCTGCCCAGTTTCGAACTGGGGACCTTTCGCGTGTTAGGCGAACGTGATGACCACTACACTACAGAAACCAGCCGGCGCCGCCGTTATGCAGCTCAGTGGCATCCAGCACTGAAAGTTGAAGCAATTCTACGTTTCACCTTTCTGTTTCCAATAGCTTGTTGTTGTCCAGCGTAATTAACATCTTGAAAACGTAAAAAAAAAACGTGAAATTGATGACAAAATATAGACAAGGATGTCGTCAATGTTTGGACCGTAGGGCGAGGTGGAATAAGCTGGGACGACTTTCCCCGCAGCATAACGGCTGTGACATGATCTTATGGAAGGGTTGTAAACTGAGTATTTATGTGTTTTACCGAAGTTGGGGTGAGTTGAAAAATCGAGAGCATCGGTTTAAGGTGAGTGGGCTGAAATTGACAAAGGACCTGAGGCACATTTCCCACACAGAAGGTTGTGCGTGTTTGGAATGAGCTCCCAGAGGAAGTGGAGGAGGCGATTACACTCAGAAAATTGCAAAGGTAATCGGATGAGTTTCTGGATAGGATGGGTTTAGCGGGATAGGGGCCAAATGCTGGGGAACGGGACTTGTTTAACTTTGGCTATGTGGTGAGCATGGACGAGATACACCGAAGTATCTGATTCCACGCGGTGTACCCCAATACCGTCGTGTTGCTTACACCGGCTTTAAAGGATTACTTTTTAGCAGAGCTTGCCGTCGCAGTCTGTGGCACAATCGTTTCGTCTGTTCGACTGCTCACGGGAAAGGTAGTATTGTGAAACACTGCAGAAACGAACGACTTCCTTACTTTTGATCCGACTGACCATACTCCGTGAAATTTTCCCAGACCCTCAGTTGAGGATTTCTGCTGCTGGAAGTTACCTCAGAAACCCTGTTAACTCGTAATGTATGAGTGAATCGCAAAACAGTAAGCATTTAACACGGAACACAAACAAAACTGGCATGCCTAATGCATTTTCAGACACAGAGATGCATGAATGCTAAATGTGAGACAGTCCGAGGGTATGAGTCATAAAGTAATCTCACAACTAACAACAGGGCAATTCCAAACTACTCTTTCAAACATACTGCAGCCTTAGTGCACCAACACCTCCCAGACAATGCTGAAAAGAGAGAAAGAAAGAACATAATAAGAAGGGGCCATAATAAGTGAATTTCACCAATCACAGGCTCGATGAGATTGCCTTTCCGTTCCGATGCCTCCAGGACGGAAATAAAGGAAATGGGAGAAATTCAATAACATGTGACATCGAAATTCATTGGATAGATTTTCCCATTGGCCAGAAAACCAAATAACGACGAGTCGAGTCACCACATTACGAGTTAACAGGGTTTCTGAGGTAACTTCCAGCAGCAAAAATCCTCAACTGAGGGTCTGGGAAAATTTCACGGAGTATGGTCAGTCAGAGCAAAAGTAAGGAAGTCGTTCGTTTCTGCAGTGTTTCATCACAACAGCGATGAAATAACAGTCTCCATTCGGTTCCAGTAAACGCACAAATTGGCTGGAACAGCAGAGCTGTTTGCGATTTTCCGCGTGGCACTGTCCCACACCACAGTTAATTCCCCGGGAAGCAAACCCATTTTACTTTTGTTTTCAACATCAATACAGTGGGGGCGGAAACAGCATTTTAACAAGCTGCAGCATTGGAGTTAAACAGCAGAAATGGCAGTGGCGGGATTCGAACCCGCGCCCCTTTCAAGACTGGAACCTGGATCCAGCGCCTTAGACCGCTCGGCCACACGACCAGCCGTCCGCGCAGTCCCTTTTCTTGCATTTCCAATTGTGCCCCTGCATAACAACAGACGCAAAGTCACATGAAAAGGGTTCCATGATCCCTCTCCGACTCGCACAGCTGCTGGGATGTGCCCGGCTACAATGTCAATTTCGCAGCAGATAATGATAGCCCATCAATCCAGACAAAAATCAATGGTAAGCTGAGTCTATCTTCTCAGACTCTTTTCAGCTACATATGTATCTGTGAGTGCGTGACAATATATGTTCGCTTATGATTTGGTCAAATAACCATGAGCTGCTTGACATTACTGCAATTTCGATTCTTGCTTTGCTAAATGATTTCACCCATTGCTCGAAAAAGGACGACATTCACGTTTACACGGAACACGAAACAAGCCGGACTACAGGGAAAATGCACAAAGCTGAGCAGGCCGTGTTCCAAATCATACCGTGCAGCATTTATTCAGTCACTGTTTCTGTTTTGCAGAATAAGGGTCCCAAAGAAAGTTCTCTACCCTAAAACCGGAAGTCGCATTACATTCCGAGAGCGACAGATCACATTGTGAGGATGCTCTGCCCTCGGAGCCTGTTCGAGATGACACTTTCCGTGCCTTTTACCTTAACCGTGCAATTTGCTGCAGAGATGTTCACTCCTGGACATGAGCCACATGGATACCAAGTGAGTCGGAAACCTGTGCGGGAATCGACGAGAAGCGACTCAATACATTTTGCTAACTTCCATGGTGCTTCTTAGAAATGGAGTTTCTGTTCACCTCAATCTAAAAGGCAGTTTCTGAACATAGTAACAGAACTCAAAAGGTAATTACCTCACCCCACCGCCACTCCGGAAGAGGTGCTAACTGCCCTTGATTGCTTTTTGTTCTCGATGTGAAGAGCTCTCACGCCTGAGTCACCTTCACGTCTCTGTTTGCTGAGTGAATCACAAAGAAGGAGTTTCACCAGAGCTTCAATTGCCACACTTCTCCACTCGCCCTCCCCGTGAACATTTTCCTGCTCGTCAGTGATTTAAAGAAAATTAAATGGATGCGATGTCATTCTGTAGCCTCTCTGTCGATTCCTCCGTTTCAGTTCCAACATGGCTTAGATCTCGGGGCGCACCTTAATACTAGCGACGCTATGACAGCACAGGTCCGGAGGTTCCTCTCAGAATGTATGTTTGTTTCATTGCTGTTGCTGATTGAATGAGCCACTAACGTGCGAACTGCTCCAAAACATGATTCAGGACCTCCGGTGCCAACTCTCGCGCGTTGAATAACGACAGACAGCTTCCAAATGAAGCCTTTCAGAGACGACTTTGGGGTACGTTTGACAGACAGACAATTTCAGGAATTCGTGGTGCGCTGTGACACCAGCGCATCAGCTTCTTCCCTGCCTTTGAACCGGGCCGCCTGCGCAAGGAATGCAAATGCGGTACTGCTTTTCGTGGAAGGATCAGAACGCGGCAACTACACTCTCAAACAGAATGGCATATGATCAGAACCAGGTTGGAGAAAAACTTTATAATGCTTTGCACAGTAATTAAACGGAGTTGCCTTGCATTTCACTACGAGAGCAGATTCGTTCAAGCAAATTCGAAGGCAGGTTTGCAGATGGGAAAGCAAGCAAGGAAGCTCCGTTCTTGTGCATGTGAAAGTCTGCACTTGAAAAACAAAGCAGTTTCTGCCCAGTTTCGAACTGGGGACCTTTCGCGTGTTAGGCGAACGTGATGACCACTACACTACAGAAACCAGCCGGCGCCGCCGTTATGCAGCTCAGTGGCATCCAGCACTGAAAGTTGAAGCAATTCTACGTTTCACCTTTCTGTTTCCAATAGCTTGTTATTGTCCAGCGTAATTAACATCTTGAAAACGTAAAAAAAAAACGTGAAATTGATGACAAAATATAGACAAGGATGTCGTCAATGTTTGGACCGTAGGGCGAGGTGGAATAAGCTGGGACGACTTTCCCCGCAGCATAACGGCTGTGACATGATCTTATGGAAGGGTTGTAAACTGAGTATTTATGTGTTTTACCGAAGTTGGGGTGAGTTGAAAAATCGAGAGCATCGGTTTAAGGTGAGTGGGCTGAAATTGACAAAGGACCTGAGGCACATTTCCCACACAGAAGGTTGTGCGTGTTTGGAATGAGCTCCCAGAGGAAGTGGAGGAGGCGATTACACTCAGAAAATTGCAAAGGTAATCGGATGAGTTTCTGGATAGGATGGGTTTAGCGGGATAGGGGCCAAATGCTGGGGAACGGGACTTGTTTAACTTTGGCTATGTGGTGAGCATGGACGAGATACACCGAAGTATCTGATTCCACGCGGTGTACCCCAATACCGTCGTGTTGCTTACACCGGCTTTAAAGGATTTGATCCGACTGACCATACTCCGTGAAATTTTCCCAGACCCTCAGTTGAGGATTTCTGCTGCTGGAAGTTACCTCAGAAACCCTGTTAACTCGTAATGTACTGAGTGAATCGCAAAACAGTAAGCATTTAACACGGAACACAAACAAAACTGGCATGCCTAATGCATTTTCAGACACAGAGATGCATGAATGCTAAATGTGAGACAGTCCGAGGGCATGAGTCATAAAGTAATCTCACAACTAACAACAGGGCAATTCCAAACTACTCTTTCAAACATACTGCAGCCTTAGTGCACCAACACCTCCCAGACAATGCTGAAAAGAGAGAAAGAAAGAACATAATAAGAAGGGGCCATAATAAGTGAATTTCACCAATCACAGTCTCGATGAGATTGCCTTTCCGTTCCGATGCCTCCAGGACGGAAATAAAGGAAATGGGAGAAATTCAATAACATGTGACATCGAAATTCATTGGATAGATTTTCCCATTGGCCAGAAAACCAAATAACGACGAGTCGAGTCACCACATTACGAGTTAACAGGGTTTCTGAGGTAACTTCCAGCAGCAAAAATCCTCAACTGAGGGTCTGGGAAAATTTCACGGAGTATGGTCAGTCAGAGCAAAAGTAAGTAAGTCGTTCGTTTCTGCAGTGTTTCATCACAACAGCGATGAAATAACAGTCTCCATTCGGTTACAGTAAACGCACAAATTGCCTGGAACAGCAGAGCTGTTTGCGACTTTCCGCGTGGCACTGTCCCACACCACAGTTAATTCCCCGGGAAGCAAACCCATTTTACTTTTGTTTTCAACATCAATACAGTGGGGGCGGAAACAGCATTTTAACAAGCCACAGCATTGGAGTTAAACAGCAGAAATGGCAGTGGCGGGATTCGAACCCGCGCCCCTTTCAAGACTGGAACCTGGATCCAGCGCCTTAGACCGCTCGGCCACACTACCAGCCGACCGCACTGCCCCTTTTCTTGCATTTCCAATTGTGCCCCTGCATAACAACAGACGCAAAGTCACATGAAAAGGGTTCCATGATCCCTCTCCGACTCGCACAGCTGCTGGGATGTGCCCGGCTACAATGTCAATTTCGCAGCAGATAATGATAGCCCATCAATCCAGACAAAAATCAATGGTAAGCTGAGTCTATCTTCTCAGACTCTTTTCAGCTACATATGTATCTGTGAGTGCGTGACAATATATGTTCGCTTATGATTTGGTCAAATAACCATGAGCTGCTTGACATTACTGCAATTTCGATTCTTGCTCTGCTAAATGATTTCACCCATTGCTCGAAACAGGACGACTTTCACGTTTACACGGAACACGAAACACGCCGGACTACACGGAAAATGCACAAAGCTGAGCAGGCCGTGTTCCACATCATACCGTGCAGCATTTATTCAGTCACTGTGTCTGTTTTGCAGAATAAGGGTCCCAAAGAAAGTTCTCTACCCTAAAACCGGAAGTCGCATTACATTCCGAGAGCGACAGATCACATTGTGAGGATGCTCTGCCCTCGGAGCCTGTTCGAGATGACACTTTCCGTGCCTTTTACCTTAAACGGGCAATTTGCTGCAGAGATGTTCACTCCTGGACATGAGCCACATGGATACCAACTGAGTCGGAAACCTGTGCGGGAATCGACGAGAAGCGACTCAATACATTTTGCTAACTTCCATGGTGCTTCTTAGAAATGGAGTTTCTGTTCACCTCAATCTAAAAGGCAGTTTCTGAACATAGTAACAGAACTCAAAAGGTAATTACCTCACCCCACCGCCACTCCGGAAGAGGTGCTAACTGCCCTTGATTGCTTTTTGTTCTCGATGTGAAGAGCTCTCACGCCTGAGTCACCTTCACGTCTCTGTTTGCTGAGTGAATCACAAAGAAGGAGTTTCACCAGAGCTTCAATTGCCACACTTCTCCACTCGCCCTCCCCGTGAACATTTTCCTGCTCGTCAGTGATTGAAAGAAAATTAAATGGATGCGATGTCATTCTGTAGCCTCTCTGTCGATTCCTCCGTTTCAGTTCCAACATGGCTTCGATCTCGGGGCGCACCTTAATACTAGCGACGCTATGACAGCACAGGTCCGGAGGTTCCTCTCAGAGTGTATGTTTGTTTCATTGCTGTTGCTGATTGAATGAGCCACTAACGTGCGAACTGCTCCAAAACATGATTCAGGACCTCCGGTGCCAACTCTCGCGCGTTGAATAACGACAGACAGCTTCCAAATGAAGCCTTTCAGAGACGACTTTGGGGTACGTTTGACAGACAGACAAGTTCAGGAATTCGTGGTGCGCTGTGACACCAGCGCATCAGCTTCTTCCCTGCCTTTGAACCGGGCCGCCTGCGCAAGGAATGCAAATGCGGTACTGCTTTTCGTGGAACGATCAGAACGCGGCAACTACACTCTCAAACAGAATGGCATATGATCAGAACCAGGTTGGAGAAAAACTTTATAATGCTTTGCACAGTAATTAAACGGAGTTGCCTTGCATTTCACTACGAGAGCAGATTCGTTCAAGCAAATTCGAAGGCAGGTTTGCAGATGGGAAAGCAAGCAAGGAAGCTCCGTTCTTGTGCATGTGAAAGTCTGCACTTGAAAAACAAAGCAGTTTCTGCCCAGTTTCGAACTGGGGACCTTTCGCGTGTTAGGCGAACGTGATGACCACTACACTACAGAAACCAGCCGGCGCCGCCGTTATGCAGCTCAGTGGCATCCAGCACTGAAAGTTGAAGCAATTCTACGTTTCACCTTTCTGTTTCCAATAGCTTGTTGTTGTCCAGCGTAATTAACATCTTGAAAACGTTAAAAAAGCACGTGAAATTGATGACAAAATATAGACAAGGATGTCATCAATGTTTGGACCGTAGTGCGAGGTGGAATAAGCTGGGACGACTTTCCCCGCAGCATAACGGCTGCGACATGATCTTATGGAAGGGTTGTAAACTGAGTATTTATGTGTTTTATCCACATTGGGGTCAGTTGAAAAATCGAGAGCATCGGTTTAAGGTGAGTGGGCTGAAATTGACAAAGGACCTGAGGCACATTTCCCACACAGAAGGTTGTGCGTGTTTGGAATGAGCCCCCAGAGGAAGTGGAGGAGGCGATTACACTCAGAAAATTGCAAAGGTAATCGGATGAGTTTCTGGATAGGATGGGTTTAGCGGGATAGGGGCCAAATGCTGGGGAACGGGACTTGTTTAACTTTGGCTAGGTGGTGAGCATGGACGAGATACACCGAAGTATCTGATTCCACGCGGTGTACCCCAATACCGTCGTGTTGCTTACACCGGCTTTAAAGGATTACTTTTTAGCAGAGCTTGCCGTCGCAGTCAGTGGCACAATCGTTTCGTCTGTTCGACTGCTCACGGGAAAGGTAGTATTGTGAAACACTGCAGAAACGAACGACTTCCTTACTTTTGATCCGACTGACCATACTCCGTGAAATTTTCCCAGACCCTCAGTTGAGGATTTCTGCTGCTGGAAGTTACCTCAGAAACCCTGTTAACTCGTAATGTACTGAGCGAATCGCAAAACAGTAAGCATTTAACACGGAACACAAACAAAACTGGCATGCCTAATGCATTTTCAGACACAGAGATGCATGAATGCTAAATGTGAGACAGTCCGAGGGCATGAGTCATAAAGTAATCTCACAACTAACAACAGGGCAATTCCAAACTACTCTTTCAAACATACTGCAGCCTTAGTGCACCAACACCTCCCAGACAATGCTGAAAAGAGAGAAAGAAAGAACATAATAAGAAGGGGCCATAAAAAGTGAATTTCACCAATCACAGTCTCGATGAGATTCCCTTTCCGTTCCGATGCCTCCAGGACGGAAATAAAGGAAATGGGAGAAATTCAATAACATGTGACATCGAAATTCATTGGATCGATTTTCCCATTGGCCAGAAAACCAAATAACGACGAGTCGAGTCACCACATTACGAGTTAACAGGGTTTCTGAGGTAACTTCCAGCAACAAAAATCCTCAACTGAGGGTCTGGGAAAATTTCACGGAGTATGGTCAGTCAGAGCAAAAGTAAGTAAGTCGATCGTTTCTGCAGTGTTTCATCACAACAGCGATGAAATAACAGTCTCCATTCGGTTCCAGTAAACGCACAAATTGGCTGGAGCAGCAGAGCTGTTTGCGATTTTCCGCGTGGCACTGTCCCACACCACAGTTAATTCCCCGGGCACCAAACCCATTTTACTTTTGCTTTCAACATCAATACAGTGGGGGCGGAAACAGCATTTTAACAAGCTGCAGCATTGGAGTTAAACAGCAGAAATGGCAGTGGGGGGATTCGAACCCGCGCCCCTTTCAAGACTGGAACCTGGATCCAGCGTCTTAGACCGCTCGGCCACACTACCAGCCGACCGCGCAGCCCCTTTTCTTGCATTTCCAATTGTGCCCCTGCATAACAACAGACGCAAAGTCACATGAAAAGGGTTCCATGATCCCTCTCCGACTCGCACAGCTGCTGGGATGTGCCCGGCTACAATGTCAATTTCGCAGCAGATAATGATAGCCCATCAATCCAGACAAAAATCAATGGTAAGCTGAGTCTATCTTCTCAGACTCTTTTCAGCTACATATGTATCTGTGAGTGCGTGACAATATATGTTCGCTTATGATTTGGTCAAATAACCATGAGCTGCTTGACATTACTGCAATTTCGATTCTTGCTCTGCTAAATGATTTCACCCATTGCTCGAAACAGGACGACTTTCACGTTTACACGGAACACGAAACACGCCGGACTACAGGGAAAATGCACAAAGCTGACCAGGCCGTGTTCCAAATCATACCGTGCAGCATTTATTCAGTCACTGTGTCTGTTTTGCAGAATAAGGGTCCCAAAGAAAGTTCTCTACCCTAAAACCGGAGGTCGCATTACATTCCGAGAGCGACAGATCCCATTGTGAGGATGCTCTGACCTCGGAGCCTGTTCGAGATGACACTTTCCGTGCCTTTTACCTTAAACGGGCAATTTGCTGCAGAGATGTTCACTCCTGGACATGAGCCACATGGATACCAACTGAGTCGGAAACCTGTGCGGGAATCGACGAGAAGCGACTCAATACATTTTGCTAACTTCCATGGTGCTTCTTAGAAATGGAGTTTCTGTTCACCTCAATCTAAAAGGCAGTTTCTGAACATAGTAACAGAACTCAAAAGGTAATTACCTCACCCCACCGCCACTCCGGAAGAGGTGCTAACTGCCCTTGATTGCTTTTTGTTCTCGATGTGAAGAGCTCTCACGCCTGAGTCACCTTCACGTCTCTGTTTGCTGAGTGAATCACAAAGAAGGAGTTTCACCAGAGCTTCAATTGCCACACTTCTCCACTCGCCCTCCCCGTGAACATTTTCCTGCTCGTCAGTGATTGAAAGAAAATTAAATGGATGCGATGTCATTCTGTAGCCTCTCTGTCGATTCCTCCGTTTCAGTTCCAACATGGCTTCGATCTCGGGGCGCACCTTAATACTAGCGACGCTATGACAGCACAGGTCCGGAGGTTCCTCTCAGAGTGTATGTTTGTTTCATTGCTGTTGCTGATTGAATGAGCCACTAACGTGCGAACTGCTCCAAAACATGATTCAGGACCTCCGGTGCCAACTCTCGCGCGTTGAATAACGACAGACAGCTTCCAAATGAAGCCTTTCAGAGACGACTTTGGGGTACGTTTGACAGACAGACAAGTTCAGGAATTCGTGGTGCGCTGTGACACCAGCGCATCAGCTTCTTCCCTGCCTTTGAACCGGGCCGCCTGCGCAAGGAATGCAAATGCGGTACTGCTTTTCGTGGAACGATCAGAACGCGGCAACTACACTCTCAAACAGAATGGCATATGATCAGAACCAGGATGGAGAAAAACTTTATAATGCTTTGCACAGTAATTAAACGGAGTTGCCTTGCATTTCACTACGAGAGCAGATTCGTTCAAGCAAATTCGAAGGCAGGTTTGCAGATGGGAAAGCAAGCAAGGAAGCTCCGTTCTTGTGCATGTGAAAGGCTGCACTTGAAAAACAAAGCAGTTTCTGCCCAGTTTCGAACTGGGGACCTTTCGCGTGTTAGGCGAACGTGATGACCACTACACTACAGAAACCAGCCGGCGCCGCCGTTATGCAGCTCAGTGGCATCCAGCACTGAAAGTTGAAGCAATTCTACGTTTCACCTTTCTGTTTCCAATAGCTTGTTGTTGTCCAGCGTAATTAACATCTTGAAAACGTTAAAAAAGCACGTGAAATTGATGACAAAATATAGACAAGGATGTCATCAATGTTTGGACCGTAGTGCGAGGTGGAATAAGCTGGGACGACTTTCCCCGCAGCATAACGGCTGCGACATGATCTTATGGAAGGGTTGTAAACTGAGTATTTATGTGTTTTATCCACATTGGGGTGAGTTGAAAAATCGAGAGCATCGGTTTAAGGTGAGTGGGCTGAAATTGACAAAGGACCTGAGGCACATTTCCCACACAGAAGGTTGTGCGTGTTTGGAATGAGCTCCCAGAGGAAGTGGAGGAGGCGATTACACTCAGAAAATTGCAAAGGTAATCGGATGAGTTTCTGGATAGGATGGGTTTAGCGGGATAGGGGCCAAATGCTGGGGAACGGGACTTGTTTAACTTTGGCTAGGTGGTGAGCATGGACGAGATACACCGAAGTATCTGATTCCACGCGGTGTACCCCAATACCGTCGTGTTGCTTACACCGGCTTTAAAGGATTACTTTTTAGCAGAGCTTGCCGTCGCAGTCAGTGGCACAATCGTTTCGTCTGTTCGACTGCTCACGGGAAAGGTAGTATTGTGAAACACTGCAGAAACGAACGACTTCCTTACTTTTGATCCGACTGACCATACTCCGTGAAATTTTCCCAGACCCTCAGTTGAGGATTTCTGCTGCTGGAAGTTACCTCAGAAACCCTGTTAACTCGTAATGTACTGAGCGAATCGCAAAACAGTAAGCATTTAACACGGAACACAAACAAAACTGGCATGCCTAATGCATTTTCAGACACAGAGATGCATGAATGCTAAATGTGAGACAGTCCGAGGGCATGAGTCATAAAGTAATCTCACAACTAACAACAGGGCAATTCCAAACTACTCTTTCAAACATACTGCAGCCTTAGTGCACCAACACCTCCCAGACAATGCTGAAAAGAGAGAAAGAAAGAACATAATAAGAAGGGGCCATAAAAAGTGAATTTCACCAATCACAGTCTCGATGAGATTCCCTTTCCGTTCCGATGCCTCCAGGACGGAAATAAAGGAAATGGGAGAAATTCAATAACATGTGACATCGAAATTCATTGGATCGATTTTCCCATTGGCCAGAAAACCAAATAACGACGAGTCGAGTCACCACATTACGAGTTAACAGGGTTTCTGAGGTAACTTCCAGCAACAAAAATCCTCAACTGAGGGTCTGGGAAAATTTCACGGAGTATGGTCAGTCGGAGCAAAAGTAAGTAAGTCGATCGTTTCTGCAGTGTTTCATCACAACAGCGATGAAATAACAGTCTCCATTCGGTTCCAGTAAACGCACAAATTGGCTGGAGCAGCAGAGCTGTTTGCGATTTTCCGCGTGGCACTGTCCCACACCACAGTTAATTCCCCGGGCACCAAACCCATTTTACTTTTGCTTTCAACATCAATACAGTGGGGGCGGAAACAGCATTTTAACAAGCTGCAGCATTGGAGTTAAACAGCAGAAATGGCAGTGGGGGGATTCGAACCCGCGCCCCTTTCAAGACTGGAACCTGGATCCAGCGTCTTAGACCGCTCGGCCACACTACCAGCCGACCGCGAAGCCCCTTTTCTTGCATTTCCAATTGTGCCCCTGCATAACAACAGACGCAAAGTCACATGAAAAGGGTTCCATGATCCCTCTCCGACTCGCACAGCTGCTGGGATGTGCCCGGCTACAATATCAATTTCGCAGCAGATAATGATAGCCCATCAATCCAGACAAAAATCAATGGTAAGCTGAGTCTATCTTCTCAGACTCTTTTCAGCTACATATGTATCTGTGAGTGCGTGACAATATATGTTCGCTTATGATTTGGTCAAATAACCATGAGCTGCTTGACATTACTGCAATTTCGATTCTTGCTCTGCTAAATGATTTCACCCATTGCTCGAAACAGGACGACTTTCACGTTTACACGGAACACGAAACACGCCGGACTACAGGGAAAATGCACAAAGCTGAGCAGGCCGTGTTCCAAATCATACCGTGCAGCATTTATTCAGTCACTGTTTCTGTTTTGCAGAACAAGGGTCCCAAAGAAAGTTCTCTACCCTAAAACCGGAAGTCGCATTACATTCCGAGAGCGACAGATCACATTGTGAGGATGCTCTGACCTCGGAGCCTGTTCGAGATGACACTTTCCGTGCCTTTTACCTTAAACGGGCAATTTGCTGCAGAGATGTTCACTCCTGGACATGAGCCACATGGATACCAACTGAGTCGGAAACCTGTGCGGGAATCGACGAGAAGCGACTCAATACATTTTGCTAACTTCCATGGTGCTTCTTAGAAATGGAGTTTCTGTTCACCTCAATCTAAAAGGCAGTTTCTGAACATAGTAACAGAACTCAAAAGGTAATTACCTCACCCCACCGCCACTCCGGAAGAGGTGCTAACTGCCCTTGATTGCTTTTTGTTCTCGATGTGAAGAGCTCTCACGCCTGAGTCACCTTCACGTCTCTGTTTGCTGAGTGAATCACAAAGAAGGAGTTTCACCAGAGCTTCAATTGCCACACTTCTCCACTCGCCCTCCCCGTGAACATTTTCCTGCTCGTCAGTGATTGAAAGAAAATTAAATGGATGCGATGTCATTCTGTAGCCTCTCTGTCGATTCCTCCGTTTCAGTTCCAACATGGCTTCGATCTCGGGGCGCACCTTAATACTAGCGACGCTATGACAGCACAGGTCCGGAGGTTCCTCTCAGAGTGTATGTTTGTTTCATTGCTGTTGCTGATTGAATGAGCCACTAACGTGCGAACTGCTCCAAAACATGATTCAGGACCTCCGGTGCCAACTCTCGCGCGTTGAATAACGACAGACAGCTTCCAAATGAAGCCTTTCAGAGACGACTTTGGGGTACGTTTGACAGACAGACAAGTTCAGGAATTCGTGGTGCGCTGTGACACCAGCGCATCAGCTTCTTCCCTGCCTTTGAACCGGGCCGCCTGCGCAAGGAATGCAAATGCGGTACTGCTTTTCGTGGAACGATCAGAACGCGGCAACTACACTCTCAAACAGAATGGCATATGATCAGAACCAGGATGGAGAAAAACTTTATAATGCTTTGCACAGTAATTAAACGGAGTTGCCTTGCATTTCACTACGAGAGCAGATTCGTTCAAGCAAATTCGAAGGCAGGTTTGCAGATGGGAAAGCAAGCAAGGAAGCTCCGTTCTTGTGCATGTGAAAGGCTGCACTTGAAAAACAAAGCAGTTTCTGCCCAGTTTCGAACTGGGGACCTTTCGCGTGTTAGGCGAACGTGATGACCACTACACTACAGAAACCAGCCGGCGCCGCCGTTATGCAGCTCAGTGGCATCCAGCACTGAAAGTTGAAGCAATTCTACGTTTCACCTTTCTGTTTCCAATAGCTTGTTGTTGTCCAGCGTAATTAACATCTTGAAAACGTTAAAAAAGCACGTGAAATTGATGACAAAATATAGACAAGGATGTCATCAATGTTTGGACCGTAGTGCGAGGTGGAATAAGCTGGGACGACTTTCCCCGCAGCATAACGGCTGCGACATGATCTTATGGAAGGGTTGTAAACTGAGTATTTATGTGTTTTATCCACATTGGGGTGAGTTGAAAAATCGAGAGCATCGGTTTAAGGTGAGTGGGCTGAAATTGACAAAGGACCTGAGGCACATTTCCCACACAGAAGGTTGTGCGTGTTTGGAATGAGCTCCCAGAGGAAGTGGAGGAGGCGATTACACTCAGAAAATTGCAAAGGTAATCGGATGAGTTTCTGGATAGGATGGGTTTAGCGGGATAGGGGCCAAATGCTGGGGAACGGGACTTGTTTAACTTTGGCTAGGTGGTGAGCATGGACGAGATACACCGAAGTATCTGATTCCACGCGGTGTACCCCAATACCGTCGTGTTGCTTACACCGGCTTTAAAGGATTACTTTTTAGCAGAGCTTGCCGTCGCAGTCTGTGGCACAATCGTTTTCTGTTCGACTGCTCACGGGAAAGGTAGTATTGTGAAACACTGCAGAAACGAACGACTTCCTTACTTTTGATCCGACTGACCATACTCCGTGAAATTTTCCCAGACCCTCAGTTGAGGATTTCTGCTGCTGGAAGTTACCTCAGAAACCCTGTTAACTCGTAATGTACTGAGTGAATCGCAAAACAGTAAGCATTTAACACGGAACACAAACAAAACTGGCATGCCTAATGCATTTTCAGACACAGAGATGCATGAATGCTAAATGTGAGACAGTCCGAGGGTATGAGTCATAAAGTAATCTCACAACTAACAACAGGGCAATTCCAAACTACTCTTTCAAACATACTGCAGCCTTAGTGCACCAACACCTCCCAGACAATGCTGAAAAGAGAGAAAGAAAGAACATAATAAGAAGGGGCCATAATAAGTGAATTTCACCAATCACAGTCTCGATGAGATTGCCTTTCCGTTCCGATGCCTCCAGGACGGAAATAAAGGAAATGGGAGAAATTCAATAACATGTGACATCGAAATTCATTGGATAGATTTTCCCATTGGCCAGAAAACCAAATAACGACGAGTCGAGTCACCACATTACGAGTTAACAGGGTTTCTGAGGTAACTTCCAGCAGCAAAAATCCTCAACTGAGGGTCTGGGAAAATTTCACGGAGTATGGTCAGTCAGAGCAAAAGTAAGGAAGTCGTTCGTTTCTGCAGTGTTTCATCACAACAGCGATGAAATAACAGTCTCCATTCGGTTCCAGTAAACGCACAAATTGGCTGGAACAGCAGAGCTGTTTGCGATTTTCCGCGTGGCACTGTCCCACACCACAGTTAATTCCCCGGGAAGCAAACCCATTTTACTTTTGTTTTCAACATCAATACAGTGGGGGCGGAAACAGCATTTTAACAAGCTGCAGCATTGGAGTTAAACAGCAGAAAGGCAGTGGCGGGATTCGAACCCGCGCCCCTTTCAAGACTGGAACCTGGATCCAGCGCCTTAGACCGCTCGGCCACACTACCAGCCGGCCGCGCAGCCCCTTTTCTTGCATTTCCAATTGTGCCCCTGCATAACAACAGACGCAAAGTCACATGAAAAGGGTTCCATGATCCCTCTCCGACTCGCACAGCTGCTGGGATGTGCCCGGCTACAATGTCAATTTCGCAGCAGATAATGATAGCCCATCAATCCAGACAAAAATCAATGGTAAGCTGAGTCTATCTTCTCAGACTCTTTTCAGCTACATATGTATCTGTGAGTGCGTGACAATATATGTTCGCTAATGATTTGGTCAAATAACCATGAGCTGCTTGACATTACTGCAATTTCGATTCTTGCTCTGCTAAATGATTTCACCCATTGCTCGAAACAGGACGACTTTCACGTTTACACGGAACACGAAACAAGCCGGACTACAGGGAAAATGCACAAAGCTGAGCAGGCCGTGTTCCAAATCATACCGTGCAGCATTTATTCAGTCACTGTGTCTGTTTTGCAGAATAAGGGTCCCAAAGAAAGTTCTCTACCCTAAAACCGGAAGTCGCATTACATTCCGAGAGCGACAGATCACATTGTGGGGATGCTCTGACCTCGGAGCCTGTTCGAGATGACACTTTCCGTGCCTTTTACCTTAAACGGGCAATTTGCTGCAGAGATGTTCACTCCTGGACATGAGCCACATGGATACCAAGTGAGTCGGAAACCTGTGCGGGAATCGACGAGAAGCGACTCAATACATTTTGCTAACTTCCAAGGTGCTTCTTAGAAATGGAGTTTCTGTTCACCTCAATCTAAAAGGCAGTTTCTGAACATAGTAACAGAACTCAAAAGGTAATTACCTCACCCCACCGCCACTCCGGAAGAGGTGCTAACTGCCCTTGATTGCTTTTTGTTCTCGATGTGAAGAGCTCTCACGCCTGAGTCACCTTCACGTCTCTGTTTGCTGAGTGAATCACAAAGAAGGAGTTTCACCAGAGCTTCAATTGCCACACTTGTCCACTCGCCCTCCCCGTGAACATTTTCCTGCTCGTCAGTGATTGAAAGAAAATTAAATGGATGCGATGTCATTCTGTAGCCTCTCTGTCGATTCCTCCGTTTCAGTTCCAACATGGCTTAGATCTCGGGGCGCACCTTAATACTAGCGACGCTATGACAGCACAGGTCCGGAGGTTCCTCTCAGAGTGTATGTTTGTTTCATTGCTGTTGCTGATTGAATGAGCCACTAACGTGCGAACTGCTCCAAAACATGATTCAGGACCTCCGGTGCCAACTCTCGCGCGTTGAATAACGACAGACAGCTTCCAAATGAAGCCTTTCAGAGACGACTTTGGGGTACGTTTGACAGACAGACAAGTTCAGGAATTCGTGGTGCGCTGTGACACCAGCGCATCAGCTTCTTCCCTGCCTTTGAACCGGGCCGCCTGCGCAAGGAATGCAAATGCGGTACTGCTTTTCGTGGAAGGATCAGAACGCGGCAACTACACTCTCAAACAGAATGGCATATGATCAGAACCAGGTTGGAGAAAAACTTTATAATGCTTTGCACAGTAATTAAACGGAGTTGCCTTGCATTTCACTACGAGAGCAGATTCGTTCAAGCAAATTCGAAGGCAGGTTTGCAGATGGGAAAGCAAGCAAGGAAGCTCCGTTCTTGTGCATGTGAAAGTCTGCACTTGAAAAACAAAGCAGTTTCTGCCCAGTTTCGAACTGGGGACCTTTCGCGTGTTAGGCGAACGTGATGACCACTACACTACAGAAACCAGCCGGCGCCGCCGTTATGCAGCTCAGTGGCATCCAGCACTGAAAGTTGAAGCAATTCTACGTTTCACCTTTCTGTTTCCAATAGCTTGTTGTTGTCCAGCGTAATTAACATCTTGAAAACGTAAAAAAAAAACGTGAAATTGATGACAAAATATAGACAAGGATGTCGTCAATGTTTGGACCGTAGGGCGAGGTGGAATAAGCTGGGACGACTTTCCCCGCAGCATAACGGCTGTGACATGATCTTATGGAAGGGTTGTAAACTGAGTATTTATGTGTTTTACCGAAGTTGGGGTGAGTTGAAAAATCGAGAGCATCGGTTTAAGGTGAGTGGGCTGAAATTGACAAAGGACCTGAGGCACATTTCCCACACAGAAGGTTGTGCGTGTTTGGAATGAGCTCCCAGAGGAAGTGGAGGAGGCGATTACACTCAGAAAATTGCAAAGGTAATCGGATGAGTTTCTGGATAGGATGGGTTTAGCGGGATAGGGGCCAAATGCTGGGGAACGGGACTTGTTTAACTTTGGCTATGTGGTGAGCATGGACGAGATACACCGAAGTATCTGATTCCACGCGGTGTACCCCAATACCGTCGTGTTGCTTACACCGGCTTTAAAGGATTACTTTTTAGCAGAGCTTGCCGTCGCAGTCTGTGGCACAATCGTTTCGTCTGTTCGACTGCTCACGGGAAAGGTAGTATTGTGAAACACTGCAGAAACGAACGACTTCCTTACTTTTGATCCGACTGACCATACTCCGTGAAATTTTCCCAGACCCTCAGTTGAGGATTTCTGCTGCTGGAAGTTACCTCAGAAACCCTGTTAACTCGTAATGTATGAGTGAATCGCAAAACAGTAAGCATTTAACACGGAACACAAACAAAACTGGCATGCCTAATGCATTTTCAGACACAGAGATGCATGAATGCTAAATGTGAGACAGTCCGAGGGTATGAGTCATAAAGTAATCTCACAACTAACAACAGGGCAATTCCAAACTACTCTTTCAAACATACTGCAGCCTTAGTGCACCAACACCTCCCAGACAATGCTGAAAAGAGAGAAAGAAAGAACATAATAAGAAGGGGCCATAATAAGTGAATTTCACCAATCACAGGCTCGATGAGATTGCCTTTCCGTTCCGATGCCTCCAGGACGGAAATAAAGGAAATGGGAGAAATTCAATAACATGTGACATCGAAATTCATTGGATAGATTTTCCCATTGGCCAGAAAACCAAATAACGACGAGTCGAGTCACCACATTACGAGTTAACAGGGTTTCTGAGGTAACTTCCAGCAGCAAAAATCCTCAACTGAGGGTCTGGGAAAATTTCACGGAGTATGGTCAGTCAGAGCAAAAGTAAGGAAGTCGTTCGTTTCTGCAGTGTTTCATCACAACAGCGATGAAATAACAGTCTCCATTCGGTTCCAGTAAACGCACAAATTGGCTGGAACAGCAGAGCTGTTTGCGATTTTCCGCGTGGCACTGTCCCACACCACAGTTAATTCCCCGGGAAGCAAACCCATTTTACTTTTGTTTTCAACATCAATACAGTGGGGGCTGAAACAGCATTTTAACAAGCTGCAGCATTGGAGTTAAACAGCAGAAATGGCAGTGGCGGGATTCGAACCCGCGCCCCTTTCAAGACTGGAACCTGGATCCAGCGCCTTAGACCGCTCGGCCACACTACCAGCCGACCACGCAGTCCCTTTTCTTGCATTTCCAATTGTGCCCCTGCATAACAACAGACGCAAAGTCACATGAAAAGGGTTCCATGATCCCGCTCCGACTCGCACAGCTGCTGGGATGTGCCCGGCTACAATGTCAATTTCGCAGCAGATAATGATAGCCCATCAATCCAGACAAAAATCAATGGTAAGCTGAGTCTATCTTCTCAGACTCTTTTCAGCTACATATGTATCTGTGAGTGCGTGACAATATATGTTCGCTTATGCTTTGGTCAAATAACCATGAGCTGCTTGACATTAAAGCAATTTCGATTCTTGCTTTGCTAAATGATTTCACCCATTGCTCGAAACAGGACGACTTTCACGTTTACACGGAACACGAAACAAGCCGGACTACAGGGAAAATGCACAAAGCTGAGCAGGCCGTGTTCCAAATCATACCGTGCAGCATTTATTCAGTCACTGTGTCTGTTTTGCAGAATAAGGGTCCCAAAGAAAGTTCTCTACCCTAAAACCGGAAGTCGCATTACATTCCGAGAGCGACAGATCACATTGTGAGGATGCTCTGACCTCGGAGCCTGTTCGAGATGACACTTTCCGTGCCTTTTACCTTAAACGGGCAATTTGCTGCAGAGATGTTCACTCCTGGACATGAGCCACATGGATACCAAGTGAGTAGGAAACCTGTGCGGGAATCGACGAGAAGCGACTCAATACATTTTGCTAACTTCCATGGTGCTTCTTAGAAATGGAGTTTCTGTTCACCTCAATCTAAAAGGCAGTTTCTGAACATAGTAACAGAACTCAAAAGGTAATTACCTCACCCCACCGCCACTCCGGAAGAGGTGCTAACTGCCCTTGATTGCTTTTTGTTCTCGATGTGAAGAGCTCTCACGCCTGAGTCACCTTCACGTCTCTGTTTGCTGAGTGAATCACAAAGAAGGAGTTTCACCAGAGCTTCAATTGCCACACTTCTCCACTCGCCCTCCCCGTGAACATTTTCCTGCTCGTCAGTGATTTAAAGAAAATTAAATGGATGCGATGTCATTCTGTAGCCTCTCTGTCGATTCCTCCGTTTCAGTTCCAACATGGCTTAGATCTCGGGGCGCACCTTAATACTAGCGACGCTATGACAGCACAGGTCCGGAGGTTCCTCTCAGAATGTATGTTTGTTTCATTGCTGTTGCTGATTGAATGAGCCACTAACGTGCGAACTGCTCCAAAACATGATTCAGGACCTCCGGTGCCAACTCTCGCGCGTTGAATAACGACAGACAGCTTCCAAATGAAGCCTTTCAGAGACGACTTTGGGGTACGTTTGACAGACAGACAAGTTCAGGAATTCGTGGTGCGCTGTGACACCAGCGCATCAGCTTCTTCCCTGCCTTTGAACCGGGCCGCCTGCGCAAGGAATGCAAATGCGGTACTGCTTTTCGTGGAAGGATCAGAACGCGGCAACTACACTCTCAAACAGAATGGCATATGATCAGAACCAGGTTGGAGAAAAACTTTATAATGCTTTGCACAGTAATTAAACGGAGTTGCCTTGCATTTCACTACGAGAGCAGATTCGTTCAAGCAAATTCGAAGGCAGGTTTGCAGATGGGAAAGCAAGCAAGGAAGCTCCGTTCTTGTGCATGTGAAAGGCTGCACTTGAAAAAGAAAGCAGTTTCTGCCCAGTTTCGAACTGGGGACCTTTCGCGTGTTAGGCGAACGTGATGACCACTACACTACAGAAACCAGCCGGCGCCGCCGTTATGCAGCTCAGTGGCATCTAGCACTGAAAGTTGAAGCAATTCTACGTTTCACCTTTCTGTTTCCAATAGCTTGTTATTGTCCAGCGTAATTAACATCTTGAAAACGTAAAAAAAAAACGTGAAATTGATGACAAAATATAGACAAGGATGTCGTCAATGTTTGGACCGTAGGGCGAGGTGGAATAAGCTGGGACGACTTTCCCCGCAGCATAACGGCTGTGACATGATCTTATGGAAGGGTTGTAAACTGAGTATTTATGTGTTTTACCCAAGTTGGGGTGAGTTGAAAAATCGAGAGCATCGGTTTAAGGTGAGTGGGCTGAAATTGACAAAGGACCTGAGGCACATTTCCCACACAGAAGGTTGTGCGTGTTTGGAATGAGCTCCCAGAGGAAGTGGAGGAGGCGATTACACTCAGAAAATTGCAAAGGTAATCGGATGAGTTTCTGGATAGGATGGGTTTAGCGGGATAGGGGCCAAATGCTGGGGAACGGGACTTGTTTAACTTTGGCTATGTGGTGAGCATGGACGAGATACACCGAAGTATCTGATTCCACGCGGTGTACCCCAATACCGTCGTGTTGCTTACACCGGCTTTAAAGGATTTGATCCGACTGACCATACTCCGTGAAATTTTCCCAGACCCTCAGTTGAGGATTTCTGCTGCTGGAAGTTACCTCAGAAACCCTGTTAACTCGTAATGTACTGAGTGAATCGCAAAACAGTAAGCATTTAACACGGAACACAAACAAAACTGGCATGCCTAATGCATTTTCAGACACAGAGATGCATGAATGCTAAATGTGAGACAGTCCGAGGGCATGAGTCATAAAGTAATCTCACAACTAACAACAGGGCAATTCCAAACTACTCTTTCAAACATACTGCAGCCTTAGTGCACCAACACCTCCCAGACAATGCTGAAAAGAGAGAAAGAAAGAACATAATAAGAAGGGGCCATAATAAGTGAATTTCACCAATCACAGTCTCGATGAGATTGCCTTTCCGTTCCGATGCCTCCAGGACGGAAATAAAGGAAATGGGAGAAATTCAATAACATGTGACATCGAAATTCATTGGATAGATTTTCCCATTGGCCAGAAAACCAAATAACGACGAGTCGAGTCACCACATTACGAGTTAACAGGGTTTCTGAGGTAACTTCCAGCAGCAAAAATCCTCAACTGAGGGTCTGGGAAAATTTCACGGAGTATGGTCAGTCAGAGCAAAAGTAAGCAAGTCGTTCGTTTCTGCAGTGTTTCATCACAACAGCGATGAAATAACAGTCTCCATTCGGTTCCAGTAAACGCACAAATTGGCTGGAACAGCAGAGCTGTTTGCGATTTTCCGCGTGGCACTGTCCCACACCACAGTTAATTCCCCGGGAAGCAAACCCATTTTACTTTTGTTTTCAACATCAATACAGTGGGGGCGGAAACAGCATTTTAACAAGCCGCAGCATTGGAGTTAAACAGCAGAAATGGCAGTGGCGGGATTCGAACCCGCGCCCCTTTCAAGACTGGAACCTGGATCCAGCGCCTTAGACCGCTCGGCCACACTACCAGCCGACCGCACAGCCCCTTTTCTTGCATTTCCAATTGTGCCCCTGCATAACAACAGACGCAAAGTCACATGAAAAGGGTTCCATGATCCCTCTCCGACTCGCACAGCTGCTGGGATGTGCCCGGCTACAATGTCAATTTCGCAGCAGATAATGATAGCCCATCAATCCAGACAAAAATCAATGGTAAGCTGAGTCTATCTTCTCAGACACTTTTCAGCTACATATGTATCTGTGAGTGCGTGACAATATATGTTCGCTTATGATTTGGTCAAATAACCATGAGCTGCTTGACATTACTGCAATTTCGATTCTTGCTCTGCTAAATGATTTCACCCATTGCTCGAAACAGGACGACTTTCACGTTTACACGGAACACGAAACACGCCGGACTACAGGGAAAATGCACAAAGCTGAGCAGGCCGTGTTCCAAATCATACCGTGCAGCATTTATTCAGTCACTGTGTCTGTTTTGCAGAATAAGGGTCCCAAAGAAAGTTCTCTACCCTAAAACCGGAAGTCGCATTACATTCCGAGAGCGACAGATCACATTGTGAGGATGCTCTGCCCTCGGAGCCTGTTCGAGATGACACTTTCCGTGCCTTTTACCTTAAACGGGCAATTTGCTGCAGAGATGTTCACTCCTGAACATGAGCCACATGGATACCAACTGAGTCGGAAACCTGTGCGGGAATCGACGAGAAGCGACTCAATACATTTTGCTAACTTCCATGGTGCTTCTTAGAAATGGAGTTTCTGTTCACCTCAATCTAAAAGGCAGTTTCTGAACATAGTAACAGAACTCAAAAGGTAATTACCTCACCCCACCGCCACTCCGGAAGAGGTGCTAACTGCCCTTGATTGCTTTTTGTTCTCGATGTGAAGAGCTCTCACGCCTGAGTCACCTTCACGTCTCTGTTTGCTGAGTGAATCACAAAGAAGGAGTTTCACCAGAGCTTCAATTGCCACACATCTCCACTCGCCCTCCCCGTGAACATTTTCCTGCTCGTCAGTGATTTAAAGAAAATTAAATGGATGCGATGTCATTCTGTAGCCTCTCTGTCGATTCCTCCGTTTCAGTTCCAACATGGCTTAGATCTCGGGGCGCACCTTAATACTAGCGACGCTATGACAGCACAGGTCCGGAGGTTCCTCTCAGAGTGTATGTTTGTTTCATTGCTGTTGCTGATTGAATGAGCCACTAACGTGCGAACTGCTCCAAAACATGATTCAGGACCTCCGGTGCCAACTCTCGCGCGTTGAATAACGACAGACAGCTTCCAAATGAAGCCTTTCAGAGACGACTTTCGGGTACGTTTGACAGACAGACAAGTTCAGGAATTCGTGGTGCGCTGTGACACCAGCGCATCAGCTTCTTCCCTGCCTTTGAACCGGGCCGCCTGCGCAAGGAATGCAAATGCGGTACTGCTTTTCGTGGAAGGATCAGAACGCGGCAACTACACTCTCAAACAGAATGGCATATGATCAGAACCAGGTTGGAGAAAAACTTTATAATGCTTTGCACAGGAATTAAACGGAGTTGCCTTGCATTTCACTACGAGAGCAGATTCGTTCAAGCAAATTCGAAGGCAGGTTTGCAGATGGGAAAGCAAGCAAGGAAGCTCCGTTCTTGTGCATGTGAAAGGCTGCACTTGAAAAAGGAAGCAGTTTCTGCCCAGTTTCGAACTGGGGACCTTTCGCGTGTTAGGCGAACGTGATGACCACTACACTACAGAAACCAGCCGGCGCCGCCGTTATGCAGCTCAGTGGCATCCAGCACTGAAAGTTGAAGCAATTCTACGTTTCACCTTTCTGTTTCCAATAGCTTGTTATTGTCCAGCGTAATTAACATCTTGAAAACGTAAAAAAAACAACGTGAAATTGATGACAAAATATAGACAAGGATGTCGTCAATGTTTGGACCGTAGGGCGAGGTGGAATAAGCTGGGACGACTTTCCCCGCAGCATAACGGCTGCGACATGATCTTATGGAAGGGTTGTAAACTGAGTATTTATGTGTTTTACCCAAGTTGGGGTGAGTTGAAAAATCGAGAGCATCGGTTTAAGGTGAGTGGGCTGAAATTGACAAAGGACCTGAGGCACATTTCCCACACAGAAGGTTGTGCGTGTTTGGAATGAGCTACCAGAGGAAGTGGAGGAGGCGATTACACTCAGAAAATTGCAAAGGTAATCGGATGAGTTTCTGGATAGGATGGGTTTAGCGGGATAGGGGCCAAATGCTGGGGAACGGGACTTGTTTAACTTTGGCTATGTGGTGAGCATGGACGAGATACACCGAAGTATCTGATTCCACGCGGTGTACCCCAATACCGTCGTGTTGCTTACACCGGCTTTAAAGGATTACTTTTTAGCAGAGCTTGCCGTCGCAGTCTGTGGCACAATCGTTTCGTCTGTTCGACTGCTCACGGGAAAGGTAGTATTGTGAAACACTGCAGAAACGAACGACTTCCTTACTTTTGATCCGACTGACCATACTCCGTGAAATTTTCCCAGACCCTCAGTTGAGGATTTCTGCTGCTGGAAGTTACCTCAGAAACCCTGTTAACTCGTAATGTACTGAGCGAATCGCAAAACAGTAAGCATTTAACACGGAACACAAACAAAACTGGCATGCCTAATGCATTTTCAGACACAGAGATGCATGAATGCTAAATGTGAGACAGTCCGAGGGCATGAGTCATAAAGTAATCTCACAACTAACAACAGGGCAATTCCAAACTACTCTTTCAAACATACTGCAGCCTTAGTGCACCAACACCTCCCAGACAATGCTGTAAAGAGAGAAAGAAAGAACATAATAAGAAGGGGCCACAAAAAGTGAATTTCACCAATCACAGTCTCGATGAGATTCCCTTTCCGTTCCGATGCCTCCAGGACGGAAATAAAGGAAATGGGACAAATTCAATAACATGTGACATCGAAATTCATTGGATCGATTTTCCCATTGGCCAGAAAACCAAATAACGACGAGTCGAGTCACCACATTACGAGTTAACAGGGTTTCTGAGGTAACTTCCAGCAGCAAAAATCCTCAACTGTGGGTCTGGGAAAATTTCACGGAGTATGGTCAGTCGGAGCAAAAGTAAGTAAGTCGTTCGTTTCTGCAGTGTTTCATCACAACAGCGATGAAATAACATTCTCCATTCGGTTCCAGTAAACGCACAAATTGCCTGGAACCGCAGAGCTGTTTGCGATTTTCCGCGTGGCACTGTCCCACACCACAGTTAATTCCCCGGGAAGCAAACCCATTTTACTTTTGTTTTCAACATCAATACAGTGGGGGCGGAAACAGCATTTTAACAAGCTGCAGCATTGGAGTTAAACAGCAGAAATGGCAGTGGCGGGATTCGAACCCGCGCCCCTTTCAAGACTGGAATCTGGATCCAGCGCCTTAGACCGCTCGGCCACACTACCAGCCGACCGCACAGCCCCTTTTCTTGCATTTCCAATTGTGCCCCTGCATAACAACAGACGCAAAGTCACATGAAAAGGGTTCCATGAACTCTCTCCGACTCGCACAGCTGCTGGGATGTGCCCGGCTACAATGTCAATTTCGCAGCAGATAATGATAGCCCATCAATCCAGACAAAAATCAATGGTAAGCTGAGTCTATCTTCTCAGACTCTTTTCAGCTACATATGTATCTGTGAGTGCGTGACAATATATGTTCGCTTATGATTTGGTCAAATAACCATGAGCTGCTTGACATTACTGCAATTTCGATTCTTGCTCTGCTAAATGATTTCACCCATTGCTCGAAACAGGACGACTTTCACGTTTACACGGAACACGAAACACGCCGGACTACAGGGAAAATGCACAAAGCTGAGCAGGCCGTGTTCCAAATCATACCGTGCAGCATTTATTCAGTCACTGTGTCTGTTTTGCAGAATAAGGGTCCCAAAGAAAGTTCTCTACCCTAAAACCGGAAGTCGCATTACATTCCGAGAGCGACAGATCACATTGTGAGGATGCTCTGACCTCGGAGCCTGTTCGAGATGACACTTTCCGTGCCTTTTACCTGAAACGGGCAATTTGCTGCAGAGATGTTCACTCCTGGACATGAGCCACATGGATACCAACTGAGTCGGAAACCTGTGCGGGAATCGACGAGAAGCGACTCAATACATTTTGCTAACTTCCATGGTGCTTCTTAGAAATGGAGTTTCTGTTCACCTCAATCTAAAAGGCAGTTTCTGAACATAGTAACAGAACTCAAAAGGTAATTACCTCACCCCACCGCCACTCCGGAAGAGGTGCTAACTGCCCTTGATTGCTTTTTGTTCTCGATGTGAAGAGCTCTCACGCCTGAGTCACCTTCACGTCTCTGTTTGCTGAGTGAATCACAAAGAAGGAGTTTCACCAGAGCTGCAATTGCCACACTTCTCCACTCGCCCTCCCCGTGAACATTTTCCTGCTCGTCAGTGATTTAAAGAAAATTAAATGGATGCGATGTCATTCTGTAGCCTCTCTGTCGATTCCTCCGTTTCAGTTCCAACATGGCTTAGAACTCGGGGCGCACCTTAATACTAGCGACGCTATGACAGCACAGGTGCGGAGGTTCCTCTCAGAGTGTATGTTTGTTTCATTGCTGTTGCTGATTGAATGAGCCACTAACGTGCGAACTGCTCCAAAACATGATTCAGGACCTCCGGTGCCAACTCTCGCGCGTTGAATAACGACAGACAGCTTCCAAATGAAGCCTTTCAGAGACGACTTTGGGGTACGTTTGACAGACAGACAAGTTCAGGAATTCGTGGTGCGCTGTGACACCAGCGCATCAGCTTCTTCCCTGCCTTTGAACCGGGCCGCCTGCGCAAGGAATGCAAATGCGGTACTGCTTTTCGTGGAAGGATCAGAACGCGGCAACTACACTCTCAAACAGAATGGCATATGATCAGAACCAGGTTGGAGAAAAACTTTATAATGCTTTGCACAGTAATTAAATGGAGTTGCCTTGCATTTCACTACGACAGCAGATTCGTTCAAGCAAATTCGAAGGCAGGTTTGCAGATGGGAAAGCAAGCAAGGAAGCTCCGTTCTTGTGCATGTGAAAGGCTGCACTTGAAAAAGAAAGCAGTTTCTGCCCAGTTTCGAACTGGGAACCTTTCGCGTGTTCAGGCGAACGTGATGACCATTACACTACAGAAACCAGCGGAGGCTACCGCACTGCAGCTCAGTGGCATCCAGCACTGAAAGTTGAAGCAATTCGACGTTTCACCTTTCTGTTTCCAATAGCTTGTTATTGTCCAGCGTAATTAACATCTTGAAAACGTAAAAAAAAACACGGGAAATTGATGACAAAATATAGACAAGGATGTCGTCAATGTTTGGACCGTAGGGCGAGGTGGAATAAGCTGGGACGACTTTCCCCGCAGCATAACGGCTGCAACATGATCTTATGGAAGGGTTGTAAACTGAGTATTTATGTGTTTTACCCAAGTTGGGGTGAGTTGAAAAATCGAGAGCATCGGTTTAAGGTGAGTGGGCTGAAATTGACAAAGGACCTGAGGCACATTTCCCACACAGAAGGTTGTGTGTGTTTGGAATGAGCTCCCAGAGGAAGTGGAGGAGGCGATTACACTCAGAAAATGGCAAAGGTAATCGGATGAGTTTCTGGATAGGATGGGTTTAGCGGGATTGGGGCCAAATGCTGGGGAACGGGACTTGTTTAATTTTGGCTATGTGGTGAGCATGGACGAGATACACCGACGTATCTGTTTCCACGCGGTGTACCCCAATACCGTCGTGTTGCTTACACCGGCTTTAAAGGATTACTTTTTAGCAGAGCTTGCCGTCGCAGTCTGTGGCACAATCGTTTAGTCTGTTCGACTGCTCACGGGAAAGGTAGTATTGTGAAACACTGCAGAAATGAACCACTTCCTTAATTTTGCTCCGACTGACCATACACCGCGAAATTTTCCCAGACCCTCAGTTGAGGATTTTTGCTGCTGGAAGTTACCTCAGAAACCCTGTTAACTCGTAATGTACTGAGCGAATCGCAAAACAGTAAGCATTTAACACGGAACACAAACAAAACTGGCATGCCTAATGCATTTTCAGACACAGAGATGCATGAATGCTAAATGTGAGTCAGTCCGAGGGCATGAGTCATAAAGTAATCTCACAACTAACAACAGGGCAATTCCAAAGAACTCTTTCAAACATACTGCAGCCTTAGTGCACCAACACTTCCCAGACAATGCTGAAAAGAGAGAAAGAAAGAACATAATAAGAATGGGCCATAAAAAGTGAATTTCACCAATCACAGTCTCGATTAGATTACCTTTCCCTTCCGGTGTCTCCAGGACGGAAATAAAGGAAATGGGAGAAATTCAATAACATGTGACATCGAAATTCATTGGATCGATTTTCCCATTGGCCAGAAAACCAAATAACGACGAGTCGAGTCACCACATTACGAGTTAACAGGGTTTCTGAGGTAACTTCCAGCAGCAAAAATCCTCAACTGAGGGTCTGGGAAAATTTCACGGAGTATGGTCAGTCGAAGCAAAAGTAAGGAAGTCGTTCGTTTCTGCAGTGTTTCATCACAACAGCGATGAAATAACAGTCTCCATTCGGTTCCAGTAAAAACACAAATTGCCTGGAACGGCAGAGATGTTTGCGATTTTACACGTGGTACTATACCACACCACAGTTAATTCGCCGGGAAGCAAACCCATTTTACTTTTGATTTCAGCATCAATGCAGTGGTGACCGAAACAGCATTTTAACAAGCTGCAGCGTTGTTGTTAAACAGCAAAAATGGCAGTGGCAGGATTCAAACCCACGCCCCATTCAAGACTGGAACTTAGACCCAGCGTCTTAGACCGCTCAGGCAAACTACCAGATGGTCAAGCTGCCCATTTTCTTGTATTTCCAATTGTGCTCCTGCATAACAACAATAGACAAGAGATGCAGGATTAGGCCATTCAGCCCTTCGAGCCTGCACCACCATTCAATATGATCATGGCTGATCATTCCCAATCAGTATCCTATTCCATCCTTATCTCCATAACCCTTGACTCCACTATCTTTAAAAGCTCTATCCAATTCTTTCTTAAATGAATCCAGAGACTGGGCCTCCACTGCCCTCTGGGGAAGAGCATTCCACACAGCCACCACTCTCTGGGTGAAGTAGTTTCTCTTCATCTCTGTCCTAAATGGTCTACCCAGTATTTTTAAGTTGTGTCCTCTGGTTCGGCACTCCCCCATGAGCGGAAATATGTTTCCTCCTGCCAGAGTGTCCAATACTTTCATAATCCTATACGTTTCAATCAGATCCCCTCTCAGTCTTCTAAACTCAAGGGTATACAAGCCCAGTCGCTTCAGTCTTTCCGTGTAAGGAAATCCTGCCATTCCAGGAATTGACCTCGTGAACCTACGCTGCACTCCCTCAATAGCCAGAATGTCTTTCCTCAAATTTGGAGACCAGAACTGTACACAGTACTCCAGGTGTGGTCTCACCAGGGCCCTGTACAGCTGCAGAAGCACCTCTTTGCTTCTATACTCAATTCCTCTTGTTATGAAGGCCAGCATGCTATGAGCCATCTTCAACAGATGCAAAGTCACATGAAAAGGGTTCCATGATCCATCTCCGACTCGCACAGCTGCTGGGATGTGCCCGGCGACAATGTCAATGTCGCAGCAGATAATGATAGCCCATCAATCCAGACAAAAATCAATGGTAAGCTGAGTCTATCTTCTCGGTCTCTTTTCAGCTACAAATGTATCTGTGAGTGCGTGACAATATATGTTCGCTTATGATTTGGTCAAATAACCATGAGCTGCTTGACATTCCTGCAATTTCGATTCTTGCTCTGCTAAATGATTTCACCCATTGCTCGAAACAGGACGACTTTCACGTTTACACGGAACACGAAACACACCGGACTACAGGGAAAATGCACAAAGCTGAGCAGGCCGTGTTCCAAATCATACCGTGCAGCATTTATTCAGTCACTGTGTCTGTTTTGCAGAATAAGGGTCCCAAAGAAAGTTCTCTACCCTAAAACCGGAAGTCGCATTACATTCCGAGAGCGACAGATCACATTGTGAGGATGCTCTGCCCTCGGAGCCTGTTCGAGATGACACTTTCCGTGCCTTTTACCTTAAACGGGCAATTTGCTGCAGAGATGTTCACTCCTGGACATGAGCCACATGGATACCAACTGAGTCGGAAACCTGTGCGGGAATCGACGAGAAGCGACTCAATACATTTTGCTAAATTCCATGGTGCTTGTTAGAAATGGAGTTTCTGTTCACCTCAATCTAAAAGGCAGTTTCTGAACATAGTAACAGAACTCAAAAGGTAATTACCTCACCCCACCGCCACTCCGGAAGAGGTGCTATCTGCCCTTGATTGCTTTTTGTTCTCGATGTGAAGAGCTCTCACGCCTGAGTCACCTTCACGTCTCTGTTTGCTGAGTGAATCACAAAGAAGGAGCTTCACCAGAGCTTCAATTGCCACACTTCTCCACTCGCCCTCCCCGTTTACATTTTCCTGCTCGTCAGTGATTTAAAGAAAACCAAATGGATGCGATGTCATTCTGTAGCCTCTCTGTCGATTCCTCCGTTTCAGTTCCAACAAGGCTTAGGTCTCGGGGCGCACCTTAATACTAGCGACGCGATGACGGCACAGGTGCGGAGGTTCCTCTCAGAGTGTATGTTTTTTTCATTGCTGTTGCTGATTGAATGAGCCACTAACGTGCGAACTGCTCCAAAACATGATTCAGGACCTCTGGTGCCAACTCTCGCGCGTTGAATAACGACAGACAGCTTCCAAATGAGGCCTTTCAGAGACGACTTTGGGGTACGTTTGACAGACAGACAAGTTCAGGAATTCGTGGTGCGCTGTGACACCAGTGCATCAGCTTCTTCCCTGCCTTTGAACCGGGCCGCCTGCGCAAGGAATGCAAATGCGGTACTGCTTTTCGTGGAAGGATCAGAACGCGGCAACTACACTCTCAAACAGAATGGCATATGATCAGAACCAGGTTGGAGAAAAACTTTATAATGCTTTGCACAGTCATTAAATGGAGTTGCCTTACATTTCACTACGACAGCAGATTCGTTCAAGCAAATTCGAAGTCAGGTTAGCAGATGGGAAAGCAAGCAAGGAAGCTCCGTTCTTGTCCATGTGAAAGTCTGCAGTTGAAGAACAAAACAGTTTCTGCCCAGTTTCGAACTGGGGACTTTGCGCTTGTTCGGTGAACGGGATGAGCACTACACGACAGAAACCAGCCGAGGTCGCTGTACTGCAGCTCAGTGGCATCCAGCACTGAAAGTTGAAGCAATTCTCCGTTTCACCTTTCTGTTTCCAATAGCTTGTTATTGTCCAGCGTAATTAACATCTTGAAAAGGTAAAAAAAAAACACGTGAAATTGATGACACAATTTCGACAAGGATTTCGTCAATGTTTGGACCGTAGGGCGACGTGGAATAAGGTGGGACGACTTTCCCTGCAGCGTACCGGCTGAGACAGGACTTTGTTTCACAACAGCAATGTAATAACAGTCTCCATTCGGTTCTTGTAAATACTCAACCTGCCTGGAACATAAAGCAGCTGTAGAGCTGATTGCGGTTTTCCGTGCGGGAGGCGAACACTACCATGACAGCACAGACATTTTGAGAAAATCTGCACTCTCCCACACCACAGTTCACTCTGTAGGAGTCATACCCAATTTGTTAAAACCTCAACTTGCCTACAACCTAAAGCAGCTTGAGCCCACGATTTACCGTATGGGACGCAAACACGATCATGACAAGATGGACACTGGCGCCTGTCTCCACAAAGCAAACTCCCGGTTCTGCTTTTTATTTGAACACGCCACAGCCACAGAAACTGCAGTGGGGGGAGTCGATCCTCAGCTTCTTTAGTAACTGAGTTCTGAAGCTGGATCCTCCGGCTCCTTGGTTATCCTTCATAGGGTTGATTCAGTTCGAATAGTGAAATTTCCTGTGTCTGATCCGCAGGAGACCCTGCAGGATTTTCAGACAGCGCCATCCTTCCTGTGACATGTACGTGCTGCATCACATTCTGTTGTGTCATGTGTCCCGGCTTTGCCAATATCACCGTTGTTTAACTCCCTCCATCCTGTTGGTCGAACTGTGATTCCAGTCAGAATCACAAATGTGCAACAAAACACCTTAGCTGTGCTGGCTCTCTACAGAGATAAATGTGATTTTCTTTTCGTATCATTCTCTTGCCTTCTCCCTGTAACTCTACACATTTTACTTTCAACATGAACATTGAATTAGTTTTTCAACAACTCGATTGAAACTGCGTCTTTGTCAATGTCAGACTCTAACCATTCCCTTTGTGAAAACATTTCTCCTCATGTACATTTTTCTTCTTTTACTAATGTCTTTAAAACTTTGCCGAATCGTTCTCGATCCTTTCAGGTGGAGGGAGCATTCCCCCTTCCTTATTCCCTCTGTCTAACCCACTTATGTCTTGGAAAGGTTTAACCAGGCCAGGTTTTGGCCTTCTGCTCTCCAAGGAGACCTGTCCCACCTTTCCAAATGACCTTTATTGTTGACATTCCTCGTACACAGCACCATTCTCATCAACGTGTTCAGCGCTGTTTTCAATCATTTCACGTCCCCACTTCCTAAAGTTTCACCCCCAGAACTGTGTGAATATCTAGATGGTGGATTTACTCAGAGTGGGGTTCTGTGGGTGAACATCCTCTCACACTTGTTTCACTTTCACCACATGTGGTACTGTGCCATGCCCACTGCAATGACACTTCTGACTCCAAAACTCAAAGGTATTTCAAAGGGTGCAAGTTAATGATTTACATCCTTTTATCAAACAGTTGATCTGTCGACCGGGAAAAAGTGAAACCAAACAACCAAGGCTCGATGGCGATTTGAAGTCAGACATTCTCCCATGCCAGTATTAACACAAGCTGCTAAGTGAAAATCGTGCCCTAGACACTCTTACATTGGCAACACCAAACCAGCTGAGATTCGGTCAGGTCCAACTACATCCCAATTTGTTCTCAGATTTCTAAGCATCAAAGTGCTTTCAGAATATGGCCTTCTCATTCCATCTCCTTGTTCACAGAACAGTACTGTTTATCCCTTCTGCTTGTTCTAAGTTGTCTCCATTGGCAGAGTATTCAGCTATTTCCCTCCACGGACAAGCAGTGTGAGGGGAGGCAAGTGTGGTTACACTCTAAAGCTCGCTCTCATCGGTACAGCCAGTTCCATCAAGTGCTGGGAATCAGCAAGTTTGATTGGGAGCTTCCTGCAAATATCATTTATCTGAGAAGCGATAAAGATGTTGAGCTGGTGGGTAAGACACAAATGGACTCCGGATTCTCTACCCTCAAGTAAATTCATGTGAGGGCATTTTTGTGCAGCCTGTTTGCTGTTCAAAATCCATCTTCACACAGCAATCCTGCAGAACGTTTTTTGTAACAGTAACATCGGCTTTATGCTGCAATCGGGCAGCAGTTAACATCTGAGCCCCAACTTTCCCAGATAAAGACAATCCCAGTGAAACCCTCACTCACTGAGAGCCATCCCCATGTCCCTGAGCTGCGGGGCTGCAGACAGTTTAACGCAGAAGATAGAGTTAACAATGAGACATTGTTTCACCATCAGCCACTCTGTCCCAGAGACAGGAAGAGGGACAGCATCAATGTGTGGCGTCACTCACGCGCCGACAGAAGCTATTCAGAAGCGACTCTCTGACGCTTGTATATCCCTGTGGTTATTCATAGTTGGTGATGTATGTCGTAATTATGTGGAGCTGTGCCGGATCGCAATTCTGTCTCCAACAAATTGATCGAATTGTAATTCACAACTTTTCATTTCACAGGGAGAACACTGCTGTGTGAAACGGCGTGGGGAATAACTGCAGGGCGTCATGCGCATAGAGCACTCTACAACTGATGGGTCTCACCTTCACCAGTTTATTCCCAGCTATGGCAAGAGATTTTGCGAATCAGATCAGAGCACACCGACAGAGAACAGGAAAAGAGCTTCCAGAACTTCACAAGTGTGTTTCCTCATTTGTGCAAATTTCCCGTGTGTATCAGTATGAAATATTCATTTCAGATACATTGAATGAAAGGAAGCAGAAAGTGAAACAACACGCAATGCGTAGAATGGAGATCTGTTATAGAGAAACACTGGCGGGTACAGTACACACAATGAAACAAGGAATTGTCAACGAGTAGAGGATGTTTTCAATCCATTAATTTCATGGCTATGAGCCCAAAACGCTCCGACTGGGCCGATCTGTTAGCGCTGACCAGAGCAGTTTCACACAGACTTCTGCTTTTCGACTGGCGTGTGGCATGTACCTCCGAGGATGATTTCAAAAGGTCTTCAGTATTATTGTGCGACACTCTGTGGTGCAGATGTGTCCAGGTTGTGTCAATACAACCTGCAACTAACTTGCCACATTGTGTTGATTTAACTGTGATTTCACTCAGAATCACAAAATATGTCACAGTGCAAAGTGAGGCCATGCAACCCAAACAATAAGGAAGTGTCTGTGTAGTTTGATTGATTGACTTTATTTGATTGTCACGTGAACCTGAGTACAGTGAAAACTTTTGTTTGCGATTGGTAAATGCAGATCATAGTAATCAATCGTATGCAGATGACAGCATGAGAAAAACAACATTTTGGACAGATTAAGGCTTTCAGGTTACTCCTCACAGGACGTGCCCTCGGCAAAATCCACATTAACAGGATCAGCATCATTTGAAGTTAGGGAATCCATTTCTCCGCCTAGTAACGGTCTACAAGAAGGTACTGTTGTGTGTCTTTAAGCTTTGGTACCTTAATGTGAACTCGATCCATCACAATTATACCTGAGTCCAAAATGGAGCTGGATGCAAAACTCCAGGGCTCGCACTTACATCCCCCACCGGAGGCGATATCACACCCAAAACCAAAGAGCCAGACCGCAGCAGAAGCATGATCCATAAATCAGGTGACTTTCCTTGTTGTTTTTTTTTTAAAAAAAGTTTCTTCTGTTGTTCCGGAGTGAAGGCAGCACTGAGTTTTAATAACAGCTCCTTGCCGCTCTGACTCCCGGTTCCCAGGAGGCTGTGCTGGCCAGTTCCCCCACGAGCGGGCTCCCACCATGGGAGCTGGATCAACTCGTCTTCTATTAGCAATCAGTGTCGTGGGAGAGCAATGTGTGTCCGCTCTTCAGTTTCCTATCAACCAGATTAAGGCTTATGGAGCGCGGGAGGCGGTTAGAGGGAGTGGGAGTTATGGAACTTCTGGAAAGCTGAACAAACGGAGATCATGCATGCACAGGAACTCATTCTCTTGGGAACCTTGTGCAAATAACGCCATCTGAGACTGATAGAAAAGTGCAGAACTGCTGGGAAAGAGATAATCTCTCGCAGTCATCGGGAACATGTCTGTGTCCTTCTCGAAGTCACAGCAAGGGCTCTGCTGTCTGATTCAGCATGGGGTGTTACTGCAGCGAGTCCTGTTGCTCAGTTACATTGGAACTGATGTGTATAAACTTTATCACGTTACCCCCAGTGCAGAGAACAGATTTCACAGCTCACATCATCCCAGAGTGACAGGGAACAGAATAAAGCGATTTAGACCATCATCTGAACACCTCCTGGGGAGAAAACAGATGTGGGAGAGCAAACAGTCTCGACCAGTGCATGTTCCCAGCATTTACAATCTTGGTCTGTGTGACAACAAAAGCAGGAACCAGGAAATGTTTATCTTGTTTCTTAAAACAGGCGTGAAAATTGGCAGAGCATAAATACGTCTACCTGCTGTTAGTGAAAGGATGAACAGCAGACTACAGTGCACAGAATATGGTCAGCCCTCTGGGTTATGGGCTCATCATGCTCCAACTGGGACCCTCTGCTCACAGGATTTGAACACAAACAAAGAAATGACTCAGTGACAAAATCTGTTGAAACGGGTTTTGTGAGGAATTGAAAGCAATGGAATGAGAAGCCCCCTTGAGAGCGGGATGTAACATTATCTGTGTTTTCCAGACTCGAGGAGAGAGCGCAGTGCTGTTTCCTGGGTCAATATCAGGATAGATAGATTGAATCAGCGTCGAATGTTATTGTCGGGTGTCCTGTCGCTTAGACACACTGCACCTCTTGTTCACTGGTACAAAAGCACGGACGTTTTGTGTAGAGAGGACAACTTCAAAATCGTTAATGAGGCAAAATGCACAAATGAGCGAAACAACAAAGCAACCACAGAAACTGGTGTTACTTGACGAGGTAAACCCCTCTCTAATGTCAATCAGCAAAACAGAAAGGATTCACGCCGTGCTGTATTCTGTTAAAATTCAAGAGGCAGACAACGATCCCAAAAATCACCATTTAAAGTTAAAAATAACAACGTTATTGATTTTTTTAACATTTGACAGAGAATAATAAACTTATAACTACTTTTAACTCATTTTCTCTCAACCGGTCTTTAACCTTCTGCTCTACAATACCTTCCCCAACCCCGAGCCCATTAACATTTTATTTAAAAAAATCAATTTTAAAAACCAGCTAGTTGTCGAATCTTCTCTTTGTATCTTCCTCTGTAGATTTTTTATCCAGGTCGGTGTTAATGTTTTTTTTTCTATGCAATCTATTTCTCCAGATAGGCACCTCTTGGAGATTTTAATAACATTCTCCATCTCTTGGTATTTTAGCTGCTCTCTTTGGTGTTCTTTGCCGCTCTGGATAACTGTTCAAAATGTCTGATATTTGTCCCACAAAACGCCGGATCGTTTCATTGGTTTTAACATTGTAAAAATATCAAATTCAAACTTGATTGGGGCATAATTTAAACTGATTGGCCGAATTCGATTTTTTTTTGTATCCATGTATCGGAATTGATTATTCAGAAAGAAAAAAATCATTTTAGAAGATGATCTCAGAATAGTTGAAAAACCACGTGCAGGCACACAAGGAGCGAATTTAACAGGGACAGGGATTCTGGGCTGCCTGGTAGGGGAGGCAAAGGTAACACACTCACGAATTGTTTAGCGTTCATCAGAAAGGAATTGCATAACACCTGCAACTGAACATGTTAAGTGTAAGAAGAGCTGGTGGTGTTTAAAGGTGTAGCAGCTGGTTCGACGTGAACTAATACAAATTGTTAATGTATTGAGCTGTTTGTTTTAGCTTTGCATTAAATGGGAGCCGGTTAGCTCAGTCCGTTGCTAACTGGTTTATGGGATAGAGTGAGACTAACAACATGGGATTAATTGTCGCACTGTCTCAGGTTGCCATAAGGATCATCAACTCCTCCGCTCACGTGATCTGTAATACAATGCGATTCTAGTGGGTAGGAATGGACCTGTCAATGTCAAACATCATTATCATTGCCATCTGTTGCCTTGAACATTTGTTCACAATGACCAGGAACGGGACTGAGTCCATTTAATTCTCACTGATCTCTGTCCGAAAAATCCAGCGACAAGAATCATCCTTCTTCCTGTTGGAACCCTCTGTTCCACACAGCAGCAAAACTATTTGTCATGACTTTACCAGATACGCTGACAACATTCAATCTACCCAAAGAGATAAATCGAATTCCTTTCGAATGGTTGAATGAGCTGTGTGAGTTTGCACCAAACAGGATGATATGAAACGAGTTGAATAGCCTTTTCAAGAATGTAATCCAGTGCAGTGTCAGAGATTTGAAAAAAGGTCATCAAACTAAAATATCACCTCTGTTTCTCGATCCACAGATGGATAATCATCCGGGGGATATGTGCAGGTTTACGGTTAATAATTGACACCCTTCCCAAAGACAGAAAAATCCCACAAATCAGAAACTGGCGTTTTCGAATAGATTCTGCTTTATTTGACATTACTCTTCAACTCAACTTCAGTCTGATGTTCCAATAATTCCTGATCAACGTCAGTAAAAGCAGATAAGGATTGAAATTACAACTGCGGCATTTTAACACACTGTTCAGTACCAAGCGCTGATCAGTTGCTCCACTGGAGCCCACGGGCAGCAAGCCCACAAAGTGCCCTACTCGTACCTCTGGGACCTTCGACCCGCCTGTTCTACTTTTGCTGTGGTTCTGGAATTAATGCTAAGGCAGAGGAGGAGAAACTGACATGGACCTGTGACTTTTCGAGCATCAGGTTCAGGAAACGGGCCACAGAAAAATGGGATTTAAAACTGGGTTTCTGTGACTCGCTGTGTTGTTTACCATGTGACGTTATCGATGTCGCAGGGCTTTTCATTGGGTCGGCTTCAATTTGGCACAGAATTTGATTCATTGACACTTCACGAACTTCCTTCTGCAAGTTCCTACCGACAACATGAAACATACTGCACTCATCACCAAACTTCACCATGGCTACATCCAAGGACATGTTGCACAGTTTTCGTGAATATTGAAGATATAAGAATGTTATAGCAGAGTAAATTAAATTTCAGTTTACATTTTAAAGTGATAAGAATCCAGGGTAAGGTCCTGAATGTCCCAAATTCATGTTTATTTCTGCGGCCAGAACTCTAGCCAGGCAAAGGGGAAATCTGTCCCTGAATCCCCAATATCTACATGGCCGTTTGCTCCATGTGTGCAGTTGGAAACCTGTGTAAAGGAGCATGCAGTCTGACAGAGCGCCTGGGAGAATCCTCCACTGTCTGATCTAAAGCTGCAACAGGAGCTGTGTATTCCAGCTGTGAGTAGTGGGATAAATGGGAGGACCTTGGTATTCCGTGGTGTAGATTCACAGGGCCCTCATCATGTTATTGTTTAAAACCCTCTGTCAGAAACAGCACAGACAGAGAGGAATAGGAGAGGGGCCATTACACCCGCCAGAGCTTCCCCGCCATTTGATATCCTTATGGCTGACCGAACACGTCAATGTCTTTTCCCAGTCCATCCACAACAACCTGTCGCCCAAAGGGAAAAAGACACTGAATAAACCGAAAACCTCTGTGTAACTGTGGGAGGGAAATGTGTTTAGAGACAGTGGGCTTCTGCAGTGGGGGTTTTGTGAAAGAACAGCCGATTCTGGGCTGATCATATTTCAAATGATACGATTCCTTCAAAACTCACCACCCAGAAAGTGAGGAAACTTCTCTGGTCAGTAGCAGGGACGAGAATTCCAGACGATGGGAACTGATGATGAGTCAGTGGAACAATCATTGATTCAGCTGAAATCCGAACTAAACTCCGATTCTGGTGGGACTCAAGCCGACAAACTTTGAATCGCAATCTTAACAATGCAGTAGATGTCCAACACGTCTCTCATTGTGCCACAGAGCTGCGCTAGCCTCCATTTTGCTGCACCCAAAGTTATGGTGTTCAAGTCTTTCATCAAACATCTGTTTATCCTCGCCTTACTTTCCAGTAACTAGTCCTTATCCGTGCATGCTCTAGCTCCTAAAGTGTACGGCCAAATAACTCCTGAAGACACCACACGTTCAAAGAGTGAGGTCGACACAAACAACACTCTCAGGATGTAAACATTCTTCCTAAATCTTCTCTGAACATCCTCTCTCTAGCATTTCATCTGTAGCCCTGGTTACTGACCCTTCCCATAAGAAGTTTCTTCCTGTCACACATATCTATCCTCTTTCTGTGCACGTTAGTAAATTCCTCTCTCAGCTTTCTCCGCTCTCAGATAAAGAGCCCCAGTCGAGCTTTGCGCTGGCGAGAGTGGAGTGCTTTAAAAGCACAGCAGGTCAGGCAGCATCCGAGGACCAGGAGAGTCGATGTTTCGGTCATTAATCCTTCATCAGGAATGAAGATTTTGAGTCGAGATTGAGGGAGAGGAATGGGGTTGGTGGTCAGGTGATGGGAAAGTGGATGAAGGTGAGGCAGATTGTGATAATTCAGAGGAGGGATTGATGGACGTGTCCAGAGAGCAGTGGCTAATTGGGACTGGGATAATGATGGGGAGGCGAAATGAGGAAGCTGTTGAAATACAGATTTATCCCGTCTGGTTGCAGGGTCCTAGGGTGAAATATGAGACGTTCTTCGTCCAGGCATCGGCTGGTAATGAAATAGCGGTGGCTTGTACCTGAAACATGGATTCTCCTGCTCCTCAGATCCTGTCTTACGTGCTGTGATTTTGCAGCACTACACTGTCGACTCTGAGCTCCAGCACCTGCAGCCCTCACTTTCCCTTATCTTTGCAGGAGGAATGGTCAAGCTCAGGCACCACCTTGGTAAATCTCCTCTGACCACCCTCCCGTGCAAACACACGTTTCCTGAAGGCTGTCAATCAATACAGAACAAAATTATCTAAAGAAAAGCAGAAATATCTGAACAAAATCAGCAGGTTTAGTGCATCTGGGAGAGATTTCCGAGCCAAACCATCCACCTTTGGAACGAATGATATGTGTAGGTTGGGCAGTAACGTGAAAGAAGGTGTACAGTATTTAAAATAATTGAACTCGATACTGGGTATTGAAGATTGCACAGTCTCTCAGCAGGAAATGACATGCCGCTCTTTCAACTCGCGCTGTGCAATGCGGGAGGTCTGCAGGAGACCAAACTGAAATGGAGACATGGGAACACAGTGGGGTGATGTAGTGACAGGAACCTGGAAGCTCATGGTCTATTTTTGCTTCCAGATAGAACGTAGGTGTACACATGCTTGTCACCCGCTCTGTTTTTCTCTCCCCAGACTGGACGAGATCACATTGTGAGCTGGAAAATCTGTTTGCTAAATTGAGTGATGGTCAGATAAATCAATGACCCTTTCACAGTGAGGAGAGACATCATAAACGATCAGCATTACACCTTCTTGGATTTCGTGGAATGTGCCATATGGGGAAGGGCTGGAGGTCAAGAAGGATTGGACGATGGCGGACAGAAAGAAAGTTTCCTGCATAGTGCCGGTATTCAGTGGTATGGGATAGTGGGGAAAGGGCAGAATGTATATCTTCCTGAGCTACCTGCTATAAATAAACAGCTTACTACAGAGCAAAAGTATTTAATGATTTTCATTCCAACACTGACACTAGGTACGGCTTGCAGAAGTCACATGTTTGCACTATCGCTGTCACTCTGTCTCAGCGGGAGCAGTCGTACTCCCCCACGTTGATTAAAAACGAATAGTTCTTCCTGTGAAATGTCCCTTCGAGAATGGAAGGACAGCTATTAATAACAATCACTGAACTGTCCAAACTCCATATCAAATAACTTGACCCATAGCCTTGTATGTCTTGGCATCCCAAATTCCAATCGGAATATTTTGGAAGGTTATGGGGATTTCTGCCTCTCCGAGTCTTGCAGACACTAGATTCCAGATTTCAACCACCCACTGTTTGAAAATGGTTTTCTACGTCACTCTAATCTTGCCGCCCCTGACCTTGAATCGATGGCCAACCGTGATCGAAGCCTCCATCAAAGTGTAACATGTATTTCAGTCTACTCTATCCATAGCCCTCAGTTCTTTTTTACATCTTAATCATGCCCCCCCACAATCTCCTCTGCTCAAAGAAAAACAACTCTACTTTGTCCAATCTCACTTCTTCAGCCCAGGCAATAACTTACCAAATCTCCCCTGCATCGTTTCCAGTGCTATCACATCCCTGCTCTCATATAAATGGCATAGCTACACACATTAGTCTCGCTTGAGCCGAATGAACAAGTGAAATAAATGATGCACAATTCCACAGAAAACTTGTGTTTTTTTTGAATAAAGTTTATTTTCCTCAATGCTGCCCTGTGCCCTTTTCCTGAGCCTGATGTTTCAATAATCGCTGGTTCATTTCAGTGAAAGTAGCTGCATGAGGATTGATCTCACACCCGGGGTATCCGAATGGATCAACTGGTTTGAAGGTCCCCATGGTGAAACTTGGGCATGGTCACCCAGCAACAGTGAGCGCAACAACACCAACTGAACTGAGTCAATGTGAAAATGATTGGAAGGGAAATGGGAGGGGGAATGTAAAAGACCTAAGTGATTGTGGGAGGGAGGAAAGACTCTGAGAAGGGGTGAGTCTAAATCCTGATATATGACTCGCAGAGATGTGTGTGTGTGAGAGGGGTTTGTTGGCAAATTAATCATAATGTCTGAGAATGTTTTCAAGTAAAATAAACGAATTTCTTTCTGTGCTTCCTCTGCATGAGTCACAAGGAATAAAATGCAGTGACTCGGATTCATACGAGCTCACTGCGGCCACAATGTAGAATATTTTATCATTGAAACCATCACTGAGTCATGCAGAGACACGCGTTTAAAAACAACAATAATTACAGTGACAGAATATATGTTAGGAAGAGAAGCAGATGCACAACAATAATATTAGGCGAGGGACAAGAGGCATGTGGGAATTCAGAATTGGCTGAATTTTAAATTCGATATCCTCAGACGCTGTGGTGGTTCCATCGGACTGCATGTTGAAGACTGAGTTTGATGGATTTCAAGAAACAGAAAGTTTCAGAGGATAGTGCGAGATATTGGTGCAATGTATGTTTCAATAGCAATGAGTTTTAAAATTTTGCTTCACTAACTTACCCACACAAGGAGGTTCCCATTGCTGCAGTCAGTAACATAACCCCTGTTCATATAACCAGAATCAGGCAAACCTTGTGGCACGTCCGCTAATATCAACCCGGAGGTGGGGGAGGAAATGAGCACGTGAAGCGATTCTCTGGCACCAGTGACATGATTGGTAAAGGTGCGGTCATTGAGTCATAGAGATGTACAGCATGGAAACAGATTCTTTGGTGCGACCCGTCAATGCCGACCAAATATCCCAACCCAATCTAGTCCCACCTGCCAGCACCCAGCCGATATCCCCCCAAACCCTTCCTATTCCTATACTCATCCAAATGCCTTTGAAATGTTGCAATTGTACCAGCCTCCACCACTTCCTCTGGCAGCTTATTCCATAGACGCACAACCCTCTGTATAAAAAAGTTACCCCTTAGGTCTGTTTTATATCTTTCCCTTCTCAACCTAAATCTATGCCCTCTAGTTCTGGACTCCCCGACACCAGTGAAACGACATTGTCTATTTATTCAAGCGTGTGAAATGCTGAGGATGGGAGTGCTTCTGGTCAAAGGCGAGGTGGAAGGGCATCTTGGTCTCAAGTTATTATATTATTAAGGTTCAGCAGCAGCATTAACCAGCACTGAGGATTGGCTCAGAGGAAGCTTACTGAAGCCTAAAGTGAGTGGCTGATGTATTGAAAGCATTCTAAGAGATTTCCTCAACAAAGTGATATTTTGTTACTTTGACAGTAAGAACTGATTTTGCTCACATCGTCTCCACATCATTCTCTTGCTCCAGTAAACACTCCGATCCATTGTACATTGCTTCCATTCTAACACAGGAACGCATAGTATTCTCTCTCAGTCTGGGATAATCTAAATTGACAATATCATTCTTTGAATGGAGAAATACAGCAGGGAGTTGGTAGTGCAGCGGCGATATATTGGGCTTGTAAACTTTGAAGACTGGAACGTGGCAGCTGCTGTTATTTAAATTCGATGAAAAAAATCTGGAAAATAAACCCAACCTCAGGAACAGAGACAATAACATTACATTGCTGAATACTCATTCATTCATGTCCCTTCGAAAGGGAAATCTGCCGACCATAACGAGTCCTGTCAACATGTGACTCAAGACCCACAACAATGTGGTTCAACCATAAATTCTCCCTGACTAAGTTCAAGGCGAATTAAGAATGAAGAACAAATGGTCTTCAGACCAATGATAACAACCTTTCGTGGGAAAATAAGGAAGCACAAAAATATATGGACAACGGGGAAATGGGAATCGGGCCTGTGTGGACTCGAATTCAACTGCTTATCAAACGAAGTCGACAAAAGGATACCCGCAACGCCAAGAAGTCATGGCCATGGGGTGACTGCAGGAAGGGATTCAATTACCCGCTGAGGTGTAAACTCACTTGCTCAGTCACAATGCGCACAGGCCACTCATCACACCCACATGTGAGAAGTGATCACTCTGGAGAACAACTGACAGAGTGAACAGCAAGTTTACAAATAACAGCAGGAGGCTGATTCTGCTGTTATCGCAGCTGTTAACCCCAACCAGCAATGAATCATGTTTGTATGCGTGTTTGCAGTGGAGTTCCACTGTTTATTGATGTAGACCAATGATTTAGACTTAGTTTTAGGAGCCATGATTCAGAGGTTTGCTGCTGATTTAACAATTGGTCGTGTAGTTGACTATGACGAGGAATGACAGAGACTGCAGGGATGTATCAATAAGATGGAAAGGAAAAATGGCGAATTGCATTGAATTCAGACCAATGAGTGTTAACGAAATTGGGGAGAAGCAACAATAGCAATGAGTATTCTGTGTGGTGTAGACAGACAAAGAGATCTTGGAGTGGACATTCATGATCGCTGAAGGTCAATGGGCAGGGGAATTAGTTGGACGGACGTGCGTATTGTAGCTGCTGGAGATCAGAGTCAAGATGAGAGTGGTGCTGAAGAAGCTCAGCATGTCAGGCTGCATCCGAGTCACAGAAAAAAAAGGCGTTTTGGGCAAAAGGCCTTCATCAGTAATAAGGCTGGGAGCCTCGAGGTTGGGGAGCTATATGGGTGGGGTGGGGTTTGGGAGAATTTAGCTGAGACAGCAATAGGTGGATGGAGGTGGAGATTAGAGTGTTAGTTCAGAGAAGAGGTTTGAGTGGATCGGTGCGATCGGACCAGTTCCACAACCGAACACAACAGATGAACTTCTTTAAAGTCCGGAACTTCCCCTCCCATATGGTTGAAGATGCCCTCTAACGCATCTCATCCATGTTCTGCACGTCCAACTATGAACCCCATATCTCCAAACACAACAAGTACAGATCAAGGACACGAGGAAGGTCCTCAACTTCCATTCCACCAATCTCTGCAAAAATCACATCATCTGCCGACATTTCCACGACCGCTAAATTGACCCCACCACCAGGGATATCTTTCCCTCCCCAAACCCATTCGTTTTCCTCAGAGACCTTTCCCTCCGTGACTACCCATGCCCTCAAGTGACCCACCATTCCCTCCCAGCACCTTCCTCTGCCACCGAAGGAATTGCAAAACCTGAACCCACATCGTACCCCTCACCTCCGTCCAAGGCTCCAGTGGAGCCTTCGACATCCATCAAAGGTTAACCTACACTTCCACAAATGTCATTTGTTGTATCTGCTGTTCCAGATGCAGTCACCTCTAAATTGGGTAGACCGGATATCTTCTGACAGAGCACTTCAAAGAACATCTCCAGGATACCTGCAAGAATCAACTCCACTAACCTATGGCCAAACGTTTCAACTTCGCCTCACACTCTCCTGAAGATATGCAGGTCCTGAGCCACCCCCTCGCCACTCCCTCACTACCCAATGCCTCATCTTCTTCCTTGGGACCCTTGAACCCCATGGCATCAATGTGGACTTCATTAGTTTCCTCATTCCCGCTCCCTCATCTGACACCAGTTCTAACCTTCCAGCTCAGCACCGTCCTCCTGCCCTGCCCCAAATGTGTATTTTCATTCCCACCTATCCATTCCACCTTCCTCTCTGACATATCACAGTCAACCCCCACCTCTATCCACCTAATGCACTCTCAGCGACTTCCTCCTCAAACCCACGACCTCCCATTTATCTCTCCACCCAATAGACTGTCTCATTCCTGATGAAGGGCCTTTGCCCAAAACGTTGATTTTTCCTCAGATGCTGACGGACTTGCTGTGCTTCTCCTGCAACACTTTCATCTTGAGGGGAATGAGTTGATTGAGAGGGATTTTGGATTTTTCTGTTGCTGACCACAGTCTGTTGCAGCTCGTACAACTTTAGCAAATACCAGTTTATGGAATAGCTAAAGGTCTGAGCAGAAGTCTGGTCACTGCATTAATCAACATTTATTAAGTTTTTAGATTAAAGATGGAGGGCTGAAGTATGCAACTTTGCCCATCAAGACTGATTCACTACTCAATGAGTTTATCATTGATTCCTTTCAAAGTCAGGCCGCTATTGGCCTTGGAGGGGAAATTGCAAATGGTGGAGTTCCGTTGAATGTTCCAACCTTGTCCTGTTAGTCAGTACAGCTGTTCAGCTTTGAATGTTCGGTCAAAAATTCTCGGGTGACTTACTCCAGTGCATCGTGTAGTTGGTGCACTCTGCTGTAATTGTGCCTTAACGGTGAAAGGAATAAATATTCAGGTATTAAATCGGGGACAATCAAGTGACCACATTGTCGTGGATGGTGTTCAGTTCCTTAAATGTTTTTGAAGTCACACCCATCTCGACAAATGGAGAGAGTCCTGTTCCACATCTCATTTGTACCTTGCAAACGATGTAGGATTCACGGAGCAATGAGTTGAGTTTACAATCCGAAACTGTCTACCAACGGACATGTTTTTGTTGTTGGAAGTGTTTGTATAGCCGTTCTCAATCCGTTTTTCCCAAACTCTAGCTCCATAAACGATGACACAGGGGAATTAGGTTACAGTAAAGCCATTGAATGTCAATGGAATATGATTAGGTTCTCAGTTGTCAGATTTATAATTACTCTATTTCGTCCTTGTGTGGACCAATCCGATTCCAATCACTCGCTGATTTCAAGTTCCAATTCTCGTCTGTGCTTGAAATCTCAACCGTTGCCTCACAAGAAAAGGTCTCCACCTGCCTTAATAATATGGAAGGACGCTATAAGGGGCAGCAGAGATTTACAAACATGGTGCCAACCCTGTATAAAATGGAGCTCTATAATTACATAATAATAATTATAAACTTTCAATATTCGTGGGATCTTGACAGGGCAGATACGGGCAGATGGTTTTCCTTCTGGTATGAGTAGAGCATCAGAGGACATGAACTCAGAATTAGATATTGCCTATTCAATTCAGACATGAGGAGGAATTCCTTTGCTCAGGGCCCAGTGATTCTGTGGAACTCTTTCCTGAAACTGTTGTTGAGGCTGATTTATTGTGTAGTTTCAAACTGTACCAGACAGATATTTAACCAGAAAGTGGATGAAGCATTATCGAGGTTAGGCTGGAGAATGGAGGTGAAGATTATCAGATCAGCCATAAGTTCGTTGAATGGTGGAGAAGACTCGATGGGCTGAATGGCCGACTTCCAATCCTATATCATTTGATGTAACGCCTTATTTTATCGATAAGTTTAGAATTCTGAGGGATGGGATGAAGTGATACAAAAGGTTTATCAAACTGATCAGACAGATCAGGAACTAGGCTCATAAACTGATGAACAAGAAATGTGCACACCACAGATGGGTATGTGCAGACGCTGTCATTGCTAAAGAAAATTCATAGATCTTATATTGTTGCCAACTTCGTGATCACGCTGGATGATGGATTGCGCTATGAGTCACACAGCAAAAAGTTGTGAAAGAAGGAATGATTTGTTTCATTGGAAAAATTTTATGCATTTCCAATTCAATTGACTGTTTAAAATACTGATCAGAACTTTGTGTGGAGTGTTACATTAAAATTCACAATCCCACTGGATAAACTATTGCACCCGATCTCTCCTTATTTGTTCCCCTTTCATTCGATGTAAATTCATAGACAGTCAAGATGGAATGAAAGGAGGAAAGAAACGTTGCACTATTTTTCATTATCACAATTTAACTTATAACAGAAACAAATCGCTTAATTACAACTTTGATGAGGTATTGATTTATCACAAATCTCCGGTGCAATGAAGGGCAAGAGCAAGATTCTCCATCCAATGTATCCTAAAGATGCGAGGCACAAAGGAAAACCACAGCTGCGTTTGATAGAAGTAACAGCCCGAGTAGGATTCAAATCCACACATGCACAATGGAAGAGCAACCCGCCGCCTTCACCTCTGGGCCACTTCAGCCCATGGCAATGGGGCTCACATGTGACCACATCAAGATTACATACGGGTCACCGAGGGGATAAGAAATTCCCTGAGCGGAATCGAATCCACACCATTATGTTTCTGCTTTCAGCAGAATAATAATACCAGCAAAATCCAAGGAATTGACCTCGTCCTTGGAAGGAATACTTTATCCTTGATTTATTCCGAGTCGGAACTGTCTCAGAATGAACCAGCATACATGAAATTCCGTCACATTCACACCCACATTTAGTCTTAACGCATAATTTCTTCAGACAGTTTCTCTGTCACGTGAAGAAGTATATATGGAGAGAGAAGTGAAGGTGATGTTTTAGCTCGATGGGCTTTCTCATATGGCTGAACCTGAAGTGGATAAAATTCCCGGAAATGCAGTGTTGTTGGTTTCATTTTATTAATTTTGCTGCAACTTCACTCTGTTCATTGCAATGATCGGAAGTGAATTGGATTTATATGACTGGAACGTTTAATGTTGCATTCAATTTTGCTCCGAATTTATTTCAGCTTAAAGAAAATACTGATGAGAAAAACAGAAGGTTAAACTACAAAACAAGATGCCAGTTTTGATGCTCAGTTACTTTGGTAGATTTCATTGGGTTTCAAATGAACCCAACATCATGGCGATTGTCCTCCCATCTTTAACCTATTGGATTAAAGCAGAAAATCGATCTCTAAGAGATGGTTCACTTCGTATTCATTATGTAATAGCTTTCCTTGAATATGTGCAAAATCTGCTCTGTTCCATTTATAATGCTTCATGTGGAATATTAATAGAAATCTTTCAAAACTCTGAGCTTTTTTTTTGCTGAATCTTATTCAGCTGCATACGTTTCCGATATTTCTTTACATCTCAAGTCGTCCAAATTAGACATTGTTTCCTCGAACCTTCTACCCCCCTGCACCCCACTTTTACACTTTTACCTGACACAGGCTGTCTCTCTCCTGGTGAAACTCACTGTTTGTGTGTCTCTAAATGTGCCTTTCCAAATATTTTGGAAGTGGATTCTCTGAGTTTCAGAAATGATGCTCCCATCATTTCTGTGTCCTACATCGATGGTTTTGAAAACCTGACGTTCAGAAATATACGAACTTGAAAGAGTGCTTTTACCACCTACTTACTCTCTTTAAACCTTAAATACTCTGGAAAACTTCCTTTCAGTTTTACTTGGTCCAGTGTCAAATTTTCCAAAATACAAATAAATAAATTCCATCCCCACTAAACGTCATCAACATCGTCTCTAATGCCTTAGCAGCTCAGTAAACGCTGATCGTGTCCTCTCTGATAGAATCACAGATTCCCTACTATGCAGAAAGTACAGTTCAGTCAATCGAGTCTGTTGGGACACTATGAACAGCATCTCAACCAGACCGAGCTCGCTTCTCTATCCCCGCAGGCCTCTGGCTTGTGATTTCAAATAAACCTGTTGGAATAAAACCTGGCAACGTGTGACTGCTGACCTTATTACTGCGTTACCCATGGCTAATTCACTTAACTTACTGAATTCGCTCCCTGGACACATCAGCTCAATTTAACATGGCCAATCCACCTAACCTACAAAATTAACAGCAGTCAGAACCACTGAGCAAATGTACCATAACATTGAACACTATTTGAATCATGTGTAATGGCTGTACACGCTGGTAATCCCACCTAGTGAAAGCAAGTTGCGCCGACTAACCCGAATTCAGTCCATCCAAACGTGGTTCTACGCTGTACATCCTCATTAGTGCTGCTGGAAATGGTTCTGCACTCAGATCTGAATGGGTTTACTCTTCTTCCTCAGATTTCTGCTTTAAATAAACACATCAGTCAGGAACAACTCTATATAATGGTTTTCATAAACACAATGTGCAGTTTGCTGAAGTTACGTGTTTGCACTTTCACTGACACTCTCTCTCCCCTGGAGCTGCAGTCCTTCCCCAGCTGATTCAGACAGCACTGTCCTTCCTGTGACATATCAAATCGAGAATGGAAGGCCAAGCATTAATAACCTTCAGTGGGGAACAGAGCGACAGGTTTAACACATTTCCGATGCCCCCAGCGGAGAATTGAGCCCAGTGACAGGCGGGGACACTAACCACGAGACTGTGGAGGACAACAACATCGAAGGAGATCCTTCAGCCTGTTGTGGCCGCACTTGTCCAACACAACTGCTTAACGACCTGAATCAAGTTTTCCATGATTTAGCATATAGTCTTATATGTTTTGCCATCACAAATTCACATCTCTTTTTTTTCAGGTTAGAACGATTTACGCCTCTCTGACCCTTTCCGCAAATCTACTCAAACGTTTCTGCCTTTTCCCGAAAGCTCTTGGCCCCAGTGTTCGATCCCTCCATCAATAAGGAACGCTTCTTTCAGTCTATCCTATCCATATCCCTCATTATTTTGTACATCTCAGTCATGTCTTCTCCAATCTCCTCTGCTCGGTGACAAACATACCCAGTTTGTCCAATCTCTCCTCAAGACTGAAACTCTTCAACCCAGACAATATCCCAGTAAATTACTCCTGCAATATTCCCAGTGCGATACCATCCATGCTCTTCTGTGAGTTGCAAGACTGCACACAGTGATCTAGCTGGAGCCGAATGAACGTTTTTTTCCGATTCTGTTACAGTATGAGGGTGTCGCTGGCTCGGCAGTATTTATTGCTGTCCCTAATTGCACAGCGGGTAGTTGAGATTCAACCATATTGTAGTGAGTCTGGAATCACATGGAGGCCCGAACAGGTAAGAATGGCAGTTCCATTCATTAAATGACGTCAGATGGATTTGTTTTTTTCAACAATTGGCTATAGATTAACAGGAGCTATTAGATTCGTATTTCCAGATATTTATTGAATCCAAATTCTACCACCTAGCATAGTCGGAGTCAAACCTGAGTCCGTGGTTTCTGAATAAACAGTCCAGTGGTCAGTGGTAATAGCGCTCGGCCATTGCAGAAAAGCGGAGATACTGATCTTTTCCAGTGAAGTCGCTTTTCCCCGATACTGTCCTGTGCCATTTTACTGAGCTTGACCGCCCCACCGCACACCACCCCACAATAATCTCTGGTCCATGTCGGTAAAAGCTGCTGCATGAGTATTGAACTCACAACAGTGGTAACCAAATGGATCAAACCAATAGGTCCCGGTGGTGGGGTTGGGGTACGTTCACCCAGCAACAGTGACCGCAGCCACACAGACTAATCGGCATCAATGGGAGAGTCAGTGTTAGATTCTGCAGTGCCTGAATGAAATAGGAAATGACTCCACAAACACATGATGAAAGAGCAGCGCTCCGAAAGCTAGTGTTTCAATTAAACCTGTAAGATCATAACCTGGTGTTGGGTGATTTTTAACTTTGTACTCCATAGTCCAACACCGGCATCCCCAAATTAATGAAATGGGGTATGGGATGGAAAGTTCGGTTAGTGATTGTAGGAGGCAAGAAATCTCTGAGAACGGGTGGATTAGAATTCTGAAACACAGAGATGTGAGCGAGCAGAGCTTGAAGGAAAAAGTCATCACTTTGGAGAAAATTACCATGATAAAATAACTGATTCCTTTGTGTTTCACAAAAGACTGGGACAAATAGAGAGATTGTTGCCGTGACACGGATTCGAGCCGAGGTTGCTGCGGCCACAACGCAGAGTACTAACCACTATACGATCACGGCATCCCACAGACGAGCACACAAGATCGCAACAATAAGTACAGTATCATAAGAAATGTTAGGCAGAGCACCAAATGCACAATATCAGTGCTGATCGAACAGTGCCAGACATGTGGGAACTCAGAATGGGCCCACCGTTTAACTTCAGTGCCACAAGGGACTGTGGTGATTCCATCATTAATATGCTGAAGGCTGAGGCAAATAGATTTCTCTAAAACATCAAAGACTCCGGAGACAGTGTAGCTTTTGTTGAAATGTATGCTGCAATAGCAATGCAGTTTAACATCGGCTCCTTCACCAGCTCCCCACAGAAGGCAGTAACCACTGCTGCCACAGAGTCCCAATTCCCAGCCCCAGAATCAGAGGAACGGAGTGGCACAGTCACGAAGATCCAACTTGAAATCGGGATGTGAATGAGGTCGCAGAGATACTCAATGGCTCCAGTGACACAACCGGAGAATGCACGGTATTTCTATGACGGTTTAGAGGCGCAAGCAATTCAGAGGTTGGGTCCTGGTCAAAGACGGGGCAGAAGGGAAAATTTGTTCCCGTTTATAATAACAGCAATCTACAGTGCATCTTGCTGAGACAGCTGAGTGCCACAACTGGAGCGTGGACAGCTGGTTTGAAGTTTGATTTTACTTCACTTGCATCCACTTCCCTGGAATGAATTGCTTTCACCCTGTAGTCTGTGGCTTATTTCCTCATGATTAACTGCATGATTAACTGTTTTATGATCTGCACACAGCTAAAATACGGCCACAGCAATTAAATATGAATCATTGATCTATATGAGAAAGCAGTGGAACTCACAGCAGGCGTGCTTCGTAGGTTTGCAGGCGACATCAGAATTGTAGACAATGAAGAAGATTATCTAAGATTCAAAAGGATCTTAATCCAATGAGTCGTTGGACTGAAAAATGTGACATGGAGTTCAATCTGGATAAGTGGAAGGTATTCCATTTTGGTACAGCAAAAGGAGCAGGTCTTTACGTCGTGTTGGAGAACACGGAAGCTAGGGATGCCGGTACATAATTCCTTGTAGTTTGCATCACATACAGACAGGATGGTTCAAAGGCATTTAACTTACTTCTCTTCATTACTTAGTCTTTAGTATACACTAGTTGGGACGTTAAGTTTAAAATTTTCAGGACATTGATGAGGCCGATTCTGGAATATTATGTCCAGTTCTGGTAGCCCAGTTGTAGGAATGATATTATTCAGCTGGTGCAGGTTCAGAAAAGGTATACACGCATATTGGCGTGTGTGGAATGTTTGAGTTATAATGAAAAGCTGGATAGGCTGAGACTATTTTAAGATTCGAGATCGGGGTGTTGGAAAACTAAAACGGGTTAGGCAGCATCCGAGGAGCAGGAGAATCAACCTTTCGCACAAGTGTCGCCCGAATAATCGATTCTCAAGCTCCTCAAATATTGCCTGACCTGCTGTGCTTTCCCAGCACAACAATCTCGACTCTGATCTCTCATCTGCAGTTCTCACGGTCTCCTCGTTGCGACTGTTTTCACTCCAGGTGAGGGGTTTGAGCGGCGACCTGATGGAAGTTTATGAGAGGTAAGTTAGAGTTAACCATAGCTGCCTTTTCCCAACAGGGTAATTTGAAGACGAGAGGGCATATGTTCAAGACGGAGAGAGTTTTTTTTAAAAAAAGACATGTGAGGCATTTTCCGAGAGAAGGTGTTTTACGTGCGCAATTAACCTGCTGAGGAAGTGATGGATGAGGGTACATTTGCAACATTTAAAGGACAATTAGATCCAAAAATGAATGGGAAAGAGGGATTTTAAAAATAAACTTATTCATGCCTAGCACATCAGTTATTTCCCAGAGGACAGTAAAGAGCCAACCACGATATTATCCATCTGGAGTCTCATGTGGGACAGAGCAGCTGAATATGACAGTTTGCTTCCCGAAATCGGATGGGATTTTCCACACAACTGATTCAGGTCACCACGAGACACTTCAATTGCAGGTGCTTATTGAATTCAAACTCCACCATCTGTCATGCCAGCACCTGAACCTTTTGTCCCCAAGATATTACCTGGGTTTTTGGATTAGCAACACAGTAATAAAACTACAATGGCATTATAACCACTCAGCGGGTACAGGAGGAGACAGATGGGACAAGACTAGTTTGGCAGCACGTTCAGCATGGGTTGGTTGGACTGACAGGCCTGTTTTCATGCTGTATGATTCTATGATTGACGCTATGGAACAAATAGCTGGTTGGGATTAACAGCAGCATTTACAGCATAATCGAACTCGTGATGGGATATGTAATCCTGCTGGAGTCTCCGGAGGTTGTTTTGCTCAGTGATCCCTTCCCACACACGGGACTGGTGAACGGTCTGTCCCCAGTGTTACTGATTAAATGAGTTTCCATTTCTGTGGTTAATTGAATCCCTTCCAGCAGTTCCCACATTGCCCTGCTTTCTCTGTGGTATCGGCCTCCTTTTTGTTCTACACAGGGTGAACGATCCTTTCAAATTGTTTCCACACAGATACAAATCCTGTTGTCCATGTTGTTTCTGTGTTTTCATTTTTTCTCATTCACCCACAGGGTGTGAGTATCAGTGGTCAGGACAACATTTATTCTTCGCCCCTCGTTCGTTGCTGTCTGGCTACACCACACACCCGGGTGTGATCCCAGCCTCGGGTGTCTGTCTGTGGGCAGTCTGCACATTCTCTGCGTGTTTGCGTTTTTATTTCTCCCTCTGACCAAAAATGTGTCAGTTACAGGGATAAACAATGGGAAATGCAGGCTTATGGGACAGGGAATACCGTGGGGTCTGGTAGGATGCGCTTCGGATGGACCGTGTGGACTGAAAGGGCCGACTAGCCTGCTTCCCCACACGGTGGGGATTCCTGAATTTAGGTTAAGCTCATGTTTTTCTGGTCCTGGAGTCCCTCGTAGGCAGGACTGGGTGAACATGGTAGAATCCCCTACATGAGGGTCATGAATGAATGGGATTGCAGGAACATAAATTTATTTTCTCTGTTCCTGAGGTCAGGCTTGCATTCCAGGTTTTTTTTCGTCGAACTTAAACATCACCGTTTCCGTGTCCCAGTCTCCAAGGATGACCAGTTTAAAATATCAGCCCAACACCACCTTCTCCAGGTTGAAGTCTTGACTGTGTGGAAGAAACTGATACTGAGCTGATGCAAGCAAATGCAGCTGCCACCGCCAGTGTCGGAAACACAGATCCAAATAGTAAAATCATCTTTTAAACTCACCACTGCAAAGTTCACGGCTCAACACGCTCCAGTTGTGCCACTCAGCTGTCTTAGCAAGATGCACCGGAAATCGCTATGACAGTATAAACGGGGACAACAATTCCCTTGAACAGGACCACACACAACCTAGGAATTTCTTGCATCTCCATACCATCATAAAAGGACTGCACGCTCAACTGTTGCATCACTGGAGCCAGAGAGTAACTCCGCGACTCATTCCCATCCCATTTCCGTTTGGATCTGGGCAGCTGTGCCGCAGTTTCTCTGATTCCGAGGCTGGGAACTGGGATTGTGTGTGATTACCTGCAACACTGGTTACAACTTTAGGAAGCTGGTGAAGTCGCCGATGTTATGCTAAAATGCTATTGAAGCATACCTTTCAACAATATCCTGTACTGTCCCCTGAGTCTTTGATGTTTTGTCAAAATCTATCAACCTCAGTTTTCAACATTCTCATTCAAGGGATCTCCACAGCCTCTGAGGACATCGAATTGAAAGAATCAGCTCATTCTCAGCTCCCACATATCTGTCACTGTTCGTTGAGTACTGATATTGTACATTTGCTGTTCTTCCGAACATTTCCTCTGCTAGTATACTTATTGCTGCTAGCAAGCATCCTGTTCTGTGGTTACTGTGATCGTGGTTGTCGGTATTTTGCATTGTGACCACAGCAACCTCGATTTGAAACCAAATCACGGCACTAAGTGTTGTCTCCGTTGTTCTTTCTGTGACACATGCTAAGAAATTAATTGTTTTACCTTCAAATTCCGCTCTCTCACATCTCTGCGTTTCATATATCAGGATTCAAACACAGCCATTGTCGGAGATTTCTCTCCTTCCCACGATCATTAAACCTCCTGACCATCCCTCCCCCCCATTTCTCTGAGGCAATGCCCAATCTATCACTCTCTTTCACATTCATACTGTTCTGTCTGTGCTGCTGCTGCGGTCACTGTTTTTGGGTGAACGTGCCCCAATCCCACCATCGGGACCTTCAAACAAATCGGTCCATTTGGATCCCGCGGTTGTGAAATCAAGCCCCATGTAGCAGCTTTTACTGACATAGGCCAGAGACAATTGGAGCGTCAGGCTCATGGAAAATACCGAGGGCAGTTTTGGTGAAAACACATTTTATCGGAAAACATCAGCTTTGTGGCTTTCTGCGTTGGTCTTGTGATAATTTCATAGGACTGATAATCCAGAGACCGAGGTAATAGTCTCTGTACTCGAGCTTGAATCCCACCGTACCATAATCGTCAAATTTGGATTCATTAAATATCTGCAATGAAGAATCTAATGACTACTATACATCCATTGACAATTGTTGAAAAAAAAGCTGTTTCACTGATGTCATTTCGGAATGGAATTTACTATCCTTACTTGGTCTGGGCTGCATGTGACTTCAGACTCATAGCAATTTGGTCGAGTCTCAACTGCCCTCTGTGCAATTAGGAATGGGTAATAAATTCTGCTTAGCCAGAATCGCCCTCATACTAATTCAGAAATTTTAAAACAACTGCTCATAAGGCTCACGCAAGAGTGTTGTTGTGCAGTTTTGCAAGTCACATTATAGCAGGGATGTGATCACACTGAGAAAATTGCAGGAGATATTTACCGGGATATTGTTTGGGCTGAGGAGTTTCATTAAGGAAGAAAGACAGGACAGAGTGGAGTTTTTGTCGCAGTGCAAAGGAGATGTAGACAAGACATGACTGAGTTAGGTAATGGACAGGATTGACTGAAGGAGTTTGCCATTGATGGAGGGATCGATCAGCAGGGGCCAGAGATTTAAGGAGAAAGGCTGAGTAGTTTGAGAAGATGTGCGGAAAAGCTTTATCAGCCAGCGCGGAGGGAGGGGGGGGGGGGCGGGGAGGGTGGGTTGGAATTTGGAATACGTTGTCTGTATTGTTCAGTAAGGCAGAAACCTTAATGACCTGAATAAATATTCAGATGTGAATGTGTGATGCCAAAACATATAAGGCAGTGGGATAAACATAGTGAAATGGGATTCAGTTCATTAAGCAGTTGTTTTTGACGAGTGTGGCCACAATTAGCTGAAGGGCCTTCTTTGACACTCTTGTCCTTCGTAGTATAATGCTTTGTGTCCCCGCCTGTCACAGGCCTCAGTTCTCTGCTGGGGACAGTGGAAATATTTTAAAACTGTCACTCAATTTCCAAGTGCGGGTATCGATACCTGTCCTTCTATTCTCGATGGGGCATGTCACAGGTAGGACACTGCTGCCTGATTCATGGTGGGGAAGGGCTACAGCTCTCAGGGAGGCAGAGTGTCAGTGAACGTTCAAACATGTGACTTTTGCAAGCTGCATCTTGTGACTGTGATGGAATGAAAACCATTTGACAGACCTGTTCCAGATTGAAGTGTTTACCGGAAGCACGAAGGTGAGGAATAAACAGGATAAAAGCATTCAAATATAAGTGCAGAAACACTTCCCGCAGCACGAATGAAATTGTAGAGGGTAGTGTTTCGATACATTGAATTTGGGTTGATTTGCATTGATGAGGCTGAGTTACCAGGGTATAAAGCTAATAAAAATGATCCACCATTTGCTCACGATGATGGAACATTGACTCAGTAATTCGCACTGCTGTTCGGTCGGAGGGTTAGTATGATTGGCAAAATTAAATTTCCCTCTCGTGTCCACGGATTGAATGAAGCATGTTAAGAGTAATTTAACCATGGGTTACGCGGGGACAAGGTCAAAAGTCACAGAACGCCACGTTATAGTCCAACAGGTTTATTTGAAATCGTAAGGGAGACGGCTGCCCCTTCTTCAGGTGAAATACACGGGAATAGGAAGGAGAACTAGGTCTGGGTGAGATGCTCTTCAGGGTGTCGACACCGGCTCGATTGACTTAAATGCCCTTTCTGCACTGTAGGATTCGGTGATTCTATCGGAGAGGGTAATGACGGTAAATAATGGGGTGGAACACCATGAGAGACGATGCTGACGGGGTGTACTGAGGATGACATTTTATTCACTTGTTGCCTTGGAAAATTTACAACAGTTATCCATGTACTTAGGAAGACTTAATGGGGCTTATGAAATATTTGGACAGAGTAGATAGGTGGAAAATCCCCTCTTTCAAGTAAGTAAACATCTCGACGTCAGGCATTCAAAGCCTTTGATAAAATCTTTGAAGGACAAAGAAATGATGAGAGCAGAATCACTGTCACTCTGATAATCTGTATTTCAAAATATTTGGAAAGGCACATTTGGTGACACACCAGGAATAAATTTCACAAGGAGAGAGATAGCGAGGGGCTAGATGAAGGTGTTGGGGTGGGATGTAGTTGGTCAGAAGTTGTGGGGGAAAATGCCTAAGTTGGTTGACTTTAAATATAAAGACATTTCGTGAACGCGTGCAGCTGAATAAGATTTGGTTCCAAAAACTCTGGATTTTGAAAGATTTGCCAGAATATTCCACCTAAACCATTGCAAATGGAACTGAGTGGATTTCCTTATTGTGAAGGGAAAATATTACATCATAAAAAGGAAGTGATCAGTTGCTTGGAGATATACCTCCAGCTTTAATCAAATGCGTTAAGGATGTGAGGGCAAACACCATGATGTTTGATCTATTTAATACTCGGTGAAATCTGCCAAAGCAACGAACAATAAAACTGCTGGGTTTTCTTTTGCACTTTAACCCGCTGTTTTTCTATGCAGTATTTTCCTTAAGCTGAAATAAAGTCGGAGCAAATTTGAATACACCATTTATCATTCCAATGAGATAAGTCTAATTCACTTCCGATTATTACAATGAACATTGTGAGGTTGCAGCAAAAATAAAATGAAATGAACAAAACAGCGTTTCTTGCGATTTAATCCAATTCAGGTTCAGCCATATGAGAAAGGCCATTGAGCCACAACATCGCCTTTATTTCCCTCTCCATGGCTGCTTCTTCACGTGAGAGAGAAAGTGACTGAAGAAATTACGAGTCAAACGTAGGTGAGAAGATGACGGAAAGTTCTTGTTCTATGTTTCACTCTGACATAGTTCTGACTCAGAATTTATCAATAACAGCTATTCATTCTGCGAACATGGGCATTTGTTGATATTTGTTGTTATTATAATTCTGGTGAAAGCAGATACACCATGGTGTGGATTCGATTCCACTCTAGAATTTTCCATGACTTTCACCACATGTAACCTGATGAGGTTACAAGTCACACCTCTACAAATCGTTCTGAGGAGACTGAGCGATTATGGTTGTGGGTTGTTATACCGCTGTGCTCCACATTCACGGGTTAGAGTCACACTCTGGTTGGGAACTTCACAAACCTCTCCAGCAGTTTTTCTTTGCACCTCTGGTATACACTGGTTCGAGGATCTTGTTCTTGCTGTTCACTGCATAGGTGATTCACGAATAATCGACACCACATTAAAGTCGAAATGATGAGCGAGAGCAGTCATTCCATTCAATTTTCGATTAAATTGGTGTAATGAGATTGAACACATTTTTCTTTCTGCCCCACATTCCATCTTGTCTTTCTATGAATTTTCGACGAAAGAAAGAGAAACAAATAACAAGAGACCGGAGCGCACATTTATCCAGTGGGGCCGTTCATGAGTATTTTAAACTAACACTTCACACAATGATCTGATCAGTTATTCAAACAGTCACTCGGCATTGGAACCGCAGAAAACCTCTCCAATGAGATGAACTTTTCATTCTTTCACAAATTTCTGCTGTGTGTGAATCATGCAATGATCCATCATCCAGCATGATCACTGACTTGCCAACTGTATAAGGTCTACCAACTTTCTTTAGCAATCACAGCTTCAGTGCACAACCATGTGTGCTGGGCCCAATGTCATTTGTTGCCCCCAGGTCATAGCACATTTCTTCCTCCTGAGTTTATGAGCGTTGTTCCTGATCTGTCTGATCTGTTTATTAAACCTTTTCTATCACTTCATCCCATTCCCTCACAATTCTGAATTTATGAATAAAATAAGGCGTTAGACCAAATGTTAAGCAAGTGGAAGTTTGCCATTCAGCCCATGGAGTCTGCCCCACCATTCAAAGAAATCATGGTTGATCTGATAATCTTTAATTACTTTCTGCTCACTTACCTCGACAAAGTGTTATCATCTTTCTGAGTAACTATCTGGCACAGTTTGAAAATGCCCACCAACACAGTCTCAACAGCGATTGCTGAAAAATGCCACAGATTATTTGGTCCCTGTGAAATTACTCCTCATTTCTGAATTAAATGGGCAATATCTAATTCTGAGATTATGTCCTCTGGTGCTCTCCTCACAGCATGGGGAAAACCACCTGCCCGTTTCTCCCCAGTCAAGATTCCACGAATATTGAACGTTTATAATTCTCCCCTCCACCTCCTTTGTTTCGAGGAGAAAAAGCCCAGCCTAACCAATCAGTTCACGAGCTCCATTTGATACAGAGTTGGCAACATACTTGTAAATCTATGCTGTCCCCTGCAGCGTCCTTACATTTATTAAGAAAACTGAAGAAATTTCGGCGAGGAAACGGGTTGAAATTTCAGGCGCAGACGGAATTGGAACTTGAAATCAGAAAGTGATTGGAATCGGATTGATGTATAGAAGGACCAAATACAGCAATGATTACTCTGACTAATGTGAATCTTAATATATTCGATTGGCCTTTAAAGGTTTCATTGTAGCTGAATTCCTCCGTTTAATCGTCCTGGGAGCAAGTATTTAGGAGAAATGGAACCTGATCGCCCATATAAAGAAGTTGACTCCAAAATAATGTCCGTCGGTCGACTTTGTTTGATTATTTATTCAACTCTTCTCACCGTGAAGGCTACATCATCTGCAACGCACAAATTAGATGTGTAACAGAACCCTCTCCATTTGCCGAGGTCGGTGTCGCTTCAATACCATTGAAGGAACTGGACACACTCCACGACAATACAGTCACATAAGTGTACATTGTTCAACACCGGAATATTTATTCCCTGAACTGCTAATGCGCAATTTCAGCAGAGAGCATCTCCTAGAAGATTCTCTGAAGTAGGTCATCCAGGTTTCGTTGACACAACCGTCAACGCTCAAAAACTGTACCGACTTTCAGGACAAGGTTGAAGATGCACTGAAACGTCACCATTTACAAATTACCCTCCAAGGCACATACCAGCATGACTTGGAGAGGAATCAGTGGTAAATTCATTGAGTGATGAAGCGGTCTTGATGGGCAAAGACTTATACTTCAGCCATCCACCTTTTATTTTACAATATTTAAAAATGTTGATTATTGCATGGACCAGACTTGTGCCCATTCCTTAAGTTGTTCCCTAAACTGGCGGTTGATAAAGATCGAATATCATCCTGAGCCTGTGGTCACCAATAGAAAATATCCACAAAGCCTCGCAAACATCTGATCTCCCTGTCCAACAACCTTCAGGGATCTCTGAGTGTTTACTCCAAGATCTCTTTTTTCCTGTATACCACTCAGAATCCTCACTGCTATTGTTTCAACTCCCCAACTCCCCAAGTGTCTGTTCCTGGGCTGTGAATTTTCTCTGTGTTCTTTGTTCTTCTTTGTTAATACTCTGCCAACTTCATGTTACACTGCTGCATCTCAGAGAATGACATTGTCAATTCAAATTATCACAGAGGGAATGAGAACATAATATGTGGCTGTATCGGAATGTAAGTGATGTACGCTGGATTGGAGTGTTTACTGGGAGCAAGCGGCTGATGTGGAGATGATGTGATCAAAAACAGGCCTTACTGTCAAAGTAACAAAACAGCGCATTGTTAAGGAAAATTTCAGAGAATGCTTTCAATTAATTGACCTCTTGCTCAAGGCTCCAGCACGCTTCAGCTGAGCTACTCTGCAGTGCGGTTAATGCTGCTGTTGTATTTTAATAATCTAATAAACGGAGACAAATATGATCTTCCTCCCCACCTTTGACTCCCAGCTTTGGCATTTCTTGCACCTCTGTGCCGTCAAAGAAGAAACACGTGTCCGCGTTCAAATCAGTCAATCGATTTCGATACAATGGTTGTGACATCAATTCACATGTAGCAGCTTTTACCACATAGACCAGAGATTATTGGAACATCAGGCTCTGGAAAAAGACACAGGGCAGCACTGAGGAAAAGAAACTTTATTCGAAAATACCTCTTTCTGTGGACTTCTACGTCATTTATTTCACTTGCTCATTTAGCTCTATCTTGTCTATTGTGTGCAGTTCTGCAATTCGCATGATAGCACAGATATGATAGCACTGCAAATGATGCAGCAGAGATTTACCAGAATATTGTCTGGTAGAAGAGTTTCAGTTATGAAGAGAAATTGTATGAACTGGAGGCGTTTTTCTTAGAGCAGAAGAAATTGAGAGGAAACATGATTTGAGATGTACAAAATAATAAAGAATATGGACGGCGTCGATTGCAATAAACGTTTCTCTATGATGGTGAGATCGATCACGGGGGAGGGGTAGGGTGGCATAGATATAAAAATAGAAGAGGAAAGATTTGAGTGAATGTGCAGACAAATATTTTGAAACAGCCGTTGAATAAAATCTGGAACTCAGTGCATGCAAAGGTTGCAGAGGCAGAAATCCTCATAACTTTCAGAAGTTTTCTGATGTGAATTTGTGATGCCAAGACATACAAGGCTATAGGCCAAGTAATTTTTAAAAAGAGTTCGGATAGTTAAGCGAATGTTAATTTCCAGTATTAACAAATAGGCTTCTTTTTGCACAGAATTCCTGGGTAGTACCACCGCCTATCACTGCGTGAGGTCTGGTTCAATTCGCTTCCAGGACGTGCGCTGGTATATTGGGAGGCTTCAGTGAGTGAAACTGTACCATTCAGCGTCAGAAACCCCGCTTCATTCAAGTCTTGTGTGACTTACTGTGTGGAATGTGCACACTCCTGCTCTCTCTCTCCCATGTGAGTTTCCTCTGGCTGCTCCGATTCCTTCCACATTGCAAAGGTGTGAAATTCAGGTCAATGCCAAACAAAATCTGAATGGAGTGTAAGTGCTGTAAATAAGAGACAAAAGTCAGAATTGCAGCTCGGGGAACACAGAATGACCATTTCGGGACAACAGACCCTTCCTCAGAACTGTTTTGAATTCTCAATGTTAACTCTAATTTCTCTCCACTGATGCTGCCTGACTCGCTAAGCTTTTGGAGTAATTTCTATTTTTGTAGGGGGATCACAAATGCGGGTTTAGAAAGATAGAGTGGGGGAGTGTGAATCTCTCCCACGGCACAATGCAGATTCAACTGGCCAAATGATTTCTGTCTGCACTGTGTCAACTTTCATAAACTCTGAATCTGTATGCTTTTCTCCTTTTTTTCAGTCCTTGGTTTTCACATCTCTCCTGTCATGTGAATTGCAGAGCAGTACAATCGACGTTTCGGGCATAAGCCACCATCAAACCGTTCCCACCTGACCCCTCGAAGATGAACGCTTCATGTTCTGCCTTGGGACCCTGCAACCACACGGGATAAATGTAGATTTCAGCGGCTTCCTCATTTCCCCTCCCCCCACATTATCACAGTCTGAAGCATTCAAACTCAGAACCACCATCCGGACCCATTCATCTCCCCGCCCTCTGACTGACCTCCTTCTCCCCGCCTCCATCCACCATTCGCTTTTCCAGCTATCTTCCACCCAACCCCAACCCCCTCCCATTTACCTCTCAGTCCCCACCCACAAGACTCATTTCTGATGAAAGACTTATGCCAGAAAACTTCGATTCTCCCGCTCCTCGGATACTGCCTGACTTGTTATAGTTTTCCAGCACGACACTATCGCCATGGCGAATACAGACGAGCTCAGCTCAGGCGCCTTCTCTGAGAGCGGGGAGGGCTGAGTGAGGAAGTGATTAAGGTGCACATTAAAGGGATAGATATGTGTGATAGGAATAAACTTCTTTTGGGAAGAGATAACAACCAGGGATCTCCGTCCAACCCCAGTAAGAGGATGTTCAGAGGAGAGATAGGAAGAACGTTTTCACTCTGAGAGTGTTGTTTATTTGGAATTCACTGTTTGAACGTGTGGTAAAGCTATGCGTCGGGATTATTTAGCCGAATACTTGAGAAGTTAGAGCACACATGGATAAGGACCAGGTACTAGAAAGTGGGGTGAAGATAAATAGAAGTCTGATGAAAAATCCAAACACTGGACAGAAAATACAGAGCATGAAAACATGGAAAGGGTAAAGACATGGAAACTACTGACGATCTGTTACAAGGGGTCTGCGGAATGCTACACGCGTCAAAAGGTCACTGGGGCAGGATGGGGCCAGTGTGGCAGGATGGGATCAGAATAGTGGAATGCTGATACACCAATAAGCAGAGTCAGACTGGGCTGAAAGGTTACTATGGCAGGCTGAGATAATAACAATTAATAACGTCAGACTCACCTACTAAACATCATCATGGCAGGCTGGGACAAGTCGTGACAATAAATACTTAGGACATGACTTTAAATAATAAATTGATAGTAGAGTCAGCCTGCTTGAGACGCTTGTAGCAGGACATGACATTAAATATCTAATCAGTAGTTTGTCGAGTCACCTTGGGACAGGAAAATATTGTGGTAGATAGGGTAGCTAAATATCTAATCATGACAGGTTAGTCTGGGATGGAAGATTATTGCAGCACAGGTGGCAGTAGAATACCTAATAGTGACAGTAGAATAATATTAAGTAGAATTATGAAAAAGCATAGTGGCAGAAGTAGAACGATAATGGGAACTAACACTATTGGTTTATTGTATAGTTGAAATGAGGTAATTCTGACTAACACAGCTGGCCATTTTGATAAGCTAAAAAAACATGATTCAAGAAAAGGGAATAAGTGATGGAGTTTAATTCAGATACATGCGAGGTGCTGCACTTTGAGAAAGCAAATCTTAGCAGGACTTATACACTTAAAGGTAAGGTCCAAGGAAGTGTTGCTGAAAAAAGAGTCCTTGGAGTGCAGGTTCTTAGCTCCTTGAAAGTGGAGTCGCAGGTAGATAAGATAGTGAAGAAGGCGTATGCTTTCCTTTTTTGGTCAGAGTGTTGAGTACAGGAGTTGGGAGGTCATGTTGCGGCTGTACAGGACATTGGTTAGGCCACTGTTGGAATATTGCTTGCAGTTCTGGTCTCCTTCCTACCGGAAACACGTTGTGAAACTTGGAAGGGTTAGAAATATTTACAAGATTGTTTCCAGGGTTGGAGGATTTGAGCTAAAGGAAGAGGCTGAACAAGCTGGGGCTCTTTTCCCTGGAGCGTCGAAGGCTGAGGGGTGACCTTATAGAGGTTTACAAAATTATGAGGAGCATGGACATTATAAATAGACAAAGTCTTTTTCCTGGGTCGGGGATTCCAGAACTAGAGGGCATAGGTTTAGTTTGAGAGTGGAAAGATAAAAAAGAGACCTTACGGGCAACTTGTTTTCACACAGTGGGTGGTACGTGTATGGAATGAGTTGCCAGATGATGTTGTGGGGGCTGGTACAATTTCAACGTTTAAGAGGCATGTGAACAGGAAGGGTTTAGAGGAATATGGGCCAGTTGCTGGCAGGTGGGACTAGATTGGGTTGGGATATCTGGTTGGCATTGACAAGTTGGACAGCAGGTTCTGTTTCCATGCTGCATATCTCAATGACTCTATGACTCTATGCCATGGACCCTGAGGTTCGGGGGGATTCAAGAATTTGTTTTCTGAGTGTCACGGTTTTTGTTTGCAAATAAAAGATCTTCTCCTTGAAGAACTCTCCGTAATCTCCTGGTGATTGTTGACATTTCCTCCACGACAATTGCAACTTTGGGTGCAGTAAAATTGACCATAAGACATAGGAGTGGAAGTAAGGCCATTCGGCCCATCGAGTCCACTCCGCCATTCAATCATGGCTGATGCGCATTTCAGCTCCACTTGCCAGCATTCTCCCCGTAGCCCTTAATTCCTCTAGACAACAAGAACCTATCAATCTCGGCCTTGAAGACATTTAGCGTCCCGGCTTCCACTGCACTCCGTGGCAATGAATTCCACAGGCCCACCACTCTCTGGCTGAAGAAATGTCTCCGCATTTCCGTTCTGAAATGACCCCCTCTAATTCTAAGGCTGTGTCCACGGGTCCTAGTCTCCTCGCCTAACAGAAACAATTTTCTAGCATCCACCTTTTCAAAGCCATGTATTATTTTGTACGTCTCTATTAGATCTCCCCTTAATCTTCTAAACTCCAACGAATACAATCCCAGTATCCTCAGCCGTTCCTCATATGCTAGACCTGTCATTCCAGGGATCATCCTTGTGAATCTCCGCTGGACACGTTCCAGTGCCAGTATGTCCTTCCTGAGGTGTGGGGACCAAAACTGGACACAGTACTCCAAATGGGGCCTAACCAGAGCTTTATAAAGTCTTAGTAGTACATCTCTGCTTTTATTGTGGCGATTGCAGCTCTGTGTTGCAATGAAAAGTGTGTTAGATTACTGCAAATTTGGTAACTTTGCTATTCAAGATTTGTGGGTTTGAATCGCACCAGAATTGGAGTTTAGTTCAGTGAAGCATCAGGTTGCAGAAGTCACGTGTTTGTACTTTCACTGACACTGTCTCGCCAGGAGCTGCAGTCCTTCCCCACACTGATTCAGACAGCACTGTCCTTCCTGTGACATGTCCCATGGAGAATGGAAGGACAGGCATTAATAACCCGCACTTTAGATATTAGCGACAGTTTTAAAACATTTGCACTGCCCCATCGAGGAATTGATCTCCTATCTCCCGCATAACATGCGGCGACACGAACCACTATACTACCGAGGACAACAGTTTCAAAGGAGATCCCTCAGCCCGTTGTGACTCCATTTGTCAAAAAACAACTGCTTAACGACTCGAATCGTTTAGCCCACAGCATTATAGTTATTGGCAGAACATATTCACATCTGAATATTTCTTCAAGTTCTAAGTCTTCCTGCCTCTCTGACCCTTACAGACACAGTGTTGCAAATTCCAACACCCGCAGGCCTATAACGCTTTTCCACACATCTACTTAAACCTTTCTGTCTTTCTCATTAAATTTCTGCCCCCCCGTGATCGATCTCTCCGTCGATGGGAAACGTTACTTTCAGTCTACCTTATCCATACCCCTCATTATTTTGTACATCTGAACCATGCCTTCTCACAAATGCCTCTGCACCGTCACAAACAACCCCAGTCTGTCCTGTCTCTCTTCATGACCAAATCTCTTCAGCCTAGACACTATCCGAGTGAATCTCTCCTGCACCTTTCCCAGTGTGATCACATCCCTAATTGTCGAGGTGGAGTCAAATTGAACCTTTTTTTTACATTCTGTGCCAGCATGCAGTGTGGCTCTGCAGCATATATTGCCTGGCGGTCTGGAGTCACATGGAGGCCAGACCAGTTCCGGACGGCTGATTCCATCCCTCAAGGCCTTTAGTGAAACAGATGGGCTTTTCAGACAACGGGTTTAGCGTATTCTTAATTGGAGGTATTTCTTGCATTTATATTCTACCACCGACGTGGTGTGATGAGAATCGAACCCGTCTCACCAGAATGTGACCTGGCCTTTTGTGTTAACAAGCCAGCGATAATACCAGTAGGCTATTGCAGAAAGCCGTCATGGCTGATCTTTTCCAATGGAGTTGCTTTTCCCCAATTATTCTCTGTGCTCATTTATTGAACCTCACGCTCGAATAATCTCTGGTCCATGTCAGTAAAAGCTGCTAAAAGAGAATTGATCTCACAGCCACGATATCTAAACGGATCGAATGATTTGAAGGTGCCAATGAAGAGATTGGGGCATGGTCGCCCAGCAACAGTGAGTGCAATGGCATAGACTGGACGGTATCAACGTGAAAGTGTATGTTAGATTGTGCAATGCCGCAGTCAAATGGGACGAGGGACGGAAAAGAGAGTGAGGCGAGTGGGAGGGACGGACATCTTCGAGAACTTTTGGGTTTAAATCCTGATACATGAAACGCTGAAATATCAGAGAACGACATTCGATGGAAAACAAATCATCACCTCGGAGGACATTATCATGTAAAAACGAGTTATTTCTTACCGTGTTTCATCAAAAGATAAACTTTGAGAGAACTGACCGCTATGATGTGGATTCAATGCGAAGTCGCAGCAATCACAACGCAGAAAACGAAATACTAAATGGTTGCAGCACTCCACAGACCACACTTGCCAACTGAAGCCAGTATGGTAGCAGAGGAAATGTCAGGAATAATACACAATATCAGGACTTAGCGACAGGCATGTGGGAACTCAGAATGGGCTGAATCTTTAACTTGAACGTCCCCAGAGACTGTGGAGATTCCATGAATAAGAGTATTGGAGAATGGGATTAATGATACTCTCCAAACTCATGGGACAGTGCAGGATATTGTTGAAACGTATGCTTCAAGACCATTACAGTGTAACATCGGCTCCTCCATCACGTTGCCCACACAAGGCAGTACTAACTGCTGCACACAATCACACTTAATTCCAGTCCCAGACCCGGAATCAGGGAAACTGGGTGAAGCAGCCACGAAGATCCAATTGGAAGTTGGGATGGAATTACGGAAGAGAGGCGCATGTATTTCTGAGATTGGGAATGCTCCTGGTCAAAAGTGGGGCGGAAGGGAATACTTGCCCCCTTTTATTGTATTATAGCCATAAGCAGTATATGGCGTATCTAAAAGGTGTTGGACATTTAACTTTGGGGTGGCAATGTTCGAAATTTCATTTTCCTATTTGGATCAATGTTCTTGACATTGGCAGTAGCAGCTGTTTATGTTTGCATCAGCTCAGGATCAGCTCCTTGTTCCCAGTAAATGCTGGAACCTGGAGAAGGAGGTGTTGTGGTTATATAATAAACGAGTCAACTTTGGGGACTCAGACACAGAACTGGTAATGTTAAATGTCGATGAATAAAACCTGGAATGGAAGCCTGACCACAGGAACAGAGACCATGACTTTAATTTCCTACAATCCCATTCATGCATGACCTTTATACAGGGGATGCTACCATCTTGACCCAATCCTGCCTACTTGTGACTCCAGGTGCAGAACAACATGGTTGACCTTGAGTCCAAGAATGCCGACACTGTGCGTAGGCTGGCCATTCGGCCCATTCCAGTCGACACCATCCCTCCGAAGCACATCCTATCCACCCACACTCAATACCTATTCCATTCCCCTTCATTTCCCATGGCTGATCCCAGTAACCTTCACACCTTCAGACTGTGGGAGGAAACTCACACAAGCAAAGAGACAATGTGCAAACTGCACGCAGTCACACAAGACTGGGATCGAATCCATGTCTCTCGTGCAGCGAGACAGCAGCGAATCAGCAGCGAATGAACAACAAATGCTGTCCTGACCTGCGACATCCACACCCTGTGGGTATATCAGGAAGAATAAAAACACATTCACAACATGGACAACGGGACTTATGTCTGCGTGAACATGATTTGAACCAATCGTTCACCCTGGGTAGATACAAAGACACGGATATCACAGAGAAACCAGGGCAATGCGGAATTCAAATACCTGCTGCAGTGGAAACTCATTTACTCAGTCAAACTGGGAACAGACTGGTCAACAGTCCCGTGTGTGGGAAGGGCTCAATGGCCAATAAAAACTCCAGCGTAGCCAGCAAGATTACATATACCAAACGGAGGTCAATTAAACTGTCAATGCTGCTGTTAATCCCTACCAGCTGCCGGTTTCATAGCGGCAAAGTCATAGACTCATGCAGCATGAAAATAGACCTTTCACTCCGTCCAGCTCATACTGTACAAAATGCCAAACTAAACGAGTCGCATCTGACGGCTCCTGTAATTGCTAAGGGTTAATAATGCCCTTGTAATATTATTACTGCATTGTTAATATGAATGTCCAGATATAATTCTGTGGACACGTGTTCAAATCCTGACATGGCAGATGCTGGAATTTTATTTCAATAAGTACCTAGAGTTGATGAGCCTAATGATGATGTTGAATCAGTTGTTGTAGATCTGATTGACTAATGCCTGATAGGGAAGGAAACTGCCATACTTATCTGGTCTGGCTGGTATGTGACTCCAGATCCATAATATCGTGGTTGATTCTGAACTGCCCTCTGGACAATAAATAATGGACTAGGTATGAATGAATAGCTTTTTTTTCTAATCCCACAGAAACTTTCCAACTCATTTATCGATCCAAATATCCTGTAAATATTGTAAATGTACTTTCATCCACCACCGCCTCAGGAAGTGAATTGCACACATAAACCATCCTCTGTTAAAAAAACCTATCATGTCTTACTTTAAATCTCTCTCTTTTTACCGAAAACATTTGCCCTCTCGTCTTGAAGTGCCCCTCCTGTAGAAAAGACAGTTACAGTTAACTATTGCCGAACTCGCAATAATTTATAAATTTCTATCAGGTCGCCTTTCAAACTCCAGTGCTCGAGTGAAACTATTCTCAGCCTATCCAGCCTCTCGTTTTTACTCAAACCTTCCCCACGAGCCATACGCTGGTATAAACACACTCCAGCTGAATAATTTCCTTGCTATTACCAGGCGACAAGAACTGGATGCAGTAGAGGGCTTACACAATGTCCTATTCAATTCAACATAACATACCAACTCCAATACTCAAAGGACTGTGCAACGCAGGCAGGATGACAATTTTTTTACCCATACTGTCTATATGTGAAGCAAACTCAAAATAAATATTTAGCTGTATCCCTGGCCTTCGTTTTCCACAACACTATGCAACGCCCGATCACTAATTGTATAAGCCTTACTCTTATTTGATGTAGCCAAATCCATTTATCCAGATTGAACTCCATGTGGATTTTTTCAGCCCAAAGACGCATTGGATTAAAATCCTTCTGGAAACTTCGATCACTTTCTTTACAGTTTCCAATTCTGGTGTCCTCTACAAGATTATGAACCATGGCTTCTATGAGTTCCATTGTTTTCTCATATAGGTCAATGATTTATATTTATTTATCGTGGCCATCATTTAGCAGCTTACAAATCAGGTAACAATTAGTTATGTCGTTAACCGTGAGAAAGAAAGCAATAGACTGCAGGGAGATTGTAAACAATTGGCAAGAAAATGTGCTGAAAGGAATTCAATCCAGTGAAGTGGGTGACAATGAATTTGGGGAGGATCAATGATAAAAGTGTGAATACTGAGTGGTTTAAAGTAATAAAAGAGAAATTGGAGTAATTCACGAATCTTTGTAGTTGATTGGACAAGGGATCAAGTGGTCTCGAGGGGTTGGAGATACTTTCTGTTCTTGACCGCAGATGGGAATGTAAGAGCAGGGAAATGATGCTGGAACTTTAGCAACGGCCTATTCAAGATCAATGGACAGGGGAATCAGTTGGACGGAAGTGCGTACTGCAGGTGCTGGAAATCAGAATCAAGATTAGAGTGGTGCTGAAGAAGCACAGCAGGTCAGGCAGCATCCGAGTGGCAGAAAAAAACCCACTTCCGGCAAAAGCTCTTCATTAGAAATAAAGCTGGGAGACTCGAGGGTGGAGAGATAAACGGGAGGACTGGGTCTGGGAAGAATTTAACTGAGAGGGCAAGAGGTGAATGGAGATGGGGTTAAAGGTTATAGGTCGAAGGAGAGGGTGGAGCGGATAGGTAGGAAGGAAGTTAGACAGGTGAGACAGGTCAATAGGATGGTGCCAAGCTGGAAAATTGGAACTCGGACCACGTGGGAGTGGGGAGATAAGGAAACTGGTGAAGACCACGTTGATGCCCTGGGGTTGAAGGGTCCTGAGGTGGAAAATGAGGCGTCCGGTGGTGATGGAATGGCGGTGGAGGAGACCCAGGAACTGCAATTCCTCGGGAGAGTCGGAGGGGCGAGTTGTTGATGTTTTTGGTCATGGGGCGTTGGGGTTGATTGTTGCGGGTCTCTTGGAAATGTTCTCAAAAGCGCTTTGCGAGAAAGTGTCTGTTGGCCCCAACGTAAAGGAGACTGCTTCGGGAGCAACAGATGCAATAAAAGATGCACATGCACATTTGATGGATGTGGAAGGCTCATTGGAGCCTTGGAAGGATGTGAGAGGGAAGATGTGGATGCAGGTTTTGCAATTCCTTGGTGGCAGGGGAAGGTGCCGCGAGGGGAGAGTGGGTCATTGGAGGGTGAGGACTTGATGAGGTAGTCGTAAAGGAAACAGTCTTTGTGAAAAGTGGATCGGGTGGGGAGGTAAATATATCCCACGAGGTCTGTGTTGCTGACACCTTTTGCAAACCCACTTATTCCCACATCTATCTGTATTATACCTCCTCCCACCCCAATTCTTGCGCAAATGTTGCCCTGTATTCCCAATTCCTCCAACTCAATCGCATCTGCTCCCAAAGGTCCAGTTCCAACATAAAACACACCAGATGGCCTCCTTCTTTAAAGACCGCAACTTCCCCTCCTATGTGGTTGAAAATGTCCTCCAACGCACCTCATCCATGTCCTGTACCTGCGCCCATGAACCACACTCCTTCAACCACAACAAGGACAAAGCCCCCTTGGTTCTCATCTTCTATCCCTCCAACCCCCACAAAAATCACATCATCCTCTGACAGTTTCGCCACCTCTAAACGGATCCCACCACCAGGGATATGTTCCCCTCCCCACCCCTATCCACTTTCTGCCAAGACCGTTTGCTCTGTGACTACCTAGTCAAGTCCGCACCCTTCAATGACCCACCCTTCCCTCCTAACACCTTCCCCTGTAAATGCAGGAATTGCAAAATCTGCACCCACATCTACTTCCTCACCTCTGAAAAAGGCTCTAATGGAGGCTTCCACATCCATCAAAATTTCTCCTGCACTTCCACACATGTCATTTCTTGTATACGTTCCTCCCGATGCGGTCTCCTCTAAATTGGAGAGAGTAGATGTGTTCTCATAGAGCACTTCTCTGAATATCTCCAAGATACCCGCAATAATCAGCCCCAGTGCCCCATGGCCAAACATTTCAACTCCCCCTCCCACTCTCCCGAGGACATGTAGGTCATGGGCCTCCTGCATCGCCACTGCCTCACGACCCGATGCCTGGAGGAAGAAAGCATCATAATCCTCCTCGGGACTCTTCAAACCCATGGCATCAATTTGGACTTCACCCGTTTCCTCATTTCCCCTCCCCCTACCTTACCCCAGTTCCCACCTTCCAGCTCAACACCGTCCTCCTGACCTGTCCCACCTGTGCATCTTCATTCCTACCTATCCACTCCACCTTCTTCTCTGACATTTCCTGTTCACCCCCCACCTGCATCCACTTACAGCACTCTTAGCTACCTTCTCCCCATCCCACACCCTTCCCAATTATCTCTCCTTCCCATATGCTGCAGTCTCATTCCTGATGAAGGGCGTTTGCCTGAAACGTCCATTTTTCCTGCTCCTCAGATGCTGCCGGACCTGCTGTGCTTCTTCAACACCACTCTAATCTTGTGGGGAATCAGTTGATTGAGAGGATTTTCAGATATTTTTATTGTTGACCACAGGCTGTGGATGATAGCAGAACTTTAGCAACTACCAGTTTAGGGAACATCTAATGGACTGAGCACAAGTCTGGTCACGGCATAAGTCAACATTTTTTTTTAAATGTAAGATAAAATATGGAAGGCTGAAGGATGCAACTTTGTCCATCAAGACCGTTTCACCAATGAGTTTATCACTGATTCCTTTCCAAGTCAGGGTGCTATGGGCCTTGGAGGGTAACTTAAAACTGGTGGCGTTTCGTTGCATCTTCCTTATTATTTTTCGTTGTCCTTATAGTCAGTACAGCTGTTGAGTTTTGATGGGTCTGTCAAAAATGCCCAAATGACTTACTCCTGTACATCTTGTAGTTGGTGCACTCTGCTGCAATTGTGCCTTAGCGGTGTGGGGAATGAATATTGCAGGTATTGAAGAGGGTAAACTCAAGTGACTGCATTGTCGTGAACGGTGTCCAGTTCTTGAAGTGTTATTGAAGCTACACCCATCTAGGCAAATAGAGAGAGTTATGTTCCACATCCCATTTGTGCCTTGCAAACGATGTAGGATTCACGAAACAATGAGTTGAGTTTATAATCAAAAAATGTCTCAAGAACATGTTGTTGTTGTCAAAGTGTTTATGTAGCCAGCTTCTATCCGTTTTTGCCCAAAATAATAGCTCTGTGGACGATTACACAGGGTAATATGTTTACAGTAAAGCCATTGAATGTCAGTGGGATATGATTAGAGTCTCATTTCTTAGAGTTATCATTACTCGATTTCGTCCTTGTGTGGACTAATCTGATTCCAATCGCTGTCTGATTTCAAGTTCCAATTGCCGTCTATGCTTGACATTTCAACCGTTTATTCGCATAAATGTCTCCCCCTGCCTTAATAATATGAAAGGAGGCTGCCGGGGGCGAACATGTTGTCAACACTGGAGAAAATGGAGCTTCGTGGAATGATTGGTTGGGTTGGGATTATTCTCCTTGAAACAAAGCAGGCGGAGGGGAGCTCTATAATCACGCAATAACATAATAACATTCATAAACGGTCAATATTTATGGGACCTTGACAGGGTAGTTATGGGCAGGTGGTTTACCCTCTGGTATGAGGAGAGCACCAGAGGACATGAACTCAGAATTAGATATTGCCTATTTAATTCAGAAATGAGGAGTAATGTTTTTGCTCAGGGGCCAGTGAATCGGGAGAACTCCTTGCCGAAATTGTTGTTGAGGCTGAGTTGTGTATTTTCAAACTGTGCCAGACAGATATTTCATCAGAAAGACGATGAAGCTTTGTCGAGGCAATGCAGAAGAATTGAGTTGAGGATTATCAGATCAGCCATGAGTTCATTGAATGGTGGAGCAGACTCGATGGGCTGATTGGCCGACTTCCAATCCTACATCATTTGGTCTAACTCCTTCTTTTATTGATTAATTTAGAGTTCTGAGGGGATGGGATGAAGTGATATAAAAGGTTTCTCAAACTGATCAGACAGATCAGGAACTAAGCTCATACGTTCATGAACAAGAAATGTGCTGTGGCCTGAAGACAACAAATGGCACTGGGAACACCGCAGATGGGTATGTGCAGAAGTTGTAATTACTAAAGAAAATTTGTGGATCTTATATTGTTACCAACTTGGTGATCATGCTGGATGATGGATCGCGGTATGATTCACACAGCAAAAGGTTGTGAAAGAATGAAAGATTAGTTTCATTGGAAAAGTTTTCTGCGGTTTCAATTCAATTGACTGTTTGAAATACTGATCAGACCTTTGTGTGGAGTATTACATTAAAATTCACAATCCCACTGGATAAACTATTGCACCCAATCTCTCCTTATTTATTTCACTTTCCATGTGTAAATTCATAGAAAGTCAAGATGGAATGAAAGGAGGAAAGAAATGTTTGCACTTCTTTTCATTATCCCAATTTAACTTACAACAGAAACAAATTGCTTTACTTTGCTTTGATGAGGTATTGATTTATCACAAATCTCCGGTGCAATGAAGGGCATCAGCAAGATTCTCCATCCAATGTATACTGAAGATGCGAGGCACAAAGGTAAACCACAGCTGCGTTTGATAGAAGTAACAGCGAGAGTAGGATTCAAATCCACACATGCACAATGGAAGAGCAACCCGCCGCCTTCACTTCTGGGCCACTTCAGCCCATGGCAAAGGGGCTCACATGTGACCACATCAAGATCACATACGGGGCACCGAGGGGATAAGATATTCCCTGAGCAGAATCGAATCCATACCATTATGTTACTGTTTTCAGAGGAATAATATAGCAGGAAAATCCAAAAAATTGACCTCGTCTTTGGAAGGAATACCTTATCCTTGATTTATTCCGAGTCGGAACTGTCTCAGAATGAACCAGCAAACATGAAATTCCCGTCACATTCACACACACATTTAGTCTTGACGCATACTTTCTTCAGACAGTTTCTCTATCACGTGAAGAAGTATATGTGGAGAGAGAAGTGAAGGTAATGTTTTAGCTCGATGTGCTTTCTCATATGGCTGAACGTAAGCTGGGTAAAATTCCCGAAAATGCAGTTTTGTTCGTTTCATTTTATTAATTTTGCTGCACCTTCACTCTGTTCATTCCAATGATCGGAAGTGAATTGGACTTATATGATTGGAACGCTTAATATTGTATTCAATTTTGCTCCGAATTTATTTCAGCTTAAAGAAAATACTGATGAGAAAAACAGAAGGTTAAACTACAAAACAAGATGCCAGTTTTGATGCTCAGTTACTTTGGCAGAGTTCAGTGGGTGTCAAATGAACCCACATCATGGTGATTGTCCTCCCATCTTTAAGGCATGGGATTAAAGCAGGAAATCGATCTCCAAGAGACGGGTCACTTCCTAATCATTATGGAATAGCTTTCCTTGACAATATACAAAATCCGCTCAGTTCCATTTATAATGCTTCATGTGGAATATTAATAGAAATCTTTCAAAACTCTGAGCTTTTTTTTGCTGAATCTTACTCAGCTGCATACGTTTCTGATATTTCTTTACATTTAATTCGTCCAAATTAGACATTGTTTCCTCGCACCTTCTACCCCCTACACCCCACTTTTACACTTTTACCTGGCCACAGGCTGTCTCTCTCCTGGTGAAACTCGCTGCTTATGTGTCTCTAAATGTGCCTTTCCAAATATTTTGGAAACGGATTGTCTGAGTGACAGAAATTCTGTTCCTATTATTTCTTTGTCCTACATCAATGGTTTTGAAATCTTGACTTTCAGAAATTTATGTACTTGAAAGAGAGAATTTACCACATATTTACTCTCTCCAAACCTCAAATACTCCGGTAAACCTCCATTCGGTTTTCCTTGGTTAGTTTCAAATTTTCCAAAACACAAATAAATAAAATTCCATCCCCACTAAATGCCGTCAGCATCATCTTCAATGTTTTAGCAGCCCAGTAAACGCTGGCAGTGTCCTCTGATAGAATCACAGATTCCTTACAATGCAGAAAGTACAATTCAGCCCATAGATTCTGTCGGGACACTCTGAACAGCATCTCAACCAGATCTAGCTCCCGTTTTTATCCCCGCAGGCCTCTGGCTTGTGATTTCAAATAAACCTACTGAAATAAAACCTGGCATCGTGTGACTGCTGAGCTTATCACTGCGTTACCCATGGCTAATTCACTTAACTTACTGAAGTCACTCCCTGGACACATCAGCGCAATTTAACATGGCCAATCCACCTAACCTACAGACTTAAGAGCAGTGCGAACCACTGTAGTGTACCATCAGATTGAACACTATCTGTATAATGTGTAATGGCTTTACATACTGGTAATTCATCCTAGTGAAAGCCTGCTGCGCCCACCAAACCGAATTCAATCCATCCAAACGCGGTTCTACGCTGTACAACCTCATTAGTGCTGCTGGAAATGTTTCTGCACTCAGATCTGAATGGGTTTACTTTGTTTTCTTCCTCAGATTCCTGCTTTAAATAAACACATCAGTCAGGAACAACTGTATAAAATGGATTTCATTGCAACGCAAACACAATGTGCAGTTTACTGAAGTTACGTGTTTGCACTGTCACTGACACTCTCTCTCCCCAGGACCTGCAGTCCGTCTCCACGCTGATTCAGACAGCACTGTCCTTCCTGTGACATATCCAATCGAGAATGGAAGGCCAAGCATTAATAACTTTTAGTTGCGAACAAAGCGACACGTTTTAAACCTTTACGATGCCCCCAGCGGAGAGTTGAGCCCTGTGACAGGCGGGGACACTAACCACGATACTGTGGAGGACAACAACATCGAAGGTGGCCCTTCAAGCCTGTTGTGGCCACACTTGTCCAACACAACTGCTTTACGACCTGAATCAAGATTTCCACCTTTTAGCCCATAGTCTAATTTATTTTGGCATCACAAATTCACATCTCAATTTTTTTTAAAGGTAAGAACGATTTCCGCCTCTCTGACCCTTTCCGCAAATCTACTCAAAACTTACTGCCTTTTTCCGAAGTCTCTTGGCCCCAGTGTTCGAACTCTCCACCAATAAGAAATGCTTCTTTCAGTCTATCCTATCCATATCCCTCATTACTTTGTACATCTCAGTCATGTCTTCTCCAATCTCCTCTGCTCGGCGACAAACAACCCCAGTGAACTCCTCACAACTGAAACTCTTCAGCCCAGACAATATCCCAGTGAATCTTTTGCAACGTTCCCAGTGCGATCACATCGTTGCAGTACTCTGAATTGCAGAACTGCGCAAAGTAATCTAGAATGAACTTTTTTTTCTATTCCGTTACAGTATGAGGGCGTCGCTGGTTCGGCAGTATTTATTGCCATCCCTAATTGCACAGCGGGTTGTTGAGACTCAACCATATTGTAGTGAGTCTGGAGTCACAAGGAGGCCCGAGCAGATAAGAATGGCAGTTTCATTCCTTAAATGACGTCAGATGTTTTTTTTTCAACAATTGAAAATGGATATATAGGAGTTTTTAGATTTGTAATTCCAGATATTTATTGAATCCCAATTCTACCTCCTAGCATGGTCTGAGTCAAACCCGAGTCCATGGTGTCTGAATAAACAGTCCAGTGATCAGTGGTAATAGCACTCGGCCATTGCAGAAAAGCAGTGAAACTGATCATATCCAATGAAGTCGCTTTTCCCCGATACTGTTCTGTGCCATTTTCCGGAGCTTGACGCCCCCCCCCCCCCAATAATGTCTGGTCCATGTCGGTAAAAGCTGCTACATGAGAATTGATCTCACAACACTGGTAACCAAACGGATCATATGGTCTGCAGGTCCCCATGGTGGGGTTGGGGCACGTCCACCCAGTAACAGTGACCCCAGCCACACAGACTGATCGGTATCAATGTGAGAGTCTGTAATAGATTCTGCAATGCCTTAGTGAAATAGGACATGACTCCACAAACTCATGATGAAAGAGCAGCGCTCCGAAAGCTAGTGCTTTAATTAAACCTGTGAGACCATAACCTGGTGTTGGGTGATTTTTAACTTTGTACTCCATAGTCCAACACCGGCATCCCTAAATAAATGAAATGGGGGTATGGGATGGAAGGTTCGGTTAGTGATCGTAAGAGGGAAGAAATCTCTGAGAACGGGTGGATTTGAATTCTGTCAGAGATGTGAGCGAGCAGAGCTTGAAGGAAAAAAATCACCTTGGAGAAAATCAAAACGTTAAAACAACTGATTCCTTTGTATTTCACAAAAGACTGGGACAAATAGAGCGATTACTATCGTGACTCGGATTCGAACCGAGGTTGCTGCGGCCACAACGCAGAGTATGAACCACTATACGATCACGGCACACCACAGGCTAACGTCCTTAGCACGCACCCTAAGTACAGCATCATAAGAAATGTTAGGCAGAGCACCAAATGCAAAATATCAGTGCGAAGTGAACAGTGGCAAATATGTGGGAACTCAGAATGGGCTGACCGTTTTACATCGGTGCCCACAGAGGTCCTGGTAATTTCATAGCTAATGTGCTGAAGGCTGAGGTAAATAGATTTCTCCAAAACATCAAAGACTCCCGGGACAGTGCAGCTTTTGTTACCTGCACATCCACCAATATCATTTATTGCATCCGTTGCTCCCGGTGCGGTCTCCTGTACATTGGGGACATTGGGCGCCTCCTAGCAGAGCGCTTCAGGTAACATCTCCGGCACACCCACACCAATCAACCACACTGCCCTGTGGCCCAAAATTTTAACTCTCCCTCCCACTCTGCCGAGGACATGGAGGTCCTGGGTCTCGTTCATCGCCACTCCCTCACCACCAGACGCCTGGAGGAAGAACGCCTCATCTTCCACCTCGGAACACTTCAACCTCAGGGCATCAATGTGGACTTCAACAGTTTCCTCATTTCCCTTCCCCTACCTCACCCTAGTTCGAAACTTCCAGCTCAGCACTGTCCCCATGACTTGTCCTGACTTGTCCTACCTGTTTATCTTCTTTTCCACCTATCCACCCCGCCCTCCCCCCGACCTATCACCTTCATCCCCTCCCCCATCTCAACTATTGTACTCTATGCTACTTTCTCCCCACCCCCACCCTCCTCTCACTTATCTCTCCACCCTTCATGCTCTCTGCCTTTATTCCTGATGAAGAGCTTTTGCCCGAAACGTCGATTTTACTGCTCCTCGGATGCTGCCTGAACTGCTGTGCTCTTCCAGCACCAATAATCCAGAATCTGGTTTCCAGCATCTGCAGTCATTGTTTTTACCAAGCTTTTATTGAAATGTATACTTCCATAGCAATGCAGTTTAACATCAGTTACTTCCCGAGTTTCCCCACACAAGGCAGTAACCACTGCTGACACATGGTCCCAGTTCCCAGCCCCAGAATCAGAGGAACTGATTGACGCAGTCGCGAAGAACCAACTTGAAATCGGGATGGGAATGAGGTCGCAGAGATACTCGATGGCTCAAGTGACACAACCGGAGAAAGCACGGTGTTTCTATGATGGTTTTGAGGAGCAAGCAATTCCGAGGTTGGGAGTGCTTCTGGTCAAAGGCGGGGCAGAAGGGAAAATTTGTTCCCGTTTATAATAACAGCAATCTACAATGCATCTTGCTGAGATAACTGAGTGCCACAACTGGAGCGTGGGCGGCTGGTTTGAAGTTTAATTTTGCTTCACTATCACCCAGTTCCCGGGAATGAATTGCTTTCACCATTTTTCTTTCCAATTGAGTGATATCTCCCTGTAGTCTGCGGCTTTCTTCCTCATGGTTAATTGCATGACTAACTGTTGTATGATCTGCACACTGTTAAATCACGGCCACTACAAGTAAATATGAATCATTGATCTATATGAGAAAACAGTGGAACTCACTGCAGGCGTGCTGCGTAGGTTTGCAGGCGACGTCAGAATTGTAGACAGTGAGGAAGATTATCTAAGATTCAAAAGGATCTTAATCCAATGAGTCGTTGGACTGAAAAATGTAACATGGAGTTCAATCTGGATAAATGGAAGGTATTGCATTTTGGTACAACAAAAAGAGTATGGCTATGCGTATGTTGGAGAACACGGAAACTCGGGATGCAGGTACATAATTCCTTCTCATTTGCATTACCGACAGACAAGATGGATCAAAGGCATTTAACAAACTTGCCTTCATTGCTCAGTCCTTTGGGTATAGTAGTTGCGACGTTATGGTGAAGTTTTGCAGGACATTGATGAGGCCTCTTCTGGAATATTATGTCCAGTTCTGGTCGCCCAGTTGTTGGAATGATACTATTCAGCTGGAGTAGGTTCAGAAAAGGCATATACGCTTGTTGCCTGTGGAAGGTTTGAGTTCTAATGAAAGGCTGGATAGGCTGAGACTATTTTCAGATTCGAGATCGGGGTGCTGGAAAACCACATCAGGTAAGGCAGAATCCGAGGAGCAGGAGAATCATTTTTTTTCGCGCAAGTGTCGTTCACCAGGCTCTTCCCCGAAACGTCGATTCTCCTGCTCGTCAGATGCTGCCTGACCTGCTGTGCTTTCCCAACAACAACACTCTCGACTCTGATCTCTCATCTGAAGTTCTCATTTTCTCTTAGTTGAAACTGTTTTCACTGTAGATTAGGGGTTTGAGCGGCGATCTGACGGAAGTTTATGAATTATTGAGAGGCAAGTTTAGAGTTAATGATAGCGGCCTTTTCCCAGGAGGGGGATTTCAAGGCGAGAGGGCATATGTTTAAGATGAAAAGAGAGATTCTTTTTTTTAACAAAAGGCATATGAGGCATTTTTTTACGGAAGGTGTTTTACGTGTGCAATTAACTTGCTGAGGAAGTGATGGATGAGGGTACGTTTGCAACATTTAATGGACAATTGATTCCAAGCATGAATGGGAAAGTGGGATTCTTAAAATAAATTTATTCATGCCTAGTACGTCAGTTATTTCCCAGAGGACATTTAAGAGTCAACCACGATATTATCTATCTGGAGTCTCCTGTGGGACAGAGCAGATGACTATGGCACGTTGCTTCCCGAACTCCATGAGTGAATAAGATGGGATTTTCTACACAACTGTTTCAGGTCATCACGAGACTCTTCAATTCCAGGTGCTTATTGAATTCAAACTCCACCACCTGTCATGCCAGGACCTGAACCCTTTGGATTAACACCACAGTAATAACACTACAAGGGCATTATAACCACTCAGCGGGTACAGCAGGAGGCAGATGGGACTAGATTCGTTTGACAGTGTGTTCAGCATGGATTGGTTGGACTAGAATGGGGAACCTTATCAAACGCCTTGCTAAAATTCTTACTCACCACGTTTACTGGTCGACTTTCATCGACGTGTTTTTTCACATCTTCAAAGAATTCAATCAGGTGTGTGAGGGATGACCTGCTCCTCACAAAGCCATGCTGACTCTCTCTAATCAAACTATGGTTTTCTGTGTAATCGTAAATCTTGTCTCTGAGAACCGTCTCCAATACTTTGCCCACCACTGGTGTAAGACTGACTGTTCTATCATGCCCAGGGTTATCCCTATTCCCTTTCCTGAACAAGCAAATAACATTTGCCACCCTCCAATCATCTGGCACTATTCCAGTGGACAGTGAGGATGCAAAGATCATCGCCAATGCCACATCAATTTCTTCCGTCTCAGACCCAGGGGATTTATTTATACTTATGTTTGTCCATCAATCAGTCTTTACCATCAAATTGTCTACACACTGTCCAAACAACTGATTGACTGCTTTCCACTTCAGTGTCATATACAGTGCTGCCTTTCTGAGCAAATCTGGTTCCTATGAACCATGGAATAAAAAAAAATGGAATGCACCAATGCCGTCCTCATGAAGGGCCGATGCCCGAAATATCGACTCCACAGAGCTTGAACTTCTGTGCTTTACCAGCGCCACGTTTTCGACTCTGATCTCTATCAACTGCAGTCCTCAGTTTCTCCAATACTGAGGGCTGTCCCCTCTACACACTGCCAGGGAATTAACCATCAGAAATTCATTGTATGTGGAGCTGACTGCTCTGGAAAGTTGCACTTGATGACTACACATTTTTAAAAAAAACAAATTACAATTCAACAAATATTCATTCACTCCAGTAGTTATTATTTTGATTCATGGTTTGGGCAGTCTGATAATAAACAGTGAATGTTTGAAGAACTCCGATGTACAAAGTATTTTAGGTGTTATATTCCAGCTTACGTTAATGCTGGGAGCATTATCAGACAGACTGATGTGATAAGGGAATAAGTTGACATGTGGAGGAGTGACATCTTTGCCATCACAGAGACGTGTTTGAGGGAGGTCAGGGCGAACAACGCAATATTCTGTTCTACCGGAACTATCGGCAGGACAGGACTGGGTGTCAAAGAGGAAGTGGTGTTGCGATATTTATGAAGGAGTCAGGTATTGTTGAAAGGATGGATGATATCTTGGAAATGTCTTCAAATGAGGCTTTTTGGGTTGAGGTTAGGATCAAAATGATGGGAACACATTGTTGGGTATATTTTATAGACCCCAGAAAAATGAAAGTACAGGAGGAGATAGTAAACCAATTCACTGAGGCGTGTAAGAACAATAATAGGATCATTGCATTCAGGCAGTTCAATTCCCAACATTCATTGGGGCAGTGATAACTTTTTAAGAGGGAGAGAGATGGCCTGATTTTTTTTTCCAGGAACTCCTTATATTGACATGTAGAAGATGCAACAAGGGCCGGTGAAAATCTGCGTCCTCATTCTGAGGAATGAAGTCAGTCAGGTGTTTCAGGCAGGATTGTGAGACCATTTTAGGACCAGTGACCATGACATCATATATTTTAACTTTGTTGAGGAAAAGGTTAAAAAATTAAAGTTTTTTGGATTGGGGACGCAAATTTTATTCAAACAAGACAGCATCTGGCCAAAGTACCGTTTCTTCTGGTTAAAACTGTAGCAGAACAACTTGGGGCTGGGGCTTGGAGTCGGGGGGTGGGGAATGTCACATACTCAAAATGAAATTGATGACAATGTCAACACACCAAAGATGAGTATGAGAACAAACAAGCCCAGAGAACTTTGTATGTCTACAATTATTCCGAAGAAGGAAAGAAAAACTTAATGGAGATATAAAGTGAGCAGGTCAATGAAGATGCTAAAGGAGCATAGAAAGTGTAGGGCTCACCTTAAGAACAAAAGAAGAGCAAAAAGTGGCGAGGTAAAACATCAGCAGGCAAGTTTAACAAGACATTCCTCTGTTTATTCAGAGGAAGAGGTTGACATGGGAAAGAATGGGTAATATTAGGGACTGAGGAGGCAACCTTTGAACGGAGCCACATAATATGGTAGTCATGTATTTCATATCAGTCTTCAGTGTCGAGAAGCAGTTACCGGATTCAGGGAGAGTGACCATGTGATCCTTGAGCATTTTGACTGGGAGGCTGAGGAAGAATTGGAAGTTCATGTGGAGTAGAGAGTGGGCAAATCCCTAATCTGGATGAGCTGATATCTTAGGCTGGTGATGAGGGAAGAAATGACAGACTCTGAAACGTTCCTTATTTTATCGTTTCCTCTGACTGGAGATGAGGTGTGAAAGGAACAAGACAACATCTAATGTAGGTTAAACTTTCACACAGTGTGCTAGAAATAAGACAAGGGATTGAGACCACCAAATCTCCCATCAGTGGGAGGGAAACAATTCATAGAATCCCTCCAGCATGGGAACTGGCCCATCAGCACTCCAAGTCCACACGGGGCCCTTCAAAGAATACCCTACCCAAATCCGTTATGCAACATTTACCCTTCACGTACACATCCATGAACGCAGTGGGGCTATTTAGCATGGCCAATTCACCGAACCTGCACATATTTGGATTGTGGGGGGAAACCGGATACCCACGCAGACACAGGCAGAATGTGCAAACTCCACAGAGTCAGTCGCCCTACACTGGAATCAAACTAGGATCTCTGGAGCTGTGAGGCCGGAATGCTAACCGTTGAGCCACCATGCTGTAGAAAATTGTGAAGGCTGTTGAGATTGGATAATTGAATATCTTCAAGGTTGAGAGAGACTTTTTTAAACAAGGGTTACCGGGAAAAAGCAGGAAAGTTGAATGAAGGATTATAAGTTTAAACACAACCAAATTGAAAGGAAAAGCAGATTCAGTGAATGGATGGGAATCTGTTGCTCCAATGTCTGATGGTAGTTTTTTTTCCAATAGCCCTGTACTCACTGGAACATCACCATCTCTCCCTCTGGAGTGAGATCCAGTTTGGAATACAATTGATGGATGCAAGTAAATCACACGTGCAGTTCTAATAGACAGAGAGTTCCAGCAGAGAGCTACAACAACGTGGATGCGCTGTTTGGGTGAAAACTTTCATCGGCACAGTCACCACTACCAGAAGGAAACCCTCAGCAAGATACCCTCCAAGGCCAGGCAGTGACCTGCAGCTGAAGCACAGGTCGTTATGGATTGGTAGAATGGCGTGCTTCAGGCCTACTGCCATACTAGTCTGAAAATGTCTGTTTCTGAAAGGTAAGCAGACTCAGGCCTGGTTAGTACTTGGACGGGTGACTGCCTGGGAATGTCAGGTGCAGGAGGCTTGATGCCCACACACTGCATCCCTGTACTGTCGCCATCCAGCTAGAACCAGAATTATATGCAGAGGAGTATATAGAGGCGTGATGGTAAAATTGCAGAGTAAGCAGTAAGACTTAGGCTTGAGAGGCTTCAGCGAACAACAGGTTAGCTCAGTTAACGTCTATTAACTTTCTTCTTTAGTCTGACAGTGGTTAAGATGGTAGGACCATCGCCTGTTCCTCCTGCTGGACGTGTGAGCTCAGGAAGACTTCCATTATCCCTGATGACGACATGCGTGTTGGAAGTGCGCCCAGCTGCAGCTCCTGGAAGACCCTGTTATGGAGCTGGAGTTGGAACTGAATGCACTCAGTGTCATCTAAGATGCTGAGCGCATCAGAGATAAGAGTTTCGTGAGGTAGTCACACCTAAGGTGTAGGCAGAGAGTTGAGGATGGCCATCAGGAAAGGCAAAGAGTGTAGGTTCGCCTGTGTCCATTCCCACCGAAAACAGCTATACCAATTTGGATTGTGTTGGGGGTATGACTGTTCGGGGAAAGCAACAGTAGTCAGGTTGGTGGCACTACAACTGTCTCTGGGGCACAGCGGGAAATGGTAAAGATAAAGAGGGCTTTCGTGGTGGGTGAGTAAATAGTTAGGGGTTGAGGGCAGGCAGAGATTCTGTGACCGAAAATGGGAACGCAGGAGAGTGTGTAACATCCCAGGTGTCAGGATCCAGGGTGTCACAGATGTGTGCAGAAATATTTCAAGGGGGAGGGGGAACAGCACGTTGGCGGAAATGACATAGGTAGAAATAGGGATGAGGTCCTGCGGTGTGATTATAGAGAGCGAGGAAAAATGTTAAACGCCAGGACCTGTTGGTGACAATCTCTGGATGATTTCCAGTGCCATGTGCTAGTGAGGGTAAGAACAGCAGTATATAGCAGATGAATGTGTAGCTAAAAAAATTGTGAGGCCGGAATTCAGATTTTTGGTTTGTTAGGATCTTTACTGAGGGAGAGATGACCTGATCAAGATGGCTGGGTTGCATCTGAACTGGAGTGAGACCAATATCCTGGCAGGCAGGTTTGCTTGTGCTCCAATGGAGGGTTCAAACGAGATTGGCACAGGTTGGTATCCTCAAGAGCAGGGAGGCAAGTGCGAGGCTGAAAAGAGATACAGTAATTAGAAACAGTAAAGTGAAGAGGCAGGTCAGGCTGGAACATGACAGGGAGCAAGGAATGCCTGTTGGTTAAATTGTATCTATTTCACTACAAAAGGGTTGACAGGTAAGGCCAATAAACTCAGGGCGTGGATAGGTACGTGGGACTGGGATATTATAGCCATTACAGAAACATGGCTAACGGAGGAACTGGACTGGCAGCTTAACATGCAAGGGTACAGGTGCTTTAGGCGGTGGTGGAAGGAGGGGAGGGGGAGTTGCATTTTTGATTAAGGCAAGTATCACGGCAATAATCAGAGATAAAATAACTGAAGGATCATTCAGTCATGTTTTGTGGGTGGAGCTAAGAAATAAGAAGGGATCGCGATATTATTTGGGTTGTACTCTAGGCCCCTAAAAGGAATAAAAATGTTGGGAAAGTGAGGAGGCTTGCAGATGGAAACGGATTGTCATAATAGGCGATCTTAATTTTCCTAACATAGACTGGGACTGCCAGAGGGATAAGGGCTTTGATGTGGAGGAATTGGTTAAGTGGGCGGCACAGTGGTTAGCACTGCTGCCTCCCAGCGGCAGAGACCTGGGGTCAATTCCAGCCTCAGGCGACCCTCCGTTTGCACATTCTCCCTGTGTCTGCGTGGGTTTCCTCCCACAATCCAAAAATGTGCATGTTAGGTGAAGTGGCCATGTAGTGTTAGCTGTAGGGGAATGGGTCTGGGGGGGTTGCGCTTCGGCAGGTCGGTGTGAACTTGTTGGGCTGAAGGGTCTGTTTCCACACTGTAAGTAATCTAAAAAAAAGTGCATCAGGAAAGTATCATCAAGCAGTATGGAGAGGGCACTAGGCGGAAAGGGCAAACCTTGGCCTACTCTTGTGGAATAGGGCAGGACAGGAGACAGTGGGGGGTGCACTTTGGGACCAGTGACAACAGTTCTCTTAATTTTAAAATAGTTATGAAGAAGGACAAACCTGGTCCACAGATTCAAGTTCTAAATTGGAATAAGGTGAATTTTAATGGAATTAAACAGGAGCCTGCAAGGGTTGGTTGGACCAGTTTGTTTGCAGGTGAAGAGACCTCTGGCAAATGGGAGGACTTTAAAAATTAGACAGCGAGAGTTCAATGTCTAGATGTACCTGCGAGGGTGAAAGGGCAGGAAGAGGGAAGTCTTGATGACAAAAGATATTGAGGTTTTGAGCAGAAAAGAAAGGCGGAGGAACGGCTCAGTTAACGGCAGCTGGGAACAAGGCAGGCCCTGGAGGTATACAGGGGATACAGGAATTTACTGAAGAAGTAAATCAGTAGGGACAAAAGGGAGCATGAAACAGCTTTGGCTGAGATGACTAGGGTGAATCCAAAGGGGTATTTTTAAAAGTATATTGAAAAAAACAATAACGAGGGAGATAATTGAACCCCTCAAGGACCAAAGTGGACATATATGCATAGAACCGCAGGCAATGGGCGAGGTCTTCAACGGATATTTCTCCTCTGGGTTTACCATGAAGAAAGGCATAAAATCTTGGGGAAGTTAGTGGTCATATCTGGGGAACTGTCCATATCACAGTCGAGGTGCTGTTGCACCTATTAGAATGTATGACGGTGGATACTTCTCCTGGTCCTTATCAGATATATCCAGGGACGCATCAGATATATCCCTCCACATTGAACAACATTTGGTGGAAGCGCTGAGACAGTGTCAAAGCTGCAGAATATATACTAGGTGGGCGATTTCAAAACCACCACTTAGAAGCAGCATTGCTGATCGAGATGGTCAGATCCAAAACGACATAGCTGTGAGACCGGGTGAGAAGGGAATGACTGAGAGATAGAAACAGACTGGACCTCATCATCGCCAACCTACAAGCTGCAGACACATTGATCGATGACTCTATTGTGAACGGTGACTACCGCACACAGTATTTCTGGAGACAAAGTCACACTTTACATTATGAATATCCTTTGTATCATCATGCTGAACAGGAAATCTTTAGTAACTGAGTACTGGGCTGTGCTACGTGAATCATAAAAATCATAAAGTCCTTACAATGTGGAAACATGCACTTCGGTCAACAAGTCCACACCAAACCTACAAAGAGTATCCTATTCAGATACACCCCAACATTACCAACAGCGGTAGAATTTTATTCCAGCAAACTTTTCACTATCACTGTTGCCATATGCTCCACTTTGCCCTGACCATCATGCCAGGGGATAACCCTTGTTCAATTGAGAATGCAGGAGGGCCTCCCACGAGCAGCACCAGCTACACCTCAAAATGAGGTGAGCTAACCAAATTGGGCCACTTACTCACCAGATAGCAAAAGATTCAAATGAGAGACTGATCGAACCAACAAATCAGAGCTAATCACTGCAATCCTGTCAAATGCAGTCAGGGTGAATAGCCGTGGTCAATCGACCAACTCAAAGGAGGAGGAGGATCCACAAATACGAACTTCCTCAATGATGGAAGAGCCCAGCACAACAATAGAAATGCTAAGGTTGAAACATTCACAGCAATTTTCAAACAGAAGTTTCGAAGGGATGATCTATTTCAGTCTCCTCCAGATGGCAGTCTTAAGCGAATCCAAAACATTTCATATGGTATCTGCAAGTGGCTGGCGAGATTGGAGATTGCAACAGCTGTGGGGCCTTATAACATTCCATTCAAGCTGTTCCTGCTGGGATACGGCACTGGCAGCTACCTGACAATGTGGGAAACTATCCTGTGTCCTGTACATACACAGACAAAACACCAGACAATTAATGACGGCCCCATTGCTCTAATCCCCATCATTAATAAAGTGATGGAAGATGTCATCTACAGTGGTATGAAGTAACACGTCCTCAGCACCAACCTGCTCACTGATGCTCAATTTGTGCTCATTGAAGCCTTGTTTTAAAAATGGACAACAAGAAAATACACAGCGGAAATCTAGAGCGGAGGCCAGAGTGACTGCATTTAACACAATTATAATTGGATTTGAGGGGGTCAGGGTGACGGTGTTGGAGTGTGTGAGAGAGGGTCAGTGTGACGGTAATGGAGTAGGTGTGAGGTGGTCAGTGTGATGGTGATGGAGTGAGAATGAGGTGTTCAGGGTTACATTGATGGACTGAGTGTGAGGGGGTCGGGGTGACAGTGATGGTGTGTGTGTGAGGAGGTCAGGGTGACGGTGATGGAGTGAGTGTGAGGGGGTCAGGGTGACGGTGATGGAGTGAGTGTGAGGGGGTCGGGGTGACGGTGATGGAGTGAGTGTGAGGGGGTCAGGGTGACGGTGATGGAGTGAGTGTGAGGGGGTCAGGGTGAGGGTGACTGAATGAGTGTGAGGGGATGAGTGTGACGGTGATGGAGTGAGTGCGAGAGGGTCAGGGTGACGGTGATGGAGTGAGTGTGAGGGGGTCAGGGTGAGGGTGACTGAATGAGTGTGAGGGGGTCAGGGTGACCGTGATGGAGTGAGTGAGAGAGGGTCAGGGTGACGGTGATGGAGTGAGTGTGAGGGGGTCAGGGTGAGGGTGACTGAATGAGTGTGAGGGGATGAGTGTGACGGTGATGGAGTGAGTGTAGGGGGTGAGTGTGACATTGATGGAGTGAGTGTGAGGAGGTCAGGGTGACTGTAATGGTGTGAGTGTGAGGGTGTCAGTGTGACAGTGATGGAATCAGTGTATGTAATGGGGAGAGTGAGAGTATGTGCTTGTCCAGGCAAAAACATAGACAGATCCAGCAAATCTCTTTCCCCACACACACTCACTCTGTGGTTTCAGAGCTTCCCTTCTCTGCAGCCTCTGCTCCATTTGTTGTTCACGTTACAGACCCAGATGCTGTAACTACAGTCCTCATGCTCCATCCAGAGTTGGGTCAGCAAATCCTCAGGTCTCCCTGAATGTCTGAGGCAGCTCACAGCACAACCTCCAGCAAACCATCACCAGCCCCTCCACTAACTTTTCAATAGCAGAAGTCAGTCAGAAACCCCTCAGCTACAAGTTAGATGCCTGTTCCTTTACAATTATACTCCAGGATTTTCCTCGTGTTACTGACCGCACATCAACTGAGAGAGACAGGCGCATACCAATTTTCAAACAGAAGAGTCAAATCTGTTGGAACACCTGTCCATGGAGCACCACATGGGACACCTCGGGAAGTGAACAACAGCCTGACATCCACCATTTCACTGTTTCTGAGATTCACAATGCCAGCACTCGATGCACGAGGGATTCAAAACCAAAGGCCAGGGAAAGATACGGAAAAAAAAATTGGTAACTTGCTGAAAATATGGATAAGGAGATGGGGGGATCGGAATAACGGGAGAAGGGAGACAATGTTAAGAAAGCAAACATTGAATGGAGACATTGCCAGATCGGCGAGAATGGTCCATTGCCTCAAATTCTGAACTGGGGTAAGGTAATGGCTAAGATGCAGAGTTGTGCAGGCCGTGCTAGTGGATTACTACATAAACTGGACTGTCTGCACAGCAGGGGGAGCATTGCAACTTTTGCCAGGATATTGCAACCCTCCACCACCACCACCCTCTGTCTCCGACCGTTGAGCCAGTTTTTTTTACCAAATGGCTTTCATATGAACCAACCTTGTTAAACAGATGACCATGTACAATGTTATTCAATGCCTTGCTGAATTCCATATCGACAATGTACACCACTCTATCTCAATTAATCTTCTTAGTCGCTTCTTCAAAGAAATCTCAGTCAAGTCAGTGAGACACAATATTGCTTGCACAAAGTCATGTTGACTATCCCTCATCAGTCGTTACCTTACAAAATGCTTGAAAATCATATGCTTCATAATCCCCTCCAACAACTTACCTACCACTAACGTCAGGCTCACTGGCTTTTCCGTATTACCCTTAATAAATCCTTTAAGCAGTGGCACTACGTTAGCCAACGTCCAGTCTTCCAGCACTTTATCTGTGGCTATTGATGATAGCAAGGGGCCCAGCAATTACTTCCCTAGCATCCCTCAGAGTTCAAGCGTGCATCCAATAAAATCCAGGACATTTTCCTTCCTTTGCATGTTTTAAGACCTCCAGCAGCTAGATTAGATTAGAGTGTGGAAACAGGCCGTTCGGCACAACAAGCCCACACCACCCGCCGAAGCACAACCCACCCATACCCCTACCCCTACGTTTACCCCTTACCTAACGCTACAGGCAATTTAGCATGGCCAATTCACCTGACCTGCACATCTTTGGACTGTGGGAGGAAACCGGAGCGCACCCACACAGACACGGGGAAAACGTGCAAACTTCACACAGAGAGTCACCTGAGGCGGGAACTGAACCCAGATCTCTGGCGCTGTGAGGCAACAGTGCTAACCACAGTGCGACCGTGCCGCTCCTCTGAAATGCAGCCACTTTCCAAGATGTCAATACTTATGTCCCAAGTTCTCCAGCCTCCATATCCTCCTGCACAGTAGATACTGATACAAAATAGTCGTTCAGTACCTCCCCCATTCCCTGTGGTTCTGTACATGGGCAAATTTGCTGATCTTTAAGGATGCCCTATTCTCGCTATAGTTACTCTTTTGTCCTTGATGTATTTGTAGAATTCTTTTGGATTCTCCTTAACTCTATTTGCCAAAGCTATCACATGTCCCCTTTTTATGCTCCCAATTTCCCTCTTAACTATACTCTTGTTGCCTTCAGACTCTTCTAGTGATTTACGTTAAATCAAGAATTAAGAGGCTAATGATGATCATTCCGATTGTCAGAAAAATCCATCCGGCTCACTGACACCCTTTAAGGAAACAAACTGCCATCCATTGCTGGTCTGGCCTACAAGTGACTCCAGACCCAGAACAATGTGGTTGACTGTTGACTGCCTTCTGGGCAATTAGGGATGGGTAATAGATGCTTGTCTTGTCAGGGACACCCTCATCCCGTGAATGAATTAAGGAAAAAAAACCCCTCAATTCCTGCTGTATATACCTGACACACGCTTCCCTTTTATCCATGACCAGAACCTCAACTTCTCCAATCCTACAGAATTCCTTACACGTGCCAGCCTTATCCTTCACCCGAACAGGGACTTAATGTCTCTGTCCTCCTGATGTGTCATTTTTGAAGGCTTCCCGCTTCTCCCCTTCTCTGCGAATATCTGTCCCAATTGACTTTGGAAAATTATTGATTAATATCATCAAAATTGGCTTTTCAACAATTTAGAACTTTAAGTTTTCGACATGGTTCATGCTGTTACATCTCTATTTTGAAACTATGGCATAATAATGACTTGCCATAATGTGCTCCCCCACTAATACCTCAACCACCCCCTACCCACTGCCTTAATTCCCAAGGGTAAGGTGACGTTTAGCTCCTTCTCTGTGATGGAGAGCATTGGTCAAACAGCTGCAGTGTTGTAACTGGGATTGGGGTCAGCAGAGTCTTTGACTCATTGGGTTGAAACTAACAATAATTTGTCTCAGTGACATTTTCATTGAGTGAGACAGAGGGATTGTCTGTACGAGGCTGAGCGAGTTTCCTGGGTCTATCTTATGGAACTCACCTCATTAACTACCTACCCCACCCCATGGTGTCCCTCTCATTCAATACCAGCCAGATTCTCCCACCCATCATGGCTGGATGTACTCACCATCGCCCAGATGCCCCTGGATATTCCATGATCCCTGACACTAGTACCATCTTTAAAAGACCAATGGGCACACGGTTGAGATTTCTCTGTTCGGAGATGACCTGCACACTTTATCCCGAGCATGGCAGCTGAGGGGCAATTAAACCACGGTTTTTCGACAGGGGCACGGAGGGCCTGGTGAATGGGCTAGTACAGAGGGGGACTATTCTCTTCCCAGAGGGGCCACACCACCAGACCCACCGAGCATGGTCTGACCTCCCCACCCAGCTCAGTGCAGTATCTGCGGTCTGAGGAAATGTCCAGCAACACAGGACAAGCTTCAATAACCTTCCCCACTCTGTCAGGATAAGGGTCACCATATTCTCCCAGCTCCCTCACAATCACTGTACATCTGTTATAGCACCGACCCCCGAACAAGGCTCATGCTTCACCACTCTCACTGCTGCAAGCAGCACCTTCCTTCTCGCTCTCTTTCCCCTCCAATATATCTTTCTCTTTTAGAACACTGTTTGGATACAACACTATGGACTGACTCCCACTGGACACATCACCATCTCCACCCTCCCCCCGACACCCATACCAGCACGAAAAGCAGGGACCCCCACTCCCACCTTCACTCCCTCCCTCCATTTCTCGCATTCCAAGAGAAACAGCCTGGAATAGGACGGAAAGGGACAAACCGGGTGATGGAGTGCCCGATATCCATCTCTCCACTACCACCCGGAACTGTGTGTCTGTATTTGACTCTGTGAGAATCGAAATATAAGTGCAGGTCTGGCCATCTCTGTAGTGCAGAAAATGAACCAATATCTCCCTCAGCTGGCCTCTCCACCCGACTGCAGTGACAGTGGCAGAGAGTGACAACCCTCGAGGATTCAGTCTGGGAGGGAGAGACAGTGAGAGAGATCATAGCATGATCCAAACTGACAGCACCATGAATACACACACACACGCAAACATGAGCAGGCTCGCACACACAATGCTGGTAGATGGAAGGTTGAAAATATACTTGGGCCTGTCAGAATGCAAATGTTCACCTCTGAGTGATCCATTTTGTCAGGAGATGACATGAATTGATTTCTCATTCTGTGACTTGCACTGTTTAAAACTTATGGGAGAAAGTATTGAAAACTCCTGAAAAAGGCCCAGTAGTGTTGCTAGTGACGCAGGAATAACATTGCTCAGTGTCGGACAAAACAGCTCTATGCTTACAAAGATATTATTGGAAAAATCAAACGACCGTGCAATTTGAGAGTTTCACATTAAAGGATTTGTTATCTTCTGAGAGAGTTAAAAACTCTGCCATTGATGCAGTGGTGTAGGGAGGCCAGCAGAGGTTAGTATTGTATGTATCTAATCACGAAACTCAGAGGCGAGCACTGCTGCCTCACAGCAACAGGAACCCGGGCTCGTGTCCACCCTCGGGCGATTGTCTGTGTGGAGTTTCACATTCTCTCCGTGTCTGCGACGGTTTCCCCCGGATTCTCCTGTTTCCACCCACAGTCCAAAGTTGTGGATGTTAGGTGAATAGGCCATGCTAAATTGTGGATTGGAAAAGTAGATTCCAAGGCAAGAGCGTAATTGATATGTGGAACTTGTTCAAGGAGCAACTATTGAGTGTCCTTGATAAGTACGTACCTATCAGACAGGGAGGAAAGGGTCGTGTGAGGGAGCCGTGGTTTAATAAGGAAATGGAATCCCTTGTTAAATGGAAGAGGGCGGCCTTTGTAAAGATGAGGCGTGAAGGTTCAATAGGGGCGATTGAGAGTTATAAGGTAGCCCGGAAGGACCTGAAGAGAGAGCTAAGAGCAGCAAGGAGGGGACATGAAAGGTCCTTAGTTGGAAGGATTAGGGAAAACCCTAAGGCTTTCTACAGGTATGTTAGGAATAAAAGAATGACTAGGGTAGGAATAGGTCCAATAGGTAATGGGAAGTTGCGTGTGGAGGCTGAAGAGATTGGGGAGGCACTGAATGAATACTTTTCTTCAGTATTCACTCAGGAACAGAACATTGTTGTCGATATGAATACTGAGGCACGAATAAGTAGAATTGAGGGCTTTGAGATATGTAGATAAGAGGTGTTGGAAATTCTGGCAAAGGTGAAAATAGACAAGTCCCCTGGGCCTGATGGCATTTATCCTAGGATTCTCTGGGAAGCAAGGGAGGAGATTGCAGAGCCATTGGCCTTGATGTTTGTGTCCTCTTTGTCTACAGGAGTAGTGCCAGAGGACTGGAGGCTAGCAAACGTGGTTCCCTTGTTCAAGAACGGGAGTAGGGATAATCCGAGTAACTATAGGCCAGTGAGTCTCACTTCTGTTGTGGGCAAAGTCTTAGAGAGAATTTTAAGGGATAGGATTTATTCACATCTGGATAAGAATAATGTGATCAATGATAGTCAGCATGGTTTTGTGAAGGGCAGGTCGTGCCTCACAAACCTTATTGAATTCTTTGAGAAGGTGACTAAGGAGGTAGATGAGGGGAAAGCGGTAGATGTGGTATATATGGATTTTAGTAAGGCGTTTGATAAGGTCCCCCATGGTAGGCTACTGCAGAAAATACAGAGATATGGCATTGAGGGTGAGTTGGAGGTTTGGATTAGGAATTGGCTGGCTGGAAGAAGACAGAGGGTAGTAGTTGATGGCAAAGGTTCATCTTGGAGTGCCGTCACTAGCGGTGTTCCACAAGGATCTGTTTTGGGACCATTGCTGTTTGTCATTTTTATAAATGGCCTGGTGGAAGGGTTAGAAGGTTGGGTGAGCAAGTTTGCAGATGATACGAAAGTCGGAGGAGTTGTAGACAGTGAGGAAGGATGTGGCAGGTTACAGAGGGATATAGAGAAGTTGCAGAGCTGGGCAGAAAGGTGGCAAATGGAGTTCAATGTAGCTAAGTGTGGGGTGATTCACTTTGTTAAGAGTAACAAAAAGATGGGGTACTGGGCTAATGGTCGGATACTTGGTAGTGTGGAAGAGCAGAGGGATCTTGGTGTCCATGTACACAGATCTCTGAAAGTTGCCACCCAGGTAAATAGTGCAGTGAAAAAGGCATATGGCGTACTGGCTTTTATTGGTAGAGGAATTGAGTTCCGGAGTCCTGAGGTCATGCTGCAGTTGTATAAGACTCTGGTGCGGCCGCATCTGGAATATTGTGTGCAGTTTTGGTCGCCATACTATAGGAAGGATGTGGAGGCACTGGAACAGGTACAGAGGAGGTTTACCACGATGTTGCCAGGTATGGTAGGAAGATCCTATGAGGAAAGGCTGAGGCACTTGGGGCTGTTTTCATTGGAGAAAAGAAGGTTTAGGGGTGACTTGATAGAGGTGTACAAGATGATTAGGGGGTTAGATCGGGTTGACAGTGAGAAACTTTTCCATGTATGGAGTCAGCTATTACAAGGGGGCATAGCTTTAAATTAAGGGGGGGGGTGGTAGATGTAGGACTGATGTCAGGGGTAGGTTCTTCACTCAGCGAGTCGTAAGTTCATGGAAAGCGGGCATTGGATAGGTATATGGAGCATAGCGGGTTAGTGGAGGTTGGGTGGGCTTTGATCGGCGCAACATCGAGGGCCAAAGGGCCTGTACTGCGCTGTATTCTTCTATGTAAATTGTCCATAGTGCCCAGGGATGTATAGGTTAGGGGCATTCGTGGTGAGTAAACATAGGAGAGTAATTAAACGTGTCCGAGTGGGTGAAACTTCGAAGGGTCAGTGTGGATGTTTTGGGTCGAAGGGTCTGTTTCCACACTTTAGGAATTCTATGAACTCTGCAAACAACAGGGACAGACAGAGACAGTGGAGGAGGGAGACTTTGATTTCAATTTCATTATATTTACTTCAAAAACAACTTTGCACAGAGATGCAGACAGAGGTACACACAAACTGAGATACTGACACTAACACACATAACGTATGCACACAGAGGTACGCACACAGAGATGGACGTTTACACACAAACACACGAACATAACCCCACATACAGGCACACACTGTCTTTAATACAGAGATATATACGTTTTATTAATAAGTTATCAATGGTCAGTTGGAGAAGGCAGGAGAATGGGGTTGAGAAATATTTTTGCCGCGATCAAATGTCATGGCAGACAAAAATGGGCTGAATAGCCTAATTCTGCTCCAGGGTTCATTGCTCATATGATCATGTGGTGCCTGGAATCGTCTTTCCACAACGTCAGTGGAGGCTGCATTTGGTAAGTATGTGATTTAGGAGAGTTAATGAGAAAGTGGACAGGCTTGAGGAGCTGAGTGATCAATATCTGTTTCTAACTGTTGTCTCCTTTTATATCAAAAGAGTGGTGATTACTTTGAAGGGGACATATTTTGAGAATAAGGAAATTCCCATTTCAGACTGAGACAGGGGTGTTCCTTTCTGTTTAGGGTTGTGTAATCTGTGGTGTTCTCATGCCGAAGTAGCAAGATTCAGTTCCTTAGATTTTTGATGTAATAGAGAATCCGTGTTTATTGGGTACAGACAGGAAAGGGATGTTTAGTAACAATCACATCAACAATGCACATTCTGAATGGTGCAGCAGGTGCAAGGGGCTGAATGGCCAGCTGCTGCACCAACCGATATGTTGTTTTCTCAACCACTCAATAATGTTACAGAGGTAAAGAAAGATCCCATTTAGCCAGTCAGCATCGTTATAATGAGACAGACGGAGACCATTCTGCCCTCTAAGGATTCAGATAGGAATAGATTGAGGTTATTGAGACTGCTAAGTACATTACACAGTGTCGGATGAGGCAAACCTACCTTTCTAGCCTGCTGACCAGCATCAGGGGAAACCTGGTAAACTATCAGGGAATAAATATTCAGGATAAATGTTTATATTCAGGTTGCAAAGTTGTAACTTGTTGGAATGCCTCAGGAATTAATGTGACATTACCAACAATTTACAATCTATATCAATGACTTGGATGAGGTGACTGATTGGATTGGAGTTCAATTCGCTCATTTACCAAGACAGTCATTTATCAGGATATGGAGCCTCTGCAATGGGATACCGACAGGGGAAGTTAGTGAGTAAATTTGGCAGAAAACAGTATAACAAGGGCTAAGGGAAGTCAGTGCTCTGTAAAACAGATAAAATAACAGTAACCTACTTAAATGGAGAGAACATCGCAGAACGCATTGGTCCGGAGGGATGTGTGTGTCTCGGTACATGAGCCATATAAACCTAGTCAGCAGATTCAGCAAGGGATTAGGGAAGTGAATTGAATGATGCTGTTTCATGCAAAAGCTATCGGGTATAATCACCGGGATGTTTTACTGTATCTGTACATGACAATGCTGAGACTACATCGAATATATTGTATGTAGTAATGAACCCTGAAATTGAAAGAAAAAAATATGCAATTGTTTTGGAAGCTTTTCACAGATGCTTCACTTTACTCCCTGTTAGAATGAAGGCCTGATAAAACCATAGTGTCATACAGCACGGAAACAGACCCTTCAGTCCAGATCATTTGCACCAACCAGATATTCCAATCTGATGTAAAACCATTTGCCAAAATTAGACCCATAAACGTCTCAACCCTTCTTATTTATATACCCATCCACTGCCTCTTAAATGTTGCAATTGTACCAGCCTCCACCACTTTCACTGCCAGCTCGTCCCATTCACGCACTACCCTCTGTGTGATAAAGATACCACTCAGGTATCTTTTTAATTTTCCCCTCTCACTTGAAGTCTTTGCCCTCTGGTTTGGAATCCTCCAGCCTCGGAAAATAACCTTGGTTGATCCCGCATCGATGGCCCTCATGGCCTGTACAAGGTCAGAGTACTTCAGACCTGAGAATGAGAGCTGATCATATTGAACCATATAAGTCCCTGAGGAGAGTGTATTGGGCCGTAGTTGAGGGATGGGAGAATAAAACTATGGATTTAATTTTAGAAAACAACATACTCATTTTAACACAGGTACTATGAAGACATGAATGTATTGTACAAAAATTATGCAGACACATATAAATACACCTTCAAATTATAAATTACAAATTATTCCTAAAGGAAGTAGGTAACAGGGATGGAGTCATTCAATCAGGAGAATATTCAACCAGATCTTACCTAGTCCAGGTTGGTGTTTGGGTCACATTATTGCATGTTTCAGATCAGAGAGGGAGCAAATGCAAACTGTCGTAGAAGCAACAGCCATTGCTCAGTCTCTACTTGTACTTCTCTACAGCAACATATGAGAGCTGAAAACCAATCAGACATCTTTAACACTCTTTGAGGGTTCCTGTTGAGGATTCCTTGGAATCTCTCCACTGCCTGCAGCAAAGGGAATTCAGCCAAATCCAACTGTCCCATGAGGAAACCCCAGTGCTAGCAGCTTCTGTGAGGCAGAATCACTTCATAGGCAGAATAACAATTGAAACTCTCTCAATTTTGCTTTTATTCTGAAATTAACTGTTATTTGGACAAAGCTCTTTCGAATTAATATTCTACAGAGTTCCATTTTTTTCTGTTTGCCTTCAGACGTGTGTGTGCTTGCATGCGTTTGCGTGTGTCTTCGTATACATGTTTCTGTGTCTCAGATTTATTGAAAAATAAATGTTGATGTACATATTGTCGATGTTCAAACTGTATTGCACGTATGTATCCATCGTAATTTGAGTAACTTTGCTTTGGTTTTAGATGAGTTATTTTTACAAATTTAAAAACCTATCTGACTTGTTCCTAACACTGAACCTGACCCAGTCTGAGACGGATATCATTTACCATATCACACACTTAGTTACACTGATAATTTGTCGTGATGTCTGGAGGAGTGTGACTAGAAAAAGTCGCAATGACTCTCTAACCTCGGTAGAAACAGGGATAAGGAGAAATTCTCAAAAGGCCATTTGAGTGGGAATTTCTCCTTCCCACAGGTTTGTGGTACCTGTGTGTTTGCATTTATTTAAAGGTGTGTTAGTTAAATATTTGATGGGCAAGTGAATCAAGGATAATGAACTGCAGATAGGAACGTGGGGCTGAGACCACAATCTGATCAGCCACAACCTTAGTGCCTGGTAGGGCAGGGGCCCACTCCTGTTCCTCAGTCCTACTTCGCCCCATTCCATTCAGCCCCTCAATCGGCCATTCACGAGCAGTTGGAGACCACTTACTCCTACTACCTGGTGCACAGAAACCGAGGTGATCATTTAGCTCCTGAATACAGTCCAAATGATTTAGTGTGGATTGAAAAACGTTCTTGGGAAAAAGAGTTGGTGTTACTGTGAAACAGTTCCCTCCTGTCTCTTTCCAGAAGTTCCTCTGTCTCCATTGAATTGTCATGTTGTTGACCCAGATTCATAGTGAATAATGACCACATACTGTACCCAGAAATTGCTCACAAAATCCTCTGGTCTCTTTGACGACAACATTCCTTCACAGGACTTCCAGGAAAATAACAATGATGAACCTTCCAATAACAGAATGCAAGAACACGAGAAGCAGGAGTAGGTCATTCAGCTCCTACGGTCTGCCTTTCCCTTCAATAGAATCATGGCTGATCTGCTCTAAGCCCCAACTCCTGGAGTGTCAGCAGTTTCAACCATCCATCCATCCCTTCATCCATCTACCTCAATGATCTATCTCCCCTTCCTCTGTGGAAGAGTGAAGTCCCGACGGTAACTCCCCTCTGTGAGAAGGGAACACACCGCAACTATACACCATGACCTATTGACATCAACAAAATATATAAAAACCAGGTGACTGGCCCTGACAACAAGGCAGTGTTTAACTGAGGATGGTATCAAGTAACCTGAAGAAAATTGAACATAATGGAAATGAAGTGTAACCTCCCCACAGGTTGGAGTGATTCAGCACAAAGAAGATGGTTGTGGTTCTTCGACATGTCCCACCCGAGTCTCGGGACATCTCTGCGGGAGATCCACAGCACAACCATCCTCATTTGCGCCTCGGTGTCTTCCCCCCATCAGAATCTCAGAAGTGGAGATTGTGACTGAAAATCATGTCAGGTTTCGAACAATGTGCCCCCATCACCTCTTGATGCAGCCTGTGTCCATGTGCAGGAAGACCCGGACAACATTCAGGCTGGTGCTGTTAGAGTGTCGGTAACATTCATGTAACAGTCCTGCTGGACACTGTGCATTACCAGAGTAAAGAGAGGTGCTCATTCAGCACCTCAAGCTCACTTCACAGGAATGTGAGGAGGTCATTCTGCCCATCAATGTTATTGGATACGAATAGGGATAGCCCATTCATTCTCTCCTGACTATTACACGGGAAGATAAGGAGCCCAGTCAAATACATGAGCTGTTAAACAGGAAACACAGTTTGCCCAGTCAGGTTCTTGAGCGTCTCCCATGCCATCAGGAGGTGGCCATTCAGCCGCTCAAGCCCATTGCACAGAAATAAGACGATGTTATCCATAACCAATCAAGACAAACCAATGAAAGAGAGACTGCACGGATAGACTGCTCTATGTCGTTCCTCCTGGCTCCATTGCTAATGCTACACAGTAGATACATTAATATGGTTCGTTGAAGGGGAGGAGGGTGGACATCTCTGAGAAGGCAGACTGGTATTCCCAGTGGAGGTCGGAAGCTGTTGGGAACAAAAAATATTTTAGCCATTTCAGCTGCGGACAGATTTGTGAACAATCTGACTTTCAGTGCAGGGTCACACACCAACTGCACATTGAGGCAATGAGAGTTCATTCAGAGCCTGAAGCTCTCTCCCAACCAACATAGGTGCTTCACAGAGGTACATAAACTAAAAAGAAGCATGTATCATGGGCAACATGTAAGTTCCCATGCCATCAATGCTTTTCTCTGGACGTTTTGTGTGTTTGTCCAGAATCTTCAAGGTTCAATGCAGTCAACTCTTTTCTCTCAAAGTGCTGCAAATTAAACATCCATGTACTTCACACTCTCTTCATGTTACCATCATCCCAGAGATAATTCTGATAAAACAGCTTTGCACTGTCTCTGTGACAAGGAGATCACTGATTTATAAAGGTCAGAAAATCTGTCCACAATAGCCTCAACAACTCTCCCCAACTCCTACATATGATTCATTTTGTAATGAAGGCTGACATTTCATTTCCTGGATGCCCTGCATGAATTCTGTTCATGACGCGTGATCAAGGACATTCTGGTCCTTTTTGGCAAAAGCACTTCCCAACCTCGCACCTTCTAATAAATACAACATGAAAAGGAAAGTATATGTTAACAAAAAGGAACAAAGAAAATGTACAGCCCAGGAACAGGCCCTTCAGCCCTCCAAGCCTGAGCCGATCCAAATGTACAGTCAAACCTGTCAGTCCATTCCTAAGCATCTGTATCCCCTGCTCTCCATCTGCTGCATCTGTCCATACGCATCTTAAAAGAATCTACCATGCCTGCCTCTACCACCTCAGCTGGCAACGCATTCCAAACGGCCACCACCCTCTGTGTGAAGTACTTGCCACATGTATCCCCCTTAATCTTTCCACCTCTCACCTTGAAAGCGTGACCTCTCGTTATTGAATCCTTCAAACTGGGAAAAAGCTTGTCTCTATCCACCCTGTCTAAACCCTTCACGATTTTGTAAACCTCAATCAGGTCCACCCTCAATCTCCTTTTTATTAATGAAAATAAACCTAACCTACTCAACCTTTCTTCATAGCTAGCACCTTCCATCCTCGTAAACCTTCTTTGCACCCTCCAAAAGGCGTCTATATCCTTTTGATAATGTGGCGACCAAAACTGATATTCTAAGTGCGGCTGAACCAATGTCTTGTACAATTTTAACATGACTTGCCAGCTCGTATACTCAATACGCCTTCCAATGGAGGCAAGCAAACCATATACCTTCTTGACTACTCTATCCATCTGTGCAGCAACCTTCAGAGTACCATGGACCTGCACTCCCAGATCTCTCTGCCCAACAACTTTTCTCAAGGCTCTTCCGTTCATTGTATAATTCGCTCTAGAATTAGTCTTGCCTACATGCATTACCTCACATTTGCCTGGATTGAAAACCATCTGCCACTTTCCGCCCAAATCTCCAGTCCCTCTACATCCTCCTGCATTCTCTGACAGTCCCTTATGCTTTCTGCTACTCCAACGATCTTCGTGTCACCTGCAAACTTGCTGATCATACCAACAGTGTCCTCTTCCAGATCATTTATTTATATTACAAACAACCGTTGCCCCAACACTGACCCCTGTGGATCACCACTGGTGACCTTTCACCATTTCGAGAAACTCCCTTCAAATACTCCTCTCTGTCTCCTGTTTCTCAACCAGTTCTTTATCCACCTTGCTAGAATACCCTGCACACCATATGACTTCAATTTCTCCATTAGTCTACCATGGGGAATCTTATCAAACGCCTTACTAAAATCCATGTATTTGACATGTACAGCCCTTCTTTCATCTAGCAAATTGCTCACTTCCTCAAAGAACTCAAATAAAGTTGGTAAGGCGCGATCTCCCCTGCACAAAACCATTTTGCCTGTCACTGTTAACCCATTCTTTTCTAAATATAAGTAGATCCTATCCCTCAGTATCTTCTCCAGCAACTTTCCCACCACTGACATCATGCACACTCGTCTTTGGTTATCCAGAATATCCCTACTACCCTTCTTGTATAGGGGGACAACATAAGCTACCCTCCAATCCTCCGGCACATTACCTGTATTTAAGAATTCCACAAAGATATCTGTCAGGGCCCCAGCTCTTTCCCCTCTCGCCTCCCTCAGCAACGTGGGATAGATCCCATCCGGTCCTGGGGATTTGTCCACCTTAATAACCACGAGCCTCCCCAACACATCTTCGCTACTTATGTCAGCGTGATCAAGACTAATCAAACTTCTATTTCTAATCTTAACATTCATCATGAACACTGATGCAAAGTAATCAGTCAGAATCTCACCCATTCTCTCAGGTTTGACACACAGCCTTCCTTCGTCATCCTTTAGTGGATCACTCCTTTCTCTAGTTACTCTCTTGCTTCTTGTATAAGAATAAAATGCTTAGTGATTCTCCTTAATTCTGCTCGCTAAAGATATTCCATAACCCATTTAAGCCCGCTTGATTCCTCGTTTAAAACTTGTCCTACTTTTCCGATATTCTTCCAGGGCCCGTTCTGTTCTTAGCAGCCTAGACCTTATGTATGCTTCCCTTTTCCTCTTTGCTAGTCAAAGAATTTCTCCTGTCATCCACGGTTCGCGAATGTTGCAATTCCTATCCTTTGCCTTCAACGGGACATGCCTATCCTGCACTATCTTTAACCTACCTATCAAAGCCTCCCACGTCTCAAATGTGGACTTCCCTTCAAATAGCTGTGTCCATTCCACATTTCCGAGCTTCTGCCGAATTTTGATTTAATTGGTCTTGGCTCAGTATAGTACTCTTCCCTTAGGACCACTCTCTTCTTTATCCATAAGTATTCTAAAACTTACAGAATTGTGGTCACTGTTCCCAAAGGAATCCCTCACCGCAACTTCTACCACCTGTCCTTGTTCCCCAGTACCAGGCACAATATGGCCTTTTCCCTCGTCGGACTATTGATATACTGCAGTAGAAAACTCTCCTGGACATTTCTTACAAATTCTACCCCATCCAGACCTCTGACGCTAAGTATATCCCAGTCAATGTTGGGAAAATTAAAATCTCCCATCACCACTACCCTATGGCCTCGACATATTTCCATAATCTGTTTGTTCTTCTACCACATGCTCACTATTGGGAGGCCTGTAATACAGCCCCAACAGTGTAACTGCACCCTTCTACTTTCTCTGCTTCACCCATAGTGCCTCACTACCCAAGACCTCCATAGTGTGCTCCTTTAGCACAGCCGTGATATCTTCCTTGACCAGCAATGCAACTCCAATCCCCCTTTTGCTTCCCTCCCTGTCCTGTTTGAAGCGTCTATATCCAGGGATGTTTAATTGCCAATCTTCATGCCCTTCCTTCAACCAAGCCTCTGTGATTGCAACGACATGATGCTCCCAGGCACGAATCCAAGCCCGAAGTTCATCTGCCTTTCACACTATACTCCTTGCATTAAAGTAGATGCATTTTAGGCTACCAGTTTTTTTGTCCCTTGTCTACTCTTCCCTTTATGAATGCAATCTTCATAATCCTTACAGTCTTCACATCACTGCCTACTTGTTTTCTCTTCTGGTTCCCAGTCTCCTGCCACATTAGTTTAAATATTCGCAAATGCAGTAGCAAAAAACCCACGAAGGACATTGGTTCCAGTCTGGTTCAGATGTACACTGTCCATTTTGTAATAGTCCAACCTGCCCCAGACCCAGCCCCAATGTCTAACAAATTGAGCCCCTCCTTTCTACACCATTTCTCAAGCCATGTGTTCAACTTGTCTTTTTTTTTTAATTTCTACGCTGGCTAGCACGTGGCACTGGTAGTAATCCCGAGATCACGATCTTTGAGGTCCTCCTCTTTAACTTCCCTTCTAGCTCCCTGAATTCTTCTTTGAGGACCTCATCTCATTTTCTACTTATATCGTTGGTGTCCATAAGCACCAAGACAACTGACTGTTCACCCTCCCCTTTTAGAAGGCTCTGCAGCTGATCGGTGGCATACCTGACCTGTGCACCTGTGAGGCAACATACCATCCAGAAGTCCCATTCCGGTCACAGAACCGCCTATCTACTCCCTTCACAAGAGAATTCCCTGTGACAATGGTCCTACGAGTCGTTTTACCGCCCTTCTGAACAGCAGTGCTTTCCGCGATGCCATGAACCATGCAACTGCTGTCCTCCCCTGGTAAGTAATCTCCCCCAACAGCATGCAAAACGGTATACCTGTATTGGAGGGAGATGACCGCAGGGGACACCTGCGCTGTCTTCTTACCCTTTTTTTGTCTTTTGGTCACCCATTCACTGTCTCCCTCAGCAATTCTAAACTGTGTTGTGACCAGCTCACTAAACGTGCTATCCATGGCATCCTCAGCATTACAGATGCTCCACAGTGAGTCCATCCGCTGCTCCAGAGTCGTCATGTGGTCAAACAAGAGCTGCAGCTGGACACACTTCTTGCAAGTGTAAGAGTCAGGAGCGTCAGCCACGTTCCTAAGCTCCCACATCAAGCAAGAGGCACAGGTCACGGGTCTGAGTCAACCATTGTTGTTTTGCTAAAAGGTTGACATAATACAGTGGAAGTTTTTAGTATCCATTTGCCTGTCAGACAGCTTACATTTCATGATTTTCTCATATCCATGGGGTGTGTGTGTGTGTGTGTGTGTGTGAGAGTTTTGTGTGTGTGTGTGTGTGTGTGTGTGACAGAGAGAGAGAGTGACAGAGAGAGAGGGGGGCTGACAAGAATCCTATTGTTATTTTGGTATACTCTAATTATATTCAGGGGTTCAGCCTTTTTTACATGAATATTCATTACTTTGGTGTTTGGAACTGAGAATTAACCGGATTTCAGAATGGTTAGGATCATATAACTTGAGCAGCTATTTAAAACAAATCTGAATCTGCTCAAATCTTCCAAGTATTGACTCACACTCCATGACTCACGAAGGAATTAATATAAAGCTGACATGACAAAAGAAAGGTTAAAAAATAACTCCAGAGGACATTGGAGTGCTATCGAGAAATATAGGTTAAGTGAGTAGTCAAAGGCCTGACAAATAGAGCTTTACTGTGATAAAAGTGAAGTTGTCCATTTTGACTGGAAGAAAAGCATTTTTTTTAAATAGAGGGAGATTCCATAGCTGTGAGATGCAGTGGGATCAGAGTGTAACATTACCTGAATCACAAAGTGCTAGCAGTACGTAATTAGGAAAGCGAATAAATGTTTTCCTTTTATCGTGGCGCAATTTAAAGACAAAAGTAGAGATCACTGTTGAGCTTGTATCTTGAATGCTCTCGTTCTTATCGGTCACCCTGTTTATGGAAGGAAGTAAATACATTGGAGGCAATTCGGAGAATGCTTACCAGAATAATACTTACAGAATGACTTGTCATACAAAGGGAATTCGGATAGGCTAGGCTTTTGTCAGTTTGTGGTTATGAGAGGAAGGACAAATTAATTGAAACAAGATGTTTCCTCTTACAGAAGAGACGAGAATGAAGGATTGCTGTCTAAATGTCAGTGGTTGCCCATTTGAAACGCATCGAGATGATTTGTTTGCTCTCAAAATGTGGAAGCTCTGACACGTTATTAAAGCAGAGACATGGAATATTTTAAAGGCATAGATAAATAGTTTATTGTTGAGAGAGGGGTGGTGAAAGGTTTTCAGGGTAGGCAGGAATGTGGATTTAACGTTACAATTAATGAGACATACTCATGTTGAATATCTAACTTATCCCTGTTTGTATGGGATGTAGCAGGTTGATTAAACTGACAAATTGGAGTTTCAATGTAAAGATCCAACAAAGTTTATAATGCTGAAATCCTCCATCTTCAAAGCTTTTTCAATGGTTGAATTTTTCAAGTGTTTGTTTAAAATCACCTAATTTGTGCTGTAACACTAATTGCCGATATGGAAACTGTGAAGAGAGTTCAGTAATGAATGCAGTGATCACAAAGAAAGTTTTAGTCCAATGTGTGACTTAATTAAGATTCATCTAGAACACAACAATGTGAAAGAAAATTAGTGTCACTTCCCATAACTTCTATGGAGGGGCTTCTGTCTGAGAACATGCCACAGCAATGCAACAAACGCCAGCTTATGTCAGTCACATTAACAAAGTTGCTTTAATATGTTTGTAATGATTGCATTTTTTTCTGAGAGATTAGAGATTTTGTTTGCTTAAAAAATAGTTGCATCAATAAAAAACCTTCAAAAGTGGTCAGTGGAAAATTGCTTGCCCATTCAATATTCAGATCTCAATTTGTATTCAAATATTTAGATCTGTGAACTCTGAAGAAAGAATAAATATATCGAACGATTAGGGTTTCTATATCCTCTGCTCCCCTCATTCTGCCTGTGGTGTCTTTCAAAGCCCCTATGAAAGTTTTAAAGAAAAAAACTACTGTTTCCATTGTCCCACTACCTCTGGAAGTTGATCTACTTCATAAATCCAGTTGATCAAAGAATATAATACTGAATCCCTGAGCATCCAGCAAGTTTATACCAGCCATCAGTCAATTGTGCAAACAAGACCTAGCTTAAGATGTCTTCCTTCATGACTAATTTCAGCTGCGTATACTGTGAAGAACCAGGAAATCTATATTCTCCAGGGACAGTTGCAGAAAATAAGTTTGCTCCAGTTTGTGTATAAATGATAATTGATTCAGAATTCAAAGACGTGAAAGGATATTGCTGGAGAGCTGTTGTTTAGATTGTTCAGGGGCTGCCTCTTGAAAGCATGTGACAGCAGTGCAACAAACCCCTTTACAGACCAGACCACAGCAATCGCACAAAATTTGCATCTCTAATGCTTACTTTGTTCCTACAGATTGAAGCTCTTAGTTAACTAGAACAACAGAATCCATCCAAATAAAACCCGAAAGAACGGTGGATGTTGTAAAACAGAAAGAAAAACAGAATTACTGGAAAAGCCATTGCTTTAAAATATCCAAATCTCTTCAGTGAAATGTTTCCCCTTCATCAGCCCGGTCCTGAACGCTTTACATCCCATTGAACACTCTTGTCTATACTACAGGGAAAAATCCCTTTTCCCCGACATTCTCTGCCTCTTCCCCTATCTGTGTTCTGCTTTCTTGCAAACTAGTTATGTAAATTTGACAAAAAAAACCACCAAACCATGCAGTCATCCTTCTGCCGTGTGAACAGTTTTTAAAAAGCAGCTGAATAAGAGCTGCAATACTGAATCCAGATTTTTCAGCCATTCCAGCTGCTGGCACACATTTGCAGATGGTGGCAAATGCTGATTTCAGTGACTAAACTTGTCTGTTCAGTTGTGAGCCTGGTAAAGGTGACAGCCTAAACTGCGATGGAAATGGAAAAACATGCCTTCCAAATCGAAAGGGGTCATGACAAAGTATGTTTGATGCAATATGTGACCACGATTTTGCTTCATTCAGAGTACAAGTAAATGAAAGTAAATTACTGGTGGACTGACAGTTACAGTAAGATAACGTACAGACTCCTCATGAAAACAGCACACAGCAATGCAGAGAATACCATTCCCGACCATAGCAATCACATACTGCCTCTCCATTATCGACATTATTCTTCGGGTCGGAGAGTTTATTTTTACAAAACAGACAGTTTTAGGAGAGGACATCAAGGAAGCTGGAATTCAAAATTACTTGCAGATTTGAGTTACTTATCCCTGATCATTTTAATTTCTTAAAATGAATACATTCAAGAAATACGAATCCCATCACACTCTCACCATTATCATCGGCTATAATGTTCATCAAACCTATGAAAGGGGTTGAAGATTAAAATCAGTATTGATTGCAGTATCCGTCTGGATTGTCAGAAGTTTAACAAAAGCAAATCCAGAGTCTTCAGCCATTCAAGCAGCTGGCACTCAATAGTAGCTGGAGGCAAATGCTAACTTCAGGATGTAATTTATCTTGTCTGACCAGTTACAGGCATGGTAAGGTTGACAATCCAAACTGCAAGGGAAATGTAAAATATAATTCTCCAAGATTGTTTGCAATAACTGGAAACTATGTTTGATCTTTTATGTCATTCGTACTTCATTTGATATTATATTTTCCAAGGCAAATGCTGGAGAAGAAGAAGTTCCTGTGAAGTTATGTAGATATTTCCTTCTGCATCCAGGAACCATGGAGCAGGCCCTAGTTACCACAGTCACCTTTAACCCCCAAAAGATGTATTACATCCAGAAGTGGAAGGTAGTGTTCTTTCTTACAGGAGACTTTTGCAGTCATCATTTTATGAATTCTGGTGAAGCCCTGCTGGTTGAACTGAGAGCTGGAGTCAATCGTGATGGTTGGCAGTGCCAAGGGTGGCATGGTACTGACAGTAGGAAGTACAGAAGATGCTTCCTGTTCACAAACCATTATTGAAATTGCATGATCCCAGGAGCTAACAGCAATAACAGAATGAAGACAGAGCAGTGACCTGTCCTTTGCTGCCAATAGTGGTGGATATTGCTGAACCTGTACTCAAGAGATTTGCAGGCCACGGCCCACTGCGGGAGTTGAGGAGCTCTCCTATTCACTACTCAGACAGACACGAGTGGTTCTCAATTGGTGACTTCATTTGCCCCCCCACGGACAGTATAATATAATGGGGCAGAAGGGAGTTGGGCTTTGCTCCTGAACTCCCCTCCGCTTGGCGTGACTCATGAGAATCTTGGCAAGTGCCAGTTGACCTGGAAAATGCAGCCCTGCATGTGGAGACATTACCAAACGTCTTCATTGGAGATATTGGAAAATTGGTTGCCGAGTCTCCATTTGGTCCTGGAGCTCTTCAGCTGAGATATTTTGAGACGCTGCAACAAATATAAAGTTTTGAAGAAATGAATTGGTTGCATCGTATCTCCCTTTCTTTGTTTCCACACTCCAGCCTCACTCCAGCCTCAACAGTTAATGAGGGTTTTGAGCTAATAAATCTTGAATAAGTTTTATAAAACTAGCTGTCAATCGCTTGAAATATTTACTCAATTCTTCAGGTTTATTATGATGATTTTATTGTGGATGTAGAGGTACGCTTAAAATGACTGAATAGCACTTTTTTGACTATTTGCAGATCACCTGACAGTCCAAAGTACAAGGTCGATGAAAAGCTGTACACTCCAAAATCTATCATGAAAAAAGTAAGTTTGAAAACAATATGTGATTTGCTTCATTCAGAGGACACAAAATAGAAAGTAAATCACTTTCTCTGCACTTTTCAGGAAACATCACACAGCAGCGCAGGGAACACCACTGCAGGCAAGAGCATTTGCATTACTGTCTCTCTGTTATCTGCATTAGAATTAGGGATTCAGAATTTTGTTTCAAAAATATTGTATCAGGAGAGAACATCGAAGACACTTCATTGTAAGTTTGCTTACATTTTATTCTTGAAGTTTCTAAACTCTTAATATGAATACATTCAAGAACTTGCTATCCCATTTTTGTCTCTAATCATTATCACCAGCAACAAAGGTTTTGAAGAACAAATTCATCATTTATTGCTAAACATCACACAACACTAGGTTATAGTCCAACAGGTTTATTTGGAAGCACGCTAGCTTTCGCAGTGTCGCTCCTTCATCAGGTGATAGTGGAGGGCTCAATCCTAACACACAGAATTGATAGCAAACATTTACAGTGTGATGTAACTAAATCATGAACATTTATTGCAGTCACCCATCTGGAGTGTGGCCAGTTTCACTCAAACGGCTGAATGCAGGCTGCAGTCCTGAATCCCGAATCTTCAGTCTTCCAAACAGCTGGCACACAATTGTGGGATGGAGGCAAATGCTCATTTAAATAACTTCATGTATCTTTTATCATCAATTGCAGGCATAGTAAGTGTAACAATCCAAACTGCAATGGAAATGAAACCTATAGTTGTCAGGAACAACTGAAGAAATGTAAGTGCCAGTTTGATCCAAAGTGCAATTTAACTACTGAATAATATTGTATTTTGAATAAAGGCTATTGCTGCAGAACCAGCAATTCTTGTGAAGTTATGTAGGTATTTCCTTCTGCATACATGCAAGAACAATTTCAAATACGCTGTTCCAGGCCACAGTTAGCACATTGTGGAACCTGCTGGGCTCTGCCTCCCAAGTGTGTATTTTTCCGAGAAGTTAGATTGTGGTGTTTTTTTTAAATTAAACAAGACTTTTGCAGTAATAATGTTGTGAATTGTGGTGGAGTCCTGCTGCTTGGACTGAGAGCTGGAGCCAGCGCTGCTGTGGTGGATGGCACCACCAAGGGCAGCATGCTGCTGATGTGGCCTGACCAAGAAGATATTGCTGGGTCACTATCCCAAGAATGAAATGGCCCAATCCAAATATCTGATGGTGAAATCGGAACGATAACAGAGTGGCAAATCTTTCTGTGCCACCATTAATGTTTGCAATTGCTGAGCCAATACCCATCGATGAGTAAAAGTCAATTCTGTATTCGAACCAGTATCCAAAGCTCTTCACTGGAGAAATTGGACAGTTAGTTGCCCTTCTATAATTGCCCCTAAGCTCTTTATTGGAGACTTTTCTGGACTGTGCAACTGTGAAGAAATAGGTTTGTAACATCATTCATTTCCACATTCCAGCCTGCCTGTCAGTGGCTTGAAATCCTGACACTCCTATTCAAGTTTCTAAAATGTTTTTCTTCTGAATGTATATGTTTGCTAAAATTGACTTAATGGCACTTGATGACCATTTGCAGCTCTGAAAACATCAACTGCTGAAAGTGCAAGGAAGCTGGTGATCCTGGTTCTCCAGAAACTAAGAAGGTCATTGAAAAATAAGCTGAATACAATGTGTGACTGTCTACGAATAGCTAGCAGGTCTGGCTGCATCTGTGGAGTGAAAGCAGAGTTAATGTTTTTAGTTGAATGACTCATGTTCAGAACTTCAGACCTCTCTGAAGAAGAGTCACTTGACTCAAGGTGAACTCTGTTTTCTCTCCACAGATGCTGCAAAACATGTTGAGTTTCTCCAGCAACTTTTGTATTTTTTTCAGATTGTCAACTTCCACAGTTTGTTTTTTTACATTAACGAAATTATTGACTGGCATATAATCTTTGCTCTATCGTTAATCTTGTAAAAAGACATTTTAGGTGGAAGCTTGCAGTGAATGCTGCAGACCTAATGCTGGGACTGAAACCTAGAGTTTTGGCGTATGCTAAAGATGGTATATTGCCAGCAGTGACCAATGAAGAGATTCTTCATTGATGAAGGGCCTTTGCCCGAAACGGCGATTTTCCTGCTCCTCAGATGCTGCCTGACCTGCTGTGCTTTTCCAGCTCCATTCTAATCTAAAATGAAGAGATTCCTGCCAGGGTTACTCATCAGTTGACAGTGCAGCTTAATTTCAAGAGTTGCTCCTCCAGTAAGAGGGACACATTTCTGAGCCCTACTGTTCATACTGATCATTGCTGAGGCTGCAAAGGTGGGCACAGTCAGGGATATGAGGGAGGCAGGACTGAGAGATCATGCAGAGTCAAGATGTCAAAGAGAACTGGTCGATGTCAGCATGGCTTAGCAATGAGAAGGTGCCAGACTCCCTACTGCCATTTTCCAAATTGGACCACCTCCCAGTTAAAAGGTAGTGAATCATTGAGGGAATAATGCATTAATACAAAGTCTTTCAATAATCATTTCCAGCCCTTCAATGTTCAGGCCTTCAGTTGTTCACTTCAAAGCACTGGACTGTACAGTGAGGCTAAACATATTAAAAACACATTGACTACCTAACTCTCTGCTTCCAGATACTATTACATTGGCCACCTCCCCTCACCCCATCTCTTCAAAAAGAACAGACTAAGGTGTCCTGCAAACCTCTGTGGGAGTTGAAAAAATGTCAGCATATATTGCAGTCATATCTTTTGAAAGTGGCCTTTTTTAACAGAATATAATAGAACATAGAACAATACAGCACAGAACAGGCCCTTTGGCCCACGATGTTGTGCTGAACATTTGCCCTAGCTTAAGTACCTATCAGCACAATAGAGCCTTTTGATCTTCAGGGTTTATTTTCAAATGTTTGCAAGTTATTGATAAGTGTAAACCCTTTGTTTAATTTGTGCTTCACGGTGACTTGTGGCTGGGGACACTTTGACAGACCAGATTATCAGGAAGATGGGAATCAAAGTTTGTCAGAAATGAGGAAGGAAGTTTGATTTGATCTGATTTTGATGTGGTTTCATTATACTTCATTTGGAATACAACAATTTGAAAAGGGAACGTTGAAGAACCATTGATTCCTTAGAACATAGAACATAGAACATAGAACAATACAGCACAGAACAGGCCCTTCGGCCCACGATGTTGTGCCGAACTTCTATCCTAGATTAAGCACCCATCCATGTACCAATCCAAATGCCGCTTAAAGGTCGCCAATGAATCTGACTCTACCACTCCCTCGGGCAGCGCATTCCATGCCCCCACCACTCTCTGGGTAAAGAACCCACCCCTGACATCTCCCCTATACCTTCCACCCTTCACCTTAAATTTATGTCCCCTTGTAACACTCTGTTGTACCCCCGGAAAAAGTTTCTGACTGTCTACTCTATCTATTCCTCTGATCATCTTATAAACCTCTATCAAGTCACCCCTCATCCTTCGCCGTTCCAACGAGAAAAGGCCGAGAACTCTCAACCTATCCTCGTACGACCTACTCTCCATTCCAGGCAACATCCTGGTAAATCTTCTCTGCACCCTCTCCAAAGCTTCCACATCTTTCCTAAAGTGAGGCGACCAGAACTGCACACAGTACTCCAAATGTGGCCTAACCAAAGTCCTGTACAGCTGCAACATCACCTCACGACTCTTGAATTCAATCCCTCTGCTAATGAACGATAATACTCCATAGGCCTTCTTACAAACTCTATCCACCTGAGTGGCAACCTTCAAAGATCTATGTACATAGACCCCAAGATCCCTCTGGTCCTCCACCTGACCAAGAACCCTACCATTAACCCTGTATTCCGCATTCTTATTTGTTCTTCCAAAATGGACAACCTCACACTTGGCAGGGTTGAACTCCATCTGCCACTCCTCAGCCCAGCTCTGCATCATATCTAAGTCCCTCTGCAGCCGACAACAGCCCTCCTCACTGTCCACAACTCCACCTATCTTTGTATCATCTGCAAATTTACTGACCCACCCTTCGACTCCCTCATCTAAGTCATTAATAAAAATTACAAACAGCAGAGGACCCAGAACTGATCCCTGCGGAACTCCACTTGTAACTGGACTCCATGCTGAATATTTACCATCTACCACCACTCTCTGACTTCGACCGGTTAGCCAGTTTTCTATCCAATTGGCCAAATTTCTCTCTATTCCATGCCTCCTGACTTTCCGCATAAGCCTATCATGGGGAACCTTATCAAATGCCTTACTAAAATCCATGTACACTACATCCACTGCTCTACCCTCATCCACATGCTTGGTCACCTCCTCGAAGAATTCAATAAGACTTGTAAGTCAAGACCTACCCTTCACAAATCCGTGCTGGCTGTCCCTAATCAAGCAGTGTCTTTCCAGATACTCGTAAATCCGATCCCTCAGTACCTTTTCCATTACTTTGCCTACCACAGAAGTAACACTAACTGGCCTGTAATTCCCGGGGTTATCCCTATTCCCTTTTTTGAACAGGGGCACAACATTCGCTACTCTCCAGTCCCCTGGTACCACCCCAGTTGCCAGTGAAGACGAGAAGATCATTGCCAACGGTACTGCAATTTCCTCTCTTGCTTCCCACATAATCCTAGGATATATCCCGTCAGGCCCGGGGGACTTGTCTATCCTCAAATTGTTCAAAATGTCCAACACATCTTCCTTCCTAACAGGTATCTCTTCTAGCTTATCAGTCCGTTTCACACTCTCCTCTTCAACAATACGGTCCCTCTCGTTCGTAAATACTGAAGAGAAGTACTTGTTCAAGACCTCTCCTATCTCTTCCGACTCAATACACAGTCTCCCACCACTGTCCTTGATCGGACCTACCCTCGTTCTCGTCATTCTCAGGTTTCTCACATACGCATAGAATGCCTTGGGGTTATCCTTGATCCTATCCGCCAGGGATTTTTCATGCCCTCTCTTAGCTCTCCTAATCCCTTTCTTCAGGTCCCTTCTGGCTATCCTGTATCCCTCCACTGCTCTGTCTGAACCTTGTTTCCTCAACCTTATGTAAGCTTCCTTCTTCCTCTTTACTAGACATTCAACCTCCCTCGTCAACCAAGGCTCCCTCACACGACCATTTCTTTCCTGCCTGATCGGTACATACATATCAAGGACACGTCGTATCTGCTCCTTGAAAAAGTCCCACATTTCCACCACATCCTTCCCTGACAGCCTATGCTCCCAACGTATGCTCCTCAAATCCTGTCTTACAGCATCGTAATTTCCCTTCCCCCAATTGTAGAAACTTCCTTGTTGTGCGCACCTATCAGTCTCCATAACCAAGGTGAAAGTCACAGAATTGTGGTCGCCATCACCAAAATGTTCACCCACTAACAAGCCCACCACTTGTCCCGGTTCGTTACCGAGTACCAAATCCAATATGGCCTACCCTCTGGTTGGACAATCTACATACTGCGTGAGAAAAGCTTCCTGGACACACTGCACAAACACCGCCCCATCCAATCTACTTGATCTAAAGAGCTTCCAATCAATATTTGGGAAGTTGAAGTCGCCCATGACTACGACCCTGTGGCTTCTGCACCTTTCCAAAATCTGTTTCCCTATCTGTTTCTCCACATCTCTGCTGCTATTGGGGGGCCTATAATAAACACCCAACAAGGTGACTGCACCTTTCCTATTTCTGACTTCAGCCCATACTACCTCCAGAGGCAGATCCCCCTCAAACTTCCTTTCTGCAGCCGTTATACCATTTCTAATTAGCAATGCCACCCCCACTCCTTTTTTACCACCCTCCCTAATCTTACTGAAACATCTGTAACCAGGAACCTCCAACAGCCATTCCTGTCCCTCATCTATCCATGTTTCCGTGATGGCCACAACATCGTAGTCCCAGGTACCGATCCACGCCTTAAGTTCACCCACCTTATTTCTGATACTCCTTCAAAATATTTTGTGCAATGCAACGAATGCCAGTTCAGACAACAGCAGCAACATTAAAAAGGCTGCTAGACTGCCTACAAGGAATTTAAGGTTAGTGACAGAGTTGTCTTAAACATTAGTACCACCACCCTAAATGCTGAGACGGGAAATTTCTTGCTGATCGAGATTGCGGTTCTGTTTCTGGACATCGGAGCTATCGTGAAAACACTGAAGAATTGTGTTCCTTTCCTTCACCCCACCTCATCGCTTCTTTTTGTTTCTCTTTCCTGCTCATCCTCACTCCCCCACCCCAGATTCCACACTACCTCCAAAATCATTGCCATGGTCTCCAGAGTTCGGTGACATTTGATGAAATGTGGCTGCATATTTGAAGAAATATGGCTATGGATTGGGACCAGCTCCTGGTCTCCTCACCTTGGTCTATCTCCCATACAATGTCGCCATTGAATGCTTCACACTTTTTATAATTTAAGTTGGCCAGAGGCCATGTGTATCTACAGAGTCAGGCACATTCCCTAGTAATAGTCATTTGTTTGAATCAAGCTTATAAAGTGCTTTCATGGTGAATTTAATACAGGCAGCATCACATCCACACCGTTTCACTAACATCATCAATGAATAGACGACTAAATACTGAGGTCATTACAGTGCTCTGGGTCAGAGATCTGTAATTACTCCCGGATGTATTATGGTCAGGTCTTTCAGTAAACTCCAAACGGATGGAGGAGCAGGAAAGGAAAAGGAATAAAATTCTCTTTTCAACAAAACAGCCAATACTGACTAATATGACATGAACATTCAGTGAATTTGAATAATGAGAAATTACTATATTCGGATTCTGAATCAATCATTGAGCTACAAATTGTGATTGTAAGGGTTAAATTAGCAATAGTGTTTCAAGACCTTGAATTTCTTTTTCAGAGATAAGGAAGTTAAACTTGAATCCTTGCATTTGGGATGTTTTCCATCTGTCCCCGTACAGACAAGTCTTTATTTGACCTATTTACTCCCCACTCACCAACTCCTACCCTCACAGCCAAAACTCTCGATGTTAATAAGAAGTGCCAAACATTAATTTTGTGATCATGCACATATTTAAAATGATTTAACTGGTAATGTATAACCAGTTGCAGCTGTGAAAATGTTGACACCTCACATTGTGAATTAGGTGGAAACCTAAGTTTGTCAGAAACTAAAGGGAACAAATTGGCAAGTAAGTTTGGTCTAATGTCAGATTTAAATCTGCTATATTAGGGATCCAATAATGTGAAAAGGAGGTGCTGGTAGTTGTTGCAAGATTATGTCAGGATTGCCTCACGAAGGCATCCCATGGCAGTGTGGTGAACACCAACACAGATGCGAACAATCACAGAAAACAGCTGCTTGACTGGCTCAGAAATGCTTGGTTATTTTGAAAGACCAATCTTGAATCAGCATAAAATATCCAAACTTTCTCAATGGTCGGTTGAATTTTGCTTGTCTTTCAGTATGAAGGTCTTGCATAGACCAGAAATAGCTGTAAACAATGGTGACATACTAAATAAATGGTTTTCTCTTCTTTTCACTCTGTACTGTCTCTTCCACACCCCAACCCCAGCATTCCCGCATTGTATTGTACTGTAGAGATCCTGTGGAAGTCAAAAGAACCCCATAACAACAGGACCAAGATGGTTTATGATGCATCTTGAAAACAAATAAAGTCCCAGCACCATTTTTTAGATCATAGGACAGCATTGTCAATAAGCTCCAGGGGGATGGGTGGTGAAGGCATCAATAACTAGTTACATTAGCAAGAATACAAGACTGGGATTCAAGGTATTCTCGTCTGTCATTACCCCCTCATTAACTTCACCATTACAAGGCTAAAATCTGGAGCATTGGAATCTTTACTGCTCACCTGGTGATTGGTCTATTTGCAATAATAGTCAAAAAGCTCAATATGATCAAAGAGAGAGCAGTTTGATTGACTGTCAAAAGAACTAATGAACCTAATTTCCACTCCCTTCACCATCACTGAGCTACGATGTTGGGCTACCTAGTACTTACACTCTACGGAAAGAACTGCAGCAACTTATTAGCCTTACACTGAAAGGACCTTTACTGTCTATAATCTCTATTTCTGAACAGAACAACGATCAGCTAAAGGTCTGTTACACCAGATTCTGACTTTGTATGGGTATCTCTGTTCTGTTATTATCGCTATGGCAAAATAATATGATTTATTAAAATTGCAGTCATTACCTAACTTAAGAAAACTAATCGATCGGGCTTGGAATATTGAATCGCAATTCTGCGATTTTTTTTTGTTTAAATTGATTTGGACTTAATTCTGAATAAGTTTACTGATAGCAAATTACTTAATTTGTGCTCTTCGATGAATTGCAGTTCTGGAAACATTGTCAGTGCAAACAATGAGGAAAATGGGAATGTAGGCTCTCTTGGATCAAGTGAAGTAATTGCAAAGCAAGTTTAGTTTCATGCATGACTGACGAAGTCATTATTTCAGAATATGAAAAACCATTAGGAAATAACTGGTGAGCTGGGAGTTTGTGTAATGTTATACAATGATCAGTGGTAACAACTCGGAGGCAATGATTTGATGAGCTCTCAAAGAGGAACTTGCCTGTGTTCACTCCCAAGTCCTTTTACTATGTGATACTGCAAAACCTCTCCGTATGAAAATCGTAGATTCCTTTTGAAGACCTCAGTTGAAGCTGCCTCCACCACTACACTATTAGGCAGAACATTCCAGTTTCTGAACTATGCTGATTTAAAAAAAAAAGATTCCTTGTAACCGTTGTTTTATTTTGCTGATCATCTTAAATCGGTGTCCTTTTCTTCTCAAGCCTTTTTAAAATAGAATCCGTACAGTATGGAAACAGGTCACTTGGCCCAACAAGTCCACACCAACCCTCCACAGAGTAACCAATCCAAATGTATTCTGCTCCCCTTTTCCTCTACTCTATCCAAATCCCTCATGATTTTGAACACATGTAAAATGTCTTCTTCATCTTCTGTTCTCCATAAGGAGCAGCCCGAGCTTCTTCAAACTATCCACATAGTTGTCCAGTTGCTCAAATCTGGTACCGTTCTTGTGTACGTTTTGTGCACATTCTCAAATCCCTTCCTGAAGCGTGCTGCATTAATATTAGACATGTGGGAAAAGCAGGAATGTTTATAACTATTTGTCATTATTTCCTTATTTTGCATGCGACGGACCTATTTCTAATGTTCAGAATCCTAATGATTTCTTCAATCTGCACTGCCAACTTCATAATTTGTGTGCATACACACAATATGTATAAAATGCATTAAATATTAGACCGGGATCATTTCAGAAAGCATTGATCATTGTATCAAAAGATTTTAGCTTGTGTATAAAATGAACAAGGAACAATCCAGAATAATTTTGAGTTGGTGGAGGGCTGAGTTCAATGTGGCAAGAGGGCATTTGTGCAAGGACATTTGAGCACAAATCTGGGCAACGTTCAGCTTCAGCTGTACAGTACAGCTTAACATTTCCACAAGCGGGAAATGGTGGCAAAAACAGTACTCTAATTCCCTGCATGATATTGCAAAGGATATGGATTATTGTTAACCCCAGTGAGGACCATGATAAATATAGACTGTTCAGAGGGGAAATAAAGAGTAAGGGAGACTGGCAGCTAACTTAAAAAGGGAATCCAAAAGTCATGATTAGTCACAAACAGTGAAGGGTAGCAAAGGAATGAGTGGGGCCAATTATCATTCATCTCCTGTTTAAACGTCATAGGGGCAGGGGCCTGGCTGAGGTATTATGAAGAGGAAGTTGATGTCCAGTTCATGTTGAAACAAAATGTAGTTGAGACTTGGATGAGATGAAGTTTGACAGAATTTTAGAAAGGCTAAAATAAAACAAAATTGGAGATGCTGGAAATCTGAAACAAAAATGAAACATCTGGCAGCATCTGTGGCGGGAAAGCAGAGTTTTAGTTTTCGAGTCTTGTGACCCATTGAGTATATCCATCTCTTTCTTTTTCAATGAGAAAGGCTGATCATCATTGAGTGTTGTAACTGATAACAGCGAAATTGGAGACACCTGAGGATACAGAGAAAAGTAACATTGAAGCTGCAGTGGGAATATCCACAACAACTGAATCCTGTTCAAATAGAGGCATGGAATCAGAGACAGGAGAACCACAACATTTAAAATACTTTTGTTCAAAATTGTCTGGATAAATCCAGCAACCAGATTCATCTTAGTGGTGGGAAGGTTTCTCATGAACTGTAATCACAGGTCAAGCAACAATACTGGGAGATCATATGGACTAAATTTATATGCTGACTAAAAATCTAATATGTAACTGATGAAGGCTCATAATTCTGAATCTTCAGTTTTCTTGGATATTTAATCCAGTTTAGAAACGTCAAATATAGGGCAGGAGCAGGCCATGCAATCCTTCAAGCCTGCCCTGTCATTCGTCACGATCATGGCTGATTGGAGTATGACCTTGTTTCATTAAATTAGTTGATCAAGGCTTGAAATGCAGCATTGTGAGACTTCTGCTTTTTTAATGTCTGGCAATAAATTATAGACCCAGACATCATTTTAGTTTGCTTTTAATTTTGATCAATTGCAATTTAACAGACAGAGCATTCAAAAAAATGATAGACTCAATTCTACAGAAAAAAAAGTGACGAAAAAGTAAGTTTGATTTGTCATGTGGCTAAATTGTATTTTTAATGTGGAATCGAACACCATGAGAGAAATTGCTGGAGAGTCAGAATATCCTGCAAAATAATGTCGAGACTTTCTCATGAAGACATGCCCCGAAAACCAGTCTACATTATTTGTCCTTGACTTTTTCCAAAACACTTTCAAGGATTATGATCAATATGTATGGTTGTCTCAGATACATTACTGGCAAATGTTTTTAACGCCAATACCAAACTCAAGGTCTCTTTCTCAACTTTAAACATTCCTCGGAGAAATTGAGGACGGCAGAGTCTGGAGATCAGAGATGAAAAATGTGTTGCTGCAAAAGCACAGCAGGTCAGGCAGCATCCAAGGAGCAGGGGAATCGACGTTTCAGGCATAAGCAATAGTCAGTAATTTCTATCCGCGTCCACCGTTACAGCTACAAAAAATCCTCTAATATCTCTCCTCAATGGGCCATTCTTCCCCTTTGAATGTGGGCAGTGAGCACTCAGTTCTATCTTTTTTTTGGCAGCAAACGGCTACCTTACTTCCAGCCTACTCTCAACAAGAGGTTAACTTGCACTGTCAAAGTGTGGCAACACTGAGAACAATCCTCCCCATACATGACCCATGCTATGATCACAAGAGAGGGGCTTATGCCCGAAACGTCGACTCTCCTGCTCCTTGGATGTTGGCTGACCTGTCAAATATTCCTGTTGATGAATGTTTAGCTTCCTGAGAAACAACTGATAAGTCTTTGTATCTTCTTGATGTTTTCTGTAAGAGTATAGCACCAACAATTCTATCACTTGCATCGATAACTATATTGAATAGCTTTGGGTTATTAGTTGTCGCTAATATTGGGGCAGTAGTTAACACAACTTTCAGGCTGACAAATGCCTTCTGACAGTTTTCCATCCATTGAAACTTCCTGCATTTCTACGCAATTCAGTGAGTGAAGCAGCCACACTGCTAAGACTCCCTACAACTTTCATGATAAAACCCACTTGTAGTACTACCAAATGCAGAACAACCTCTGTTATATGAACGTCAATTATCCAAATTTCAGATTATCTGAACAAGACCTCAAGGTCCTTTGTTTGCAATCTGATCAGTTATCTGAGCAATGCGTTATCTGAACAATTAGTTATCCGAACAATTAGTTATCCCCACCCGTCTAATATGGATAATCAAGATTGTTTTGTAGTCGTACTGCTCTTTTTGTCGATGAGGACACCTGTCCATGTTCAATAACATGGTCCAGGAGAGTGATTTGTGTTTTCTTGAGTTCGCTGTCAGCCAGGTTTATCACCAAGCCTGCCTCTCAAAGTCGAGTGAATAATTTTGAGAAATTCTGCAAATTTTCCATCCATGTGTTACTAAAAACCAGGTCATCAATGTGTACCACGCAACTGGGGAACAAAGAAATTGCGTCATTGGTTAGTCTTTAAAATGTAGCTGGCACATTCTTCATACCACATGACAGGGCTGTAAACTGTACAGTACATTTTGGTGTCACGAAAGCCGAAATTGTCTTCACCTTTTTGAATAGAAGGAGCTGAAGGGATCCTTTGAGTAAGTCGTACAGAGAAATATAAATTGCTAGTCTCATCTTCTCAATATGGTCCTCCAAACTTGATTTAGGACATGTATCAGATTTAGTAACTGCATGGATTATGCATAGGTCCACACATAATCATTGGATATTATCTGGCTTTGGTCCCACTGATGTCGGTGAACTCTATTCACTACGACAGATTTTGATTATATTGTCTTTCAGCAAGTGTTCAGTCTCTTTCTGAACCTGTGCCAACCTTCAAAGGTTAAATCTGTAGGATGTTATTTGATTGGAACTGCATTTCCTCAATCAATATTATGTGTAGTGAGATTAGTAATTCCCAGGTGATTCCCACATATCTCCCCATGTGATTATACTATTTATTTTGGGTCATTTCGATTTTCATCTGGAAGGGAACTCAGCAGTTTATCCCAGTTTCCAAGAACTTCCTCATTGTTCAATTTAGTTTGAGGAGACCAATTCACAATCATCTGAAATTATTTCGTCACTCTGTGTTGTAACCAGTACCACATTCTCTTTTGTTTTCCTATCAAAATAGCTTTCGATCAAAACACATCTCTTCAAGCCAGAGTGGTCACAGAAATAAGTGGAGCAGTAAGCCATTCAGCCCCTTAAGCATGTACTGCTGTTCAAAATGACGATGGCTGATTATTCAACTCAGTTCCCTGTTCCATCATTCTTTCTGTAAGCTTTGATCCCTTTAGCCCGAAAAAAAACTATCACGTTTTGGACTCAATCAATTTCTATGACAGTGAATTCCAAAGAGTCACCACTGTCAGGGTGAAGAATGGTTTCCTCATCTCAGTCCAAAATGCCCGAGCCAGTATCCTTAGACAGTGAGCCCTGGTTCTGGACTCCCCAGCTGTGGAGATCATCCTTCCTGATTATCTAATCCGGGACATAAACACTGACTTGTGCTACATCTTGTGATCTTAGCCTGGGTCAATATGGGGACGGTTGTTCTCAGTATTGCCACACTTTGACAGTGCAAGTTAACCTCTTGCTGATAGCAAGCTGGAAGCAAGGTAGCCATTTGTTGCTAAGGAAGAGATAGGACTGAGTGCTCACTGCCCATATTCAAAAGGGAAGAATGACCTATTGAGGAGAGATATTAGAGGACTTTTTGTAGCTGTAACGGTGGACAGTGATAGAAATTACTGACTCCCATAGAACACACAGGGAATCTGCAAAGGTGACCCAAAGTGCTGATTCCTAATTACACATGTTGCACTTTCCAAATGACAACAGCCCATTGGTTGAAGAAGTTTTCCTTTATTTAAAATTAAAATGCCCATCGATGTATGATACACTTCTGGAGTAGGTGGGACAGGAAGATAAGCCTACTCAGTCTAACCTAGGAACTTAAGCTACTGATCTAGGGTAGGGAGACTACCATTCAACGATAAGAGGCCTGTTTGGCATCTCATACAGAATCGATGCAATTGCCCTTAATTGCTTCATTAATCCCTGGGGATGTAAGTAATAAGCCACTTGTCAGAGTGTTGTGTTTTGCTCAGGTGTCACTGAGTAGTGTGCTGATCTTTAAGTCGGAACGTTCAGGGTTCAAGATCTACACTCAGGGTTAAAATAGACTAATTGATACTGCCACAGCAGTGCTGTCCTGAGATAATCCTACACATCAGACGTATATGAGGCATTAAACCAAAGGCACTCTGCCCGCTAAAGGGACCCTTATTATTTTGAACTAACGTGAGGAGATTATACTTGGTGTCCCGGCCAATATTTATTGCTCAATCCCAACGAGCAGATGATCCAGTCATCATCTCCTTCCTGGTTTTCTCATGGCACACAAATTAAATATCACTTTTCTGACATGTGACTACATGATCAAAAGTACTTCGGTTGTTGTATAGAATATCTCTGATTGAAAATTGATTTGTCAGAACCTGGATGTATTGTTACTCAACTTTGCTGTTCATTTTTTATTCTCTTCACTCTATGCTGTAAGAAAAAACTCCTTTCCAACTTCCACCAAAGGAGAATGAGACAAAGCTCAGTGCTATAATATTTCACTTTGTACGAACATCTGGATGAAACTAAAATACCATTCAATGCAAATATAAAACGAATTGAACCAGTTTTAAACATTTAAAACTAATTATATATTTCACCAAAGGAGTGTATTGAAATATTTCAATAGTTCTCATTGTGTCAGTTACCAGCAAACAGTGGAGTCTGTTCCAATCTATTTTATCTTGTCTAAAGAATAGGCTGGGGAAAAGAGCAGTGCATTATGGGCTCCTTCAATTTGAGAATGAGGAAAGGAGTACAGTGTGGATCAGTGATTAACAGCAGGAACAGTATTCTCCAGGTTAGAATAGATGTGCAGTGGAATATACTAAAATGATAGAATGAGAGAAGCTGAAGTGGGATATTGTCAGCTGAATGTTTTATAAGCCTGTTCAAATCGGGTCAGTCAGGATCTTATTGAATGGTGGAACAGGCTCGAAGGGCCAAGTGACCTACCCTCGTTCATTGTTCATACCTCGAAACAATTTTGTTAGTTACTCAAGTGGAAGTATTAAACACACATTTTAAACTGTTACATGGATATATGCTGATATTTCCATCTATGACTCCCTGGGTTTGATAACATGTAGTTGACAGTGGCACCAGGGGTTCTGCACTTGTTTCAGAGATCTGGAAAGAGATGTATAGGATACTCTGAGGTTGCATTAAGATGTTATATAAATGCACAACTTTTCTACTTGTCTTCCTGCGAGGGTAGAGAGGGTTTTGCTCTTCATCAAACCTGTGCATCATTTGACTTCAATCTGCTTTTCTTTTTTGCATTATTGTGTGGAGTTTATTCTCTAAAGTCAAATGCCTGGGTTTTGCCCAAGGTTTAAGAGGTTTTTACTCACATTGGTGAGTTTCTGTATCCCATGAGGTAGATTCGTTGCAATCAGTAATGGAAAATAGAGCAGATCAAATATAATGTTGTTAACTGTTATTAGGTCATTTAACAGTGATAACTATGTGCTGTTCTATGCCCCTCAGGATTTAAAAGCCTTTTCAGTGAGGCCATTGCTGATTTACCCAAGGCGCTATACTGGTGAACTCACTGAGACTGAAACCTTTATAATCTGGGACAATGAAGAAATACAAACTGACTGGAACTGCAACTTATCAGAAAAACTAGGGAACAGGGAGAGATTGGGGCCGAAGCTCAGAACACAGAGGCACTGTAAACCCAAGCACGCATTGACACAGCTTCTCGAGATGAGTTATGATGTGGTTCTGCACTATTCGGGTCTGATCTCTGATCAGAACCAATGCTTCTCTGTCAAACCGATGTGGTTTGTGGAAACAAATAATGTCTGCTAGGAGGCAACTACAAAGCTCTCCTGCAAAAATATGACACAGAATCAAGTGAAATTTGGAGTATCCCCTTTTGGGGCTTCTTGCATCCTTTCAAGCTGAATTTGTTGATCAGGTATCAGTTACCATTGAATTGGATGAAATCTTGTTAGTGGTTCATTTATTTACATTTCCCTGTCTCTGAGGTTTGCCCCTTTTCATTATTAAAGAGCCAATGGGTGTGAGATCTCTTTAGTGCTGTCCATAGGAGAGCCGTGTTCCTGCCACTGTGCAACTTCATATTGATATCTGCCTTTAAAAACAATCTGAATCTATGGTCACATACTGTTGTCGGAACTGAGTAGGGCTCATAATAGAATGACCAACTCGACAACTGCTACAAACCAATGTGGGCTAGATTTTCCAACTGTCATTATAACAAGGGTGCTTTTGGTACCACATTCACTATTCAGAATAACAATTGGTTTTTTCTGCTCGTGCAGAATTTCTCTCTATTACTTTAAATAATAGTGGACAGTGTGTGGTTTGTTTCTATTTATTTCTGTTCCTCAATGACTTTGAAATTCTTACTGTAAAAGGATCAAAGGCAAAGTAATGCCATTCTTCTCTCTCCAGAAGTACATTGTTGCTGGTTTTCCTCTGAGGCCAGTGCAGAACTCTACCAGTTCATTGTAGGCCTGATACATTATAGTTAAGTTTCACCTCCGCCAGCTGGAACAACGTGGAAATTTGAGTACTGATGAAAATAAAGATTTTTTTAAAAAATTTAAGTCTTTAGTATTGTACTTATCAGGACACGCTCAAGAATACCAATGGGAAGGGAGAAGACATTTAATCTGTCTGGGTAATGAGTACTGATTGGTAAAGGCATGGAGAATGGACCAGCTGATGAGTGGCAGTTAGCTGCCAATGCTTGTTGTGATTCGACTAAATTGGTGATGGCCATTCTCTGATTCATTTGTCAGGGCAATACCTTGACCACTCAGGCAACCTGCCAATCGAAAACTGAACAAAGTTTAGCTGTTAACTGTCCGTCACCATCTGACCCGCCCATTTCCATTGGGGCTATCTCGATCAATCATTGTGCACTTTCCAAAGCAGCAGAACTCTTTTCCTGTTCAGTGTAAACTGTTATTTCCCTTTACATCAAAATCCTGCAGCTATGCTGATGCATGCAAGACCAAAAAAAGTATGTCCTATTTTACAGCAATACCCAATTTCTGTATTTGCATTCAACTGTTTGAAAATGGGAACTTTTTGCTAATGGAGGATCCAAATCCGGCTGATATGATTAAAATGGAGGAGAAAGTGAGGACTGCAGATGCTAGAAATCAGAGCTGAAAATGTGTTGCTGGAAATGCGCAGCAGGTCAGGCAGCATCCAAGGAGCAGGAGAATCGACGTTTCGGGCATAAGCCCTTCTTCAGAAGGGCTTATGCCCGAAACGTCTATTCCCATGTTTAAAATGGAATCTAGTTTTCAAATTTGAAATAATTTAACCCCCTGACAAGCCCACTTTGTACATGCAGATCCTGTTTGAATATTGTATCAGTCTGGCTGTTGAAAGGCAGCTTTGGAAAGTTGTTTATTTATGTTAACTTCAATTTAATGAATTGCTGAACCGGTGGAAAATACATTCGATTGCATTTACGAAACTAAGACATCTTGTGAAATCAGGAGATGTGCACAATGCAAATGAACATCCCATTTACTGCTGGCCTGGACAAGACTGGTAAATTTAAACTGGCGCTTATAGAGAAAAGACAGAGAACTTAACTGGCTCATTATCATCTAATGTATTGAGTTTAACCTTATGTCTGTCTGTAAATTCTTCAAGGCCTTGATCCATGCTGCCTCTTGTACCCCTAATATACACACTCTGTTCTTTTGGTTCTCTGATTGCTTTATATGTTTTTGTCCACGAGTATGGTCAAGTCCCCTTAATTAGCTGTACTTTACTGATAAACTTCCTCAGATGCCCTCTTTTCTCATTCTCTCTTTGAAAGCTTACTTAAAAGGCAGTTTCATGTTTCTGGTCATTGGTCCAAACTCTACTGATACATGCCAACAACCTTCTCCTGTTTGGCTTTCGGTGCATCCTTTTCCAGTTTGGAAGGTCGAACTCAAATGCTGAATATAGGGTTAAAGACAGGATTCTTGGCAGTGTGGATGAACAGAGGGATATAGGTGCGCAAGTACATAGATCCCTCAACGTTGGCACCCAAATGGATAGGGTTGTTAAGAAAGCATATGACATTTAGACTTTCATTTACAGGGAAATCGAGTTTGAGAGCCGCGAGGTTTTGCTACAGCTCTACATGTCCCTGGTGAGACCACGATTGGAATATTGTGTCCAGTTCTGGTCACCCTGCTATAAGAAGTATATACAGGCTTTGGAGAGGGTGCAAAGAAGGCTTACCAGGATGCTGCCTGGACTGGAGGGCTTGCCTTATGAAGAAAGGTTGAATAAGCTTAGACTTTTCTCTCGGGAGAGAAGGAGGAAGTGAGGAGACCTGATTGAGGTGTCCATAATAATGAGAGGAATAGATAAAATCAAAGCTAGAGAATTTTCCGCATGGTAGGATTGACAGGTACGAGGGGGTCATAGTTTTAAGATGTTAGGAGAAAGGTATAGAGGAGATGTTAGAGTAGGTTCTTTACACAGAGAGGTGTGAATGCATGGAATACATTGCCAGCGGTGGTGGCAGAAGCAGAGTCATTAGGGACATCAAAGTGACTGCTGGACATGCACATGGTTAGCAGGGAGTTGAGGGCTGTGTAGGTTGTTATTATATTTTACATTAGGATTAAAACTCGGCACACTGTCGTGGGTCAGAGGGCCTGTTCTGTGCTGTACTTTTCTATGTTCTACGTTAAAGCATCTCATAAATGTGAGTAATAATGTCCACTTTTGGCAGATTTAATTGGAATGTATCTGCCAAACCTTTAGCAAAACTGAATCAGCAAACAGCTTCAAACTGTGCGCACATCCATCACATCACATTGCTGCTCCTCATTAACTCTTCAAATACACTGCTCCATTCCAAATAGCGGACCATCCCGTTCCCATTCATAGAAATTTGTTTCTGATGGATGGAACCGGTTGTTTCTGTACTTCTGCCATTTTTATTGAACTCATCTCAAGCTACACTTTAGAATTTGACAGTCAGGCCAAGACTGTTTGTGTTAAGCTTTATCAATTTTGACCAGTTTTCCAGCTCTTCATGTTCTTGAATATTGGAATGGGACTGGGGTCTATCAGGCCTCAAGGGACAGGCAGCAAGGTCATTAGGTGGATAATACAGTGGAAGATGACAACGGAAGGAAGGAGTTTCAGTGCTCTCATATTTCCACCTCCGTAGTATTTTATTGATCCCAAATTAGGGAAAGGATGACCACTCAGGTGGTCAATGTAGAGTCTGTTCCCGCCAGTGCTGGAAGTTTATTAGCAGTGGGTGGGTCCTCTATTGCGTGGGAGACCTCCTCCTGCATCCTAGAGACACGCCTGCAGGATGTCCCTCCTAATGAAGTACCTCATGGCTCACAACAGGGTATCCCATCTGCATACTGGAACAGTCTCCTGTCCATGGTGGTGATTATTACGGGAACTGGAAATCAGAGTATGTGAGTGAAAGAAGCCGTGAGGGCTGGAGTGTTCACAACATTCCCAGGACCAGGTTGGCCATTAATAAGTCATTAGGATCCCCCAATTGGTGCATGAACAATGGGTTACTCCTACTCCTAGTAAGAGTATTGTGATTAATGCTTTTTAGTGCTATTAAGCAAATAGTGAAGTGTGGCCATGTGATAAAATCATTTACATTCACTGCTGAATACTCGGGACTTTTTTGTGAGAAACTTTATAATTTTTCTAGCTGTTCTGAATACACTTTTTGTTTCATACAATGGTGATTTTCTACATAGGATTACAGAGGAAAAATATACCATTTGGCACAATCAGTCCATGCCAGTGCTTATGTTCCACTCAAGGTGTTTCACATCTTTCCTCATCTAAATCGCCCATTGTAATTCTCTATTCCCATCCCTTCCAAGTGCTCGCCTAGTTTCCTTGAAATACATCTAAACTATTGATTTCAACTATTCCATCTGGTCACATATTCCCCGTTCTCATCATTCTTTCAGTGAAGAGGTTTCTTCTGAATTCCCTTTTGGATTTCTTGTGGTACCGCCTTATATTGACAGCCTCTAGTTATGTTCTACCCCAAAGTGAAATGTTTTCTCTGTACCTTCTCCTTCAAAACCTTTCATAATTTTAGAACTGTCAGCCTTCTTTTCAAAAGAGAAGTGAACAGCACAACAATTCTTCCTTGATATGCACAGCCAGAAACATGTGCAGCATTTTTATAAATCTTCTCTTCACTCTTTCTTATACATTCTATAATATGTCAACTGGAACTGCAGGCAATACTCTTAATTAGAGTCAACCAAATTTTTATAGGGACCCTACTTTCAAATCTATCCCTTTCGAGATAAAGCTTAGAGCTTTGTTTGCATTTTTATGGCCTTTGGAACCTCTGTTGAAATTGTTAGTGACTGATGTAATTGTCTGAAATCCCTTTGTTTGTCTCCCTCACTTAGATGTGCATCTTTGAATAAATGACCTGCACATTATTCCTACCAAGATGTAACACCTTACGTTTATCTGTGTGGATCTTCATTTGCTAATTATTTGTACATACCCTAAATTAATTAATGATCGCTTGCAACCTCTTGTAGTCCTCAGAATTGGCTACATTTCAACATTCCTTTCCAATTTGGTATCATTGAATTGCTATTTTTTTTTGTCGTAATTAGATACAATATTTAATTTGCAGTTTTACTTTATTTTGTTTTGAATTTTTAGAGAGGTGCAGTAATCCACACGGTAACTATAACAACTAAATGTAGAATGACAGATAGATGAAAATTATTACAAACACAGGACTAATTAATAGACTCTATTAACTGCAAGGTCAAAACAGGGAATTATTTTTTACACGAATGATATGGTGAGACTATCCGTAGTGCAATAACTTTTTCTCCATTTTTTTGTTGCAGTTTATTTCCCCAGGTCTTTCTGTGCTACTGGTATGAAAGTGAAAAGGCACCCATCCTCCATTTTAAACTAAATGATAATTTTAAAAAAACAGCATTTATATAAAATGTAACATGATTTATGAAGCCATCCCTCTAGGCTTATACATATTCACAGCCATGTAGAGTTATATCGGGAGAGGCTGAACAGGCTGGGGCTGATTTCTCTGGAGCGTTGGAGACTGAGGCGTGACTTTATAAATGTTTATAAAATCATCAGAGGCATGGATACAGTGAATAGACAAGGTCTTTTCCCTGATGCGGGTGGAGTCTCACCTAAACCTATACTCGTGAGTATAGGTTTAGAGTGAGCGGGGAAAAAGTTGAAAGTACCGAAAGACTAACATGTTCATGCAGAGGATGGTGTGTATAGAATGAACTGCCAGAGGAAGTGGTGGAGGCTGGTGCAATTTCAACATATAAAAGGCATCTGAATGTGTATACGAATAGGAAGGGTTTAGAGGGATATAGGCCAAGTACTGGCAAATGGGACTAGATTAGTTTAGAATATCTAGTCAGCATGGGCAAGTGAGACTGAAAGAACTGTTTCCAAGTTGTAAGTCTCTATGACTCTATGATCTACCCCTTTGCTCTTAATGTACTAGTCGAATCTCTTTGGATTATCTTTAACATTATCTCCCAAGGCTATCTCATTTTCCTTTCTTTCCCTCCTCATTTCCCTCTTTAGAATGTCCCTGCACCTCTTGGACTCTTCGAGATTCACTTGATCTCATTTATCTATATCTAATATATGATTCATTCTTAATCTGAACCAGACCCTCAATATCTTTATTCCTCCAGTGTTCCCTCCTCTTACCAGCCTTATCTTCACACTAACAGGAACATCACGCCTCTGAACTCACGTTATCTCACTTCTGAAAGCTTCACTCTTGCCAGCCATCCCTTGAGCTGCAAACCGTCTACTCCAATCAACCCTTGAAAGTTTTTTGTCTCATACTATCAAAATTTGCTCTAGTCCAATTAAGAACTTTAACTTATATATAATGCCAATCCTTTCCATAGATATTTTAACTAATCGAATTATGACCCCGGCCCTAAAAAGCTCCCCTACTAACCATTCAGTGACTTGCCCTGCCTTGTATCACAAGAGTAGGTCAGGTTTGCTCCTTCTGTGATAGTTACATCTGCATATTAATGAAGAAAATTGACTTTAGCACTTACCAAATTCCTCACCATCCAAGCTCTAAAGACCATGGCTGTCCCACTTTATGTTTGGAAGTTTAAAATTTGCGATTGTTACAATCCTAATATTCTTACATATAAATAAGCTCTTTCAACATATTTGTTACTCAATTTCACTCTGACGACTGGGGGGACTATTACAATTGCATCAAAGTAATCATGCCCTTCTTATTTATGAGTTCCATCCCCATAGCTTCACTGGACCATCCCTCAGAAATACCTTGTGTTAGAACAGCACTTATATTTCACCACAAGAAAAATTGACTCCAATCTCCTTCTTGCTCTTCCTATTTCTGCCGAACCTTTGATGGTGGGAGGGGCTTTGAACATAAATTATTCAGTTTACTGGTGATGGTTCGTAGCTGAAAATAAAGATACCATGGATGATTTGGGTGATGGGAAATAAAAGGTTACATTGTGTGGAAGGAAAATTCTGGATATAAACAAGAATTTTACAAACCGATCTCCATTCTGTCTGCCCAGGTCTTGCCTACACCGCTGTACCTCCAGAGGACTTTCCTTTTATTTTGATGAGTTCAAGTTAATCTCAGCCGCTGTTTTGTACTTGTCAACCATTTGTTAACGGGGGTTTGCCGTTTCACAATGTAGGTTGCCTTCTTGTGTACGTTCTCAGAGTTCAGTGTTTGGGGTCCTTGTTGGTTCACCCTGTGCTTTGGTATATAATGCAAAATTACAGAAAAAATATTAATAGCAATTTAAGGTAAAATGTTAGGATACTGGAAGAACAGCTAAGAGCATCAAGTTTGACAGAGGGTTGTGGGAAAGGACATGGAAAGCAGCAGGGTTTCCAGAACTTCTCATCTCTGCCTTCCCTGATCAAAATCAACCTGCTATTTATAATTTTTGAGGATTGTTATTCATTAATATCGGTGTGTCAGATAGATCTCAGTCTCAGGGAGGTGTGACGTGCTTCTTTGTTTTGTGATGAACTCAGAGGAACATACAATAGTAAGGGAGTAAACCCAAAGGGGTGAAGGAGCAGAGGATCCCCCGTGTGTATGTGCACAAATCAGGGAATGTACCATGACACGTGCACAGAAGAGCAAATAATCCCTACTTCATCAATAACGCTGTAGAGAACAAACACAAAGCAATTATATTAAACTCAAATAAAACAGTCTCTTGTCTCACCTGGAATGTTGCATCTTGTTTCCGGTGCCACGTTTTTGAAAACATGCGAAGTTATGAGATTGAGTGTGTGACTGATTCACAACATTATTCCCGGAATGATACACCTCACCGACTATGAGAAATTGGGACTGTTCTCCTCTGCTGATAGTTTCCAGACTCTGTGAACAGTTGCTCTGATTGGTTCTCAATTCCATCTTGCGTCACATAGATCCCAATGGCTGAATATTTTAAGGACTCATGAGCTCTGCCTTGCCTGATCAACATCGACCTCTGATTTATTATTTGTGAGGGTTGCTGTCCTGTAATATCCCTGTCTCAGATAGATCTCAGTCTCATTCCCTGGGATTTTTCAAGTGTGGTGTGTCAAATAGACCCCAGGAATTGTGCTCCATGAGATATAGGTGTGAGAAAAACTCCAGTCCTGAGAATCTGCCCTTGGATTGTGTACGTGTTGTGTCTGAATACCTAACTGAACGTTGACATTGTTGGCTGATGAATGTTTCGTTTGGCACTTTAGGTGGCGATTTCTGCATTACTAACCCAGGCTGTCCCGACATTGGGAGCACTTTTAGTTTAGACGGTGTAGAGTAACGTTTCAAACTCCTTTGCCTGCCTTTTATAGGCTTCTGGTGGAGCAAAGCTCCTCATTTGTATCATTAGGTGACCCAAGGTTGTGACCCTTTGTGCATAAGAGGAAATGTTCTCTAATCATTCTGCCTCTGGAGTGTTCCATCAGGCATATCGTGTGATAGATGTATTTACATTAGTGGGCTGCATGGTAGCACAGCATTAAACTAAATGACTGGATGAAACACAACCAAACAGAACAAGTGAAAGCATTTGGCTGGGAAAGGAGTAGGATGTGGGAAAATGTCTTATAACTGACTGGCCTTGAAGAAAGAATTAAGTAAACTCAAGGTTGGTGCATGTTCATTCGAGATTTATTAACAATTTCAGAAAGCATTTTTATCCAAAAAGTTGATGTAAAAGCTAACAGAAGTGAATATAATGGCTGGATGCCACATTGAGATGAGAACACATACTCTGTGAGCTGAGAGTTTTCTGTACATCAGTAACAGTCACAAGAAAGGGAGTACAAAGGCTCATCAGAAAGGGTTACATCAGTAACAGTCACAAGAAAGGGAATACAAAGGCTCATCAGAAAGGATTGCATCAGTAACAGTCACAAGAAAAGGAGTACAAAGGCTCTTCAGAAAGGGTTACATCAGTAACAGTCACAAGAAAGGGAGTACAAAGGCTCATCAGAAAGGGTTACATCAGTAACAGTCACAAGAAAGGGAATACAAAGGCTCATCAGAAAGGGTTACATCAGTAACAGTCAGAAGAAAGGGAGTACAAAGGCTCATCAGAAAGGGTTACATCAGTAACAGTCACAAGAAAGGGAATACAAAGGCTCATCAGAAAGGGTTACATCAGTAACAGTCACAAGAAAGGGAGTACAAAGGCTCATCAGAAAGGGTTACATCAGTAACAGTCACAAGAAAGGGAGTACAAAGGCTCATCAGAAAGGTTTACATGAGTAACAGTCACAAGAAAGGGAGTACAAAGGCTCATCAGAAAGGGTTACATCAGTAACAGTCACAAGAAAGGGAGTACAAAGGCTCATCAGAAAGGGTTACATCAGTAACAGTCACAAGAATGGGAGTACTAAGACCCATCAGAAAGGGTCGGTAACCATTCTGAGTAAGGAACTAATAAAAGCAAAACAAATGGGCTTCAAACAACTGGGAAGCTACAAATTCTTCCAACCACAACCATCTCAAAGATATCAAAGTAAAAAGGAAAATCCATCAATAATTGTCTCAGTTACACGCTGATAAACTGAAGTAATCTCACTGTTAGAGTCAGCAACAGGACAGATTGTAGATTGGGAATTCAGAGACCTTGATAAGCAGATCAGGAAAATCAAAGGGGTCCACAATTCATTCACTTAACCTGGAAAAGAGAGATAAAGCAATGACGCAGATATTTATGATCAGGGACTTTCAGACTTAATGTTTATTCAATGCACACTTAGAGATTTCACAAAACATATTGGGCTGCTTGGCGTGAGAAAGATGTGATTATTCTAACCTTCACCAGAGTGACGGCAGCGCTGTAGAAAATACTCAGGAAGAACAAGGTGATGAACGTGGAAGCAGTTGTCCAGATGTTGCTGTTATCATCCTCATAGTCTTCAATCCAAGTGCGATCTATTGAATCTATGAATATAAAGCCGAGAAAACGCATTTAGATTGTTTATTGATCCAGATCGATCTATCTGCATCCAAGTCATGTAAGTAGAGACCATTACATCTTCATAAAGCAGTCAGGTATTTCTCAAGGGCTCTTATCCGTATCTATTAGTGCATTATTGACTCTCAGCAAGAAATTACAAATACTAACTGCACACGTTCTTTCATCATTGTCCATGTCAGAACGTTTTAAATTATTTTTCTTTCAATCTATTATTTAAGGATATTATTATTTGAGGAATGCTTATTATGAATGATTATTTTAATTATATCATTATATTTTAAATATAGGCTGTGACAGCACTTTAGTTGAAAATTGTGGCCATCACTGAATAAAAGTTCAAATGTGATTCTCATCTTTATGTATTGGTGACCAATTGCTTGGCAAATCATTAATATAAGTGACATCACAGTCAGGACATTGCTTCATATTTTTGTTTGTAGGTTCTGTACATTTAGGAATAAGTGTTTGTACGTGTGTTCCTTAATTTATTTGATCTACTGCTTGGTGTGTTTGATTTTCCTTTAATGTTTGTGTATGTGGTTATGAGAGTCTCTTACTTCACTCTTGCCCACGTTGGAGTCTGTGTATGAATAAACATATTCCTGTTCCTTTCCTGCTGGTGTGCTCATGTGTTTGTGCACCTAGATTTTGGTCTTTTCACATTGTGTAAGCATCATCATGCTAATATTCCACTTCGTTGCTGCCTATGCTTATCTTGTAATGTCTTTGTGAGTGTTCACTTTTCATTAGTGCTATCTAAAATGTGTGCTTATGTGTCTGTTTCAGATCCTACCTACAACTAGGTTATTTTCATGTTTATGCTTAATAATTGTTAGCATGCAACGTTATATTTTGTTGGATGTTTATATTTATATGATGATGTCTGCTTGTGTGGCAATCTTTCCCAAACCATCTCCTGAGAAGCTTGTTTGTGTTATTGTTTGTGGATGCTTGCTGATGCTTGTACCCATTATCCTTATTTAATAAACGCCCCTCTATTTGTTGATCTATGCACTTCTGTGTCTGCATGTGAGACTCTGAATTTGTGTGTACGTGTGATATTGTATATATGCTGATCAATGTGGTTTAAAAATAACTAATTAAGCTGCCTCTGTCATTGTATGTTTGTGATTCTGAAAATGGGAAAATTATGATATTAATATTTATCTCTGTGCACTTACGTGCCTGTGTGAGTTGACAAGTGGGAGGACATTTTTCGGAATTTGTATCTGTGTTCATGTGTGTATGTCTGTACGCATTGTGCTGTATGAATGTAAATGTATTTGTGTGTTACCGTGTGTCTATGTTTCTCATGGTTATGTGTGAGTACCCCTGTTCATTTGTGCAAATGATTTTCATTCGGTGTATGTGAGTTTTTGTATGAGCTTAGAGAGTGTTCAAGTGCCACTTGCATGTGTGCCTCTGTGCGAGTATGCATGTGTGACATCTTATCTATATGCACATTTGAGTGTGCACATAAATATGTGTCTTTAGGTGAGAGCTCGTATATGTGTCATTACGAGTGTATTTGTGATCATCTCTCTGTATCTGTTCTTATACCAGACTGCATTTTTTATTATTCTAATTTATTGTTCTAATTTTAATGGATTGCCCATAATTAGATCTGACCTTGTTGTTGTAGGAAACATTTCCCATCGTCATGGAGAGATAAGTGTTTTATGAGCAACACTTCTGTTGCAGTGATAGAATTTCTGTCTCTGATAGAAAAGTCTTGAGTTCAAATCACCACTGCCCAAGAGATAACATTTCTGAATATGTTTATTAGAAAATGTCTACTTGTGTTCTGTATGTGAAACAAAATGATACTAGAATTGATCCCATGTGCTCCAGAAAACTGAGACAAACCTATGGAATACAAACCGGGACGATGCAAACACCAGTTTTGGATTATGGGAATCAATGTTAATCATTTGTTAACAGAGCCAAGCATGTCCAACATGCTTCAAAGGTATTATTTTGCAAGGAAATGTTAAATCTTTGGACAGTAAGCAAGAAGCTGACTGTTCCTGTTAGCAACTGGGTTACATTACAGAGGACATCTTCCATGAAAACTCTTCACAGGGAGCAAGAGGACAGACCATTTATCGTTCCCCTCCCCTCTGCTCCACGACAACTTATCTGTTGATTCTCTTTGGTGTGAAAGTGAAGATACATTCTGTCAACTCATGCGCTGGTGCAAGATCCATGGCAGTTCCCCAGAAACAAAGGTTACATTCAAACTGTTCTGCACTATTTACGATTGGTATGTTCCAATCAAAGTTAATTTTTACGTGTCTTAAATTTACATTTCCAATTGGTGCAATGTGGCAGTTTAAAACTGATATGAATTTTATAAGAGTGTCCAATCGGGGGAATCAAGAACACCAAGTTCAAAACTCGTGCTCTACCCTTGACATAAAATGGACATTGTCAGATTTTTGTCACAGAGGGATTTAGAATGGATAAGGTATTTGGCGGAATCCTGCAATGAGTGAGCTTTACTCTGTCTCTAACCCAGGGTGTATCTGAGCAGAGAACATTAACTGCACAAGACACTCGTCCTAGACCTGTTAATAATCCACTTTAACTACACAGATAGAATGGAAGTCATGGTGGGAAACAATTAATTTAGTATTTAACTCACAACTGGAGGGAAAAAACACTTCTATTACTTCTGTTGAATTATTAAATGCAGCTTTGAGATTTTTATTGACATGAATTAACAGTGTCCATCAGTGCAAGTGAAATGTTTACAAAACTCGGTTTACCGCTGGATTTATCGACTGTTCTGTTGATGATCTTCAGTGGAATCGCTTCATGTCCCACCACACAGGAGTAAGAAGCACCGCTGGCCCACTCCTCCGCTGTAATGGATAACAGGCTGTATATGAAGAAGGAGATGTTGTCACTCTCCGCCATCACCTCGGTGTTCTTGTAGTTACTGGGATTCACCGGCTTGTCATTGTTTGTCCACTTGACGAAGATCTCTCGGGGGGAGAAACCTCTCACTAAACAGGTGAGGGAGAGAAACCTCTGAGCGGAGATTTCTTCTGTTGGTGGCAGGAGGACCGACACTGATGGCTCCAGCGGATTAATCACTGCAGAATATTTGAGACAAATATAAATCAACCAAAAAATCCTGAACCAATATCACAATTTCACTAAATATTAAAATATGCCATGTTTAATTTGGGATTTATTCACTTCCGTTTACTAAAGGAGCAGAATGGTACACATTCTGTCCAGTAAAAAAAGTCGAGTTTAATGTGAAAGTTGCCTCCATGTTTCCAGCCCACAACAAGGACATTCTGTCCAACTGTCATTGCTGATGGTGACGTCACAACCCAGGCTTCTTCCCACTTTATCTGGCTGAATCAGAATACAATGTCCTTTGGTCCATCTTTTTCTTAATCAGCTACCTAACTATCCTGCCTTCAGATGCATCATTAATCCTCCCAATGGTGTTTGTTCATTACCAATCAAAGCCTAACATTGATGTAACTGGATCTGGATTACACATGGGATCCTTTGTGCTTTAATCTCACCGCTCACCTTTCTCCTTGTGGATGGAGTCTCTCCGCGGAGTCGGTAGATTCTGATGGTACACCACACATTCAAAAGTAACGCCACTCAGCCAGGCTTCAGTAGAAATGTCTAATTTGCTGATCACGCTGTCGGGATTCTGTCCAGGCTGGTCAGCAATCTCTGTTTTCAGAGGCTTCTTTTCTTGTTTCCAGGTCACGTTGACTCCAGAAGGAAAATTGGACACAACGCAGGTTAACATCACCGTCGCCTCCAGTAAGACTTGTTCTACTGGCGGTGGGAGGATTTTAACGGTGTTCGGGTGGCACTCGGTATCTTCTATGAAACAAAAATCAAAGTCAATGAAAAATGCCCCTTTATGATACAAACAGTCAATCTTCAGATTACTTCTTCACAGGATGAAGACACCACCTTCAAAATGGCAACTCCAATTGTTGCTGAAACGATGCTTACTGTTGTTGATGTATTTTGAATTGTGAAAGCATTTGTGATTACCTATAACATACCCTGTGTAATTACTCCTAAAGAACACTGGCTTTGTAACAAGTGAAACCTGAAAAAAAAAATAATCGAAGATACCATCATGTAACCCATGGAATTACCTTTCTTTCAGAGTCTGTCTCTCACTTAACACCATCCATTGATACTTGTGACAAGGGTAATCTCAATATAATGAGTTCATTTCCATGTTCATAACCCTTAGGTGCAAATGCTGCTGGTCATGCTGACTGCCAAATCACATCCTACATTTTCGACAGATGATAATAAATAATAATTATTCTCTTTGCAGAGTTCTAAAGTGTTACAGGAGCGGTGAACAGCCATGGAAATTCTGTTCATTATATTTAACGTGATCAAAAATACTTTGCGTTATTGGTGTGATGTCATTCTCTAATTTATGTCATTGTTCCTCGTGAGCTGTGTTTGGAGCAGATCAGGAAACAAGACATTGAGTACAGCATTGGATATCGAGAAGGACACCCATCTCCTTAAGTCTTTCCCTCCATTCAGTTTGTTCATAACTGGTCTGTACTTTCACTTTATTTACCAAGCTGTGTTTTTTAATTTCTTCATAGAGCAGGGGAGAAAAAAAACAAACAAAAGCGTCTTAAATTAATCTACAAACGCGATGGAAATGTGCACTAATTTTATAGACATCCACTACTCACTGTGTAAACGTCGCTACCCCAAACCAGGCTAAATCAGCCTGTCTCGAGTTCCTCATTCATTCATCCGTATTGGACCATTCTTACCAGAATTTATTCTCCTGCCTCATCCACGAATTACAGAGAGCATCTTAAAGAAGCTCAGTGAGATCACGTTTATCCCAGTTGATGTGATACCCACTTGGTCTGGGGTCTGATCCCATTAGTGAAGTTAAAGAGCTCAGTACCAGATAAAAATCGATGTCGTACAATGTCCAAGGCCAACAGGTCATTCCTGAGCAGGGAATGAAGCATTGAACGCATTTTGATTTATTTTCAAGTAAGGGGTCACTGCATATTTTAACCACGTCATTTTGAGACCACAACATCATAAGATCGAGGATCAGAATAAGGCTGTTCGGCCAATCCAGAGTTTAGATCAGAATGATGCTGGAAAAGCACAGCAGGTCAGGCAGCATCCGACGAGCAGGAACATCGACGTTTCGGGCTACAGCCATTGTACTGTCTTCTCTAAACAAGAGCCGATCTATCTCTGGCTTGAATACACACAATGGCCTGGCCTCCACAGCCCTCTGCAGTAACAAGTTCCACAGCCTCATCACCCTCTGGCTGAAGACATTTCTCCCCACATCTCAGTTCTAAACGGTGCCCCTTTGACCCTGAGACTGTGCCCTTGGGTCCTAGTCTGGCCTACCAGTCAAAACATCTATTCCACGTTCACTCGACCTCAGTCTCTCAGTATTTTCTATGTTTCAATCAGATATCTCTCCAATATCCCCCCTCCACCCCCAAACTTATCCTTGAAGCGGCCCTCTGAACGCCTCTCCCAGCATGGTCAGGCAATAAACTATTTAACAAAGCTCACTGTCTATATATCTATCTTCAACAGAGAGGAAACATGGTTTTCTGACTTGCCAAAATGTTGAGTCATGAGCAATGCTAATGTAACACTCAAACTGAAATGCGATACGTGGCATTTTGGGAAACGAGAAGCTGTACCGTACTGTTTACTGCGCATGATAAATGAGCGTGTTTGATTCACATCAGAGTTTAGAATGATTTGTAGCTCTCTCAGTGTGTGTCTCTTACCCTGGAGTGCGGTGATGTTTTTACTTTGAATGTTCTCTCCATGAGTGACCTGGCAGGTATAGACTGCGCTGTTGAACCATTCACCATAAGGGACCATCAGCCGACTCGTCACTGAGAAGTTCCCGTTTGCCTCACACACGGGAGACGTGAAGAAGCCAGAATCCAAGGGTCGGCCATTTTTCAACCAACTCACGGAGATTGACTTCGGATGGAAATCGATGATTGAACAGACGACGGTTGCAAACTTGCTGCTTGCGATTTCTTCACTGGAGCTCACAGTTAGGAGAAGAGTTGGTGGGAGAATACCTAGATCATTAGGAAACACATCGCATAAATTATCTGACGAATTTCAGAACAAATACAATCAGTTCTCATATATCAAGGTTTCTTGTGGTTAATGGATACAAGAATCATAATTGTGCAGAGTGGTGGAGAAGCTGGGATCCACACAGAAAGATCAGCAGGATAATGTGAAAGGCTAAAATTATAGGACACAGCAAGGGAGTCAAGGAGGCATAGAAACTATAGGCCGGTAACATCAAAAGGGAGATAGCAATGTTGGATGGTATTCGTTTTAATGACAGAGTCTGATGAACAAGGCAGACGAATTACTGGCATAAATGAGGAAATGATGCGGTTGCCATCACAGAGACATATTGAGAGCCAGGCAGGAGTGGCTATTCAACATTCCAGGATTTAGTGCCTTCAGGCGAGACAGGGAAAGATGGAAAAGGATGAGGGCTGGGGGTGTGCGGTACAGAATGTTGCTTCTGTCGCAGTTCTGACAAGAGTATTTTAGGCTGTAAAGAGAAATGAAATCATGGATACCTCCTCGAACAAAGGCAAATGGACAGTTCTTCAAAACCAAAATACAGCAAACATAACTACTGGGAGAGTACGATTGACCTGACTATAGGTCCAAAAGAGCAAGTGAACATACATGGGCAAATTTCAGAGACATGTAAATTAAATAGGGGAATGAGAAAAGAGGTTTTTAACTTCCTCAGCATAGGCTTGGATATTCACTTTGTCAAACATTTAGAGGGAGCAGAATTCTGAAAATGCCCCCAGGAGAATATTTTAACAAAGTATGTGTTTAATACTGAGAATTTTAATCCAGACCTTGCAAGAGAGGGGTGAATCTGGACTTAACTTTAGGGAATGAAGTCGACCCAGTGGGTAAAACCTCAATGGTGGAGCACTTTGCAGACAGTGATCGTAAATCAGTTGGATTTCAGATTGTACTGCAAAGGAATAGAAATTGGCCCAAAGTTCTGAAAAAGGGAAGGACAATTTTAGTAAGATCAGGTAATGGCTTGACCAGAGTGGACTGGAAGCTGACACTTATTGGTAAATCTGAGTCAGAGCAGTGTGACACATTTAAGAGAGAGATAAGAAAATCACAGGGAGGACATTTCCCAGGAAGCCACTGAGTGGGACCAAGAATGCAGTGGGCTCTGGACACCAAAGGGCATGGAGGGGGAGATAAAGAGAAACAAGGGAGGCTTCCGGTCTATACTGAAATCTCAAAACAATAGGAATTAGTATGGAGTACAGAACGTGCAAGGGGGAGTTTGAAAGACAGAGGAATTAGAAGAGCAAAAGGGACCATGAGAAAATAATAGCAGTCAAAATAAAGGAAAATATTTTTAAAAGTTACGTGCTCATTCATAATAAAAGAATTATTCAGGAAACAGTAATGCTCATTAAGTGTATTATTGGAGTGGAGCCGGAGGATTAGCTTGTGGTCAAAACGAACGTGTTGTGTCAGTGTTCACTAGTGAGAGGGACAATGTGGGGACAGAAAACATGGAGGGGTGTTGTGATGTAGTTTTCAGAAATTAGGACACATGACGTGATGTTCTGTGTTGTCTTGCTGAATGAAAAGTGGTTATATTTCCAGGGCAGATGAAAAGTATACCGAGCTGTTGAGCGATGCAAAGGATGAAATAGTTGGGTCGCTGACAATAATTTAGAATTCCTGTCTGGCCACAACAGTTGTGCCAAGTGAGTGTAGATCAGCCAACGTTGCACTGTCATGCAGGACGAAGGAAGGTATAAATAATGAAAACACAGATCTGTCAAGCTCATCTCAGTTGGAAGGAAACGATTGAGAAGTGAAATTAGTCTTCATTTGAAAGATAAATCAACAATTTTCAGCACGGTTTTATTGAGAGGAAGTCATGTGTAAGAAATTGATAGTAGTTTACAGGGAGATAACTCGATGTCCAGATGATAGAAATAATCAGAGCCAATGGGATCGGAGTTAATTTGACAGATTGGATCTAGAACTGGCTGAGTGGTGGGAGCAGGGGATAATAGTCATCGGGTGTCTGCGTGACTGGAAATCTATGTCTCCTGGTGCTCTGTAGGGATTGGTTTGATTTCCTTGTTATTTCTCTTACATACTAATGATTAAGACTCAAATTTAGGAGGATTAACCAGTGAATTCACAGATGAAATGAAAACTGTCATGTTGGTAAGTCATGAGCATAATGGCTTTAGATTGCAGGAGGATATATGTGAAGAGTTGTATGTGAAGAGAAGTTGCAAACGGAAATTATTCTGCATAAATGTGAGGTGATGTAATTCGGCAGAAGAATCTGTGAGGTATGACGTTTTGAATGGTGGAACCCTGGAAAGGCCTGAGGATCTTTGGTGCATGTACCCACCGATCCCCTATAGTACTGTGTCGTCTGGATAAAGAGGCTAAGAAGGTGAGAGGATATTTTCTTTTATGAGCCGAGACATTGACAATGAAGAGTAGGGAGATGATACTGCAACATAATAGAACACTGGTTAGGCCATACTGAAGCGTTGTATGCATGTTATCGAAGGAATGTGATTACACTGAAGGCAGTATTGATGAGATTTGAAAGGATCTTGCCTGGGTTGGAGGGTTTTAGTTATGAAACTAGTTTAGATAGACAGGGGTTTTCCTTGGAGCAGAGGAGAATTAGGGAGAAGATTATCATGATGTCTAGAATTATTTTAGGCATAGACAGGGTAAACTGGATGAAACCTTTCCCCTTGATGGATTGATCAATGCCTCAGGGGCACAGGGTGAAGGTAAGGCCAGGAGCTCCCAAGTGGATCTCAGGGGAAAACAAAATCAAACAGAGGGTGGTGTTAGCCTGGAGCTCAGCACCTATAAGTCACGTAGAGACTGAGCCCCTCATAATAGGTATGAAGTATTGCGATGCATCCTTGCAAGGGCAAGTCAGACAAGGCAATGGATCAGGTGCTGGCACATGAGACTGGAATAGTTAGGTGGCTGTTATTGATAGGCGTGAACTGGATGGATCAAAGGGCCTTTTTCCTGTGCTGTATCAGGTGATTCTGTGAAAACGGTTATAAATAATGCCTTCTTCATATTAATCCCAGATGCTCTGTTTATCTCAGTTCCCACAAGACATACCTGGACATGGCATTTCTTTGCTCTTGTGTGACCCGCTGTGTTGAACCTCACAGTAGATTTTGCAATCTGCCGCTGACCCGGGCAGGGTTAACTGGCTGCTCAGGGTGTAGGTTCCCTTCTTGTTTCTCACTGATGGGTAAGTCTTAAATCCAGTCGTGATTAACTCCCCACCTTTCTTCCAGGTTACCTTGGTGACGTCAGGGGAATAGTCCATCGCCAAACAACCAAAGGTCGCAGATCCGGTGTCGTGCTCCTGACAGGAGGAGAACAGGCCATAAAGCGTGGGGGGAGATGGTGTCTCTACAATAGAATGACCAATTGAGCAAGTTAGTTTCTGTTCATTTGACCTTATCAGTTACTCAAATGTATCCTCAGCTGTAAACGTTTGCCAGTATGCTCCCACTGAGTCTACAACATAACTGGAGTTTATTTTTGTTTCCTACCAGTTGCTGATCATGATCATTGGTTCCTTCTTTAGAAACATGCCCTCGACCTTGACCATTGCCATATAATTTAGGAAGAAGAACATCCTGATCCCACCCCAGTAACTTTGAAGATCTCACCAACTGACATTTTCACTGGATTGCTGTGAAGAGCAAAGAAGTTTCACAAAATACAAACCAAGGAAATGCAGATTCATCAAAATTCTACAGTGTGTGCAAACAGGCCATTTGGCCCAACAAGTCCACACCCACCCTCTGAAAAGTAACCCATCCAGACCTATTCCCCTACCCTATTATGCTCCAGTTAACCCTGACTAATGCACCTAACCTCCCAATCACTGAACACAACATTTGCAATTCCCCCAGCTTGCATATCTTTGGACTGTGGGATGAAACGCACACAGACATGGGGAGAAAGTGCCAACTCCACACAAACAGTCACCCGAGGCTGGAATGGAACCCGAGTCCCTAGCACTGTGAGGCAGCAGCGCTAACCACGGAACCAGCGTGCTGTCCCACTAGGTACTGTGCTGCTGGAACTACCCAACCGCTGGCAGTACCCCCGGAGAGAAATCAGAGTGAATCATAGACCTTAGAACATTACAGTGCAATACAGGCCCTTCGGCCCTCGATGTTGCGCCACCCTGTCATACTAATCTGAAGCCCATCCCACCTACGTCTGTATGCCGAGATAAAGACAATGACTACAGATGCTGGGAATCCGATTCTGGATTAGTGGTGCTGGAAGAGGACAGCAGTTCAGGCAGCATCCAAGCCTGTTCAATGATGACTTAATCTTGGCGAATCTACTACCGTTGCAGGCAAGCATTCCATTCCCTTACTACTCAATGAGTAAAGAAACTACCTCTGACATCTGTCTTATACATATCTCCCCTCACTTTAAAGTTGTGTCCCCTCGTGTTTGCTGTCCCCATACTTGGAAATCAGGTCCAGTGAGCCTTCCTCACTTATCAATGCAAGGCAGAATGTTCTCTCTGGGAGGAAGGTCACTGTAGCAGCAGCACAGGCAGGAGCTGAGCACTGGGACAGGGAGGAGGGCAGTCACGGCTGAACTCATGCCAATTGTCTGGAAGTTGAAACATCTAATTTACAATTATCTGAATTCTGGAGGCCTCTGAAAAATGGAGGACCATTAAGGTTCAGAGACTTTGGAGTGTTACAGCTGAGTATTTACGTAAATATGATTTGAGAAATGAACTGGTAATCTTTAACTTTAATAACTATCAAATTGACACGCAGTTCACCACCAAACCTCATCTTTCAGACTAACCACTGCACTTACTCTGTCTAGACCTAAATTTCCACTCACATTGACAAACCCTACCCATTCATGCCTAGAACACACAACCCCTATCACACAAAACACATCCAAGGCAATCCATATTGGTAGTATAGCTGAGAAGAGAGATCTCGGTGCCCATGTACATAGATCCCTAAAAGTTGCCAGCCAGTTTGATAAGAGTTATTTAGAAGGCATACTTTGTGTTGGCTTTCATCAATCGAGGGACTGAGTTTCAGAACCATGAGGTTAGGCTGCAGCTGTACAAAATTCTGGTGTGGCCGCACTTGGGAGTATTGTGTACTGTTCTGGTCACCACATTATAGAGAGAATGTGGAAGCTTTGGAAGAGATCAGAGGAGGTTTACCATGATGTTGTCTGGTATGGAGGGAAGGTTTAATGAGGAAAGGATGAGGGTCTTGAGGCTGTTTTTGTTTGAGAGAAGAAGGTTGAGAGGTGACTTAATTGAGACATAAAAGATAAACAGAGGGTGGACAGTGAAAGTCTTTTTCCTTGAATAGTGATGGCTAGCAGGAGAAGACATAGATGATAGATGTCAGAGGTTGTTTCTTTACTCAGAGAGGAGGAGGGGCATGGAGCGCACTGCCTGCAACAATAGTAGACTCGCCAACTTTAAGGGCATTTAAAAGGTCATTGGATAAATTTATGGATGAAAATGGAATAGTGTAGGACAGATAGGCTTCAGATTGGTTCCACAGGTCAGCACAACATCGAGGGCTGAAGGGCCTGTATTGCACTGTAATGTTCTATATTCTATATTCCAGATGGACATATGATCTCAATTCCTTTCACTCATTTACACTCCTGCCGCCCTGCACCTGCCCCATGGTGAATCTGGCCCTGACTGGACCTGGCACCATCATTTTCACAACCTCTGACAAAAGCCCACTACCCAAGACATGACCTCAGCCCTTGATCACTGACCTTACATCTTACCCAAGTCAACCTGTGCACATTGCATCCTACCTCCTTTCGCATCTGTGCTTTACAACCTACCATTTTGCCAGACTCCGAGCTTTGCATTTTGACAACACGTCCACCTGTCACTTCATTACAGTGACCTTCCACCCTGAAACATCCTGGCACTCTGCCTACCGCTACACTAACCAGCCTGGCATCCTGCCCACCTCTCCATAAACCTGTCTGGGAAAGACAGACCTCCTGCATTTCAGCTCAAACTACCCCTCACCTACCAAGCACAATTCGAACAAATTATCCTGTGACCATTACCATTCACCTTGATGCCACCTTGCCAGACAGAGTGCGTGCAAGCTTACCCAGCAGCCAGCCAACACCTCACAGCCTACCAGCCCAAACTCTCCCACATGCCCAATCTAACCCCTCACATGCTCACCACCTTCCAACTTTGAGCCTACTCCAACATAAAGTCAGTGAGTCATAAAGTCGTACAGCACAGAAACAGTTCCTTTGGTCCAGCTCATCCATGCTGACCAGAGTTCCCAAATTAAACTAATTCCACTTGCCTGCCTTTGGCCCATATCCAACCAGACCTATCCTGTTCCTGTAGCTGTTCAAATGTCTTCTAAATGTTGGACCTATCTCTGCATTTACCACTTCCACTGGCAGTTCATTCCAATGTTTTGGACAGTTAAAACATGAAGCCCTAACTCCTGCACTCAGTGCTCTGACCAATGAAGGTACATGTGCAAAACACCTTCAACACACTAGGTACTTGAGACAACGCTTTCAAGAATCTATGAGTCTGAACCCTCAGGTTCCTCAGGGTTCAACATCACTATCCAGTGCCCTACCATTAACTCTGTAAGACTCTATGAGTCTGGACCCTCAAGGCCCTGTGTTTAAACATCATTATCCAATGCCCTACCAGTAACTCTGTAAGTTGTGACCTGATTTATCTTCTCAAAAAGCAACACATCGTATTCATTTAAATTAAACTCAATCTTCCACTCCTCAGCCCATTGGCCCAGCTGATCAAGATCTCATTGTACGTTTAGTTAACTTTCACTGCCAATTATACCACCAATGTTGGCATTACATGCAAACTTACAAACCTACAAACCATGTCCCATTCAATGTTTTCATGGCTTTCAACCAATATTGTAGCCTGTTTCCCTTTCTCCCACACATCTGTAGCATTTTTTTAAGGATTGAAGGAATCTATCTCCCTATTGAAATCATTTAATGTTTTGTCCTCAATCAATTTCTGAGTTGGAGAATTCCAAAGGTTCACCATTCTTTTGCTGAATAGTAAACAATCAGGTTCAATGTTATCGAGTGTTGGGAAGATTGGTGAGCAGCAAGATTAATGATGATCCCATGAATGGAATAGCCTTCTAGAGGGGCCAAGGTGCCTTCTTCAGCTTCCATATTGCATGCTGTCATGTCCCTTCGGCAGCATGTTCCAAAACTGTGACCCTTGAGGATAAGGGCGCACATGTATGTAAATGCTTCTCCTGAAAGCTTTCCTCCAAATCAGACTTCAACTTGACTCTCAACTATTTCCCTGCCCGTTTCCTCTTCCTCAATCACAGCCATGGGACTCACTTCCTACCAGCGCTGTGAATGTGCTAATTCCACACCAACTTCAGCAATTCAAATAGACTGATGACAACTGGTTTCTCAAGGCAATATAAAAAGTCTGACACTTCCACACCGGTCTAGAGATTCAAACAACCACTGGAAGAATTGTAAATTATTTGAGGCACTTGTGTGTCTACACAAGATGACATGGTTTCCTTTTGTGTGATTTGACTGTGTTTTCACTGAAGGAACAGAGCTGTTTCTTAATCATATAATAGGAATCGAGCATCCCTCATTTTTAGCAAGGCAATCACACATTATATTTCTTTATTCCAGGGAAGTATAGTGTTAAATTAATGAAATATGATGATTGGGATGTTTCAATTGGAAATAGTCAGAGATTTAAAGTTTACTTTCATGAGCAATTAATTCCAGCCTCATTGTTTCACAGTACTCACAGGAATGTCTTTCAGAAATGGTGTCTCCCTTTGTTTACTGAATCAGTAAATCTCGGATAGTTTTTGCTTGTTAATCAAAGGTGTTAAAGAATTTTAGCCAAAGGGAGACCTGCGGATTTAGCTCACAGATGCTCCATGATCTAAGTAAGTGGTGGAACAGCTTGAGGGGCTGAGTGCCCTCCTCTTGCTCCTAACTTCCTATCATTGTGTCATTCATTAAGCTAGCACTGGCGGTGAACACTTTTTATTAAAATATTTCAACAAGTTAATTGTTTCACACATGCTTTAAAAAGAACTCTGTTGAGTATTTGGAACGAGATAATTGACATTCTCTATTTGAGTGATCAAAATAATTTCCACCCAATTACCCCAGCCACTGCACTCTGGAGTGGGTTGTTACTTCATAATAGTTTCTTGTGAAACTCCAGCTCGAGATCAGGGCGCTCAAATTCAATGATTCTCTGATATTTAATACCTCTGAACATTCGCAATTTGTTCAAATGCATCTTTTCTCTGAAGAACGTGTTTAATCAAACAGAACTTTTTTCAATGAAACAACAAACTTTAAATGCTAGAAAACCAAAATAAAAGACAGAAATTTCTGAAGAAACTCAGCAGGTCTAGCAGCTCCTGTGGAGAGAAGGCAAGGTTAACCTTTCACATCCAGAGACCCCCTCTTCACCAAATTGTTTTCATGTTTTTGACACAAGAGCTCACACATGTTGAGATAAACAGTGATTACGTTGGCTTGACTCCTGTTGGAAAAAGGATTCTTAGCAGAGGTCCTGGATGGTCGGAGATAGCAATTGAAGACCATCTGAAAAGCTATCTCCATCTGCTGCAAGTGTTGGGTTCAGCGGAACCCCACCGGACTGAACAATCAAATTCAGCTACAGCACTGGTTTAATTTTAAGGTGAGCACTTACTCCATTAACACCATCTAGCGATGCCCAAACGCTTGTGAACAAATATTGATCTGGAAAAAGCTGCTAACTGCCAAAATTCTGTTTAATATCTAAGAGACACAAGTCAGGGCAGCGATTGAATAGATTTCACTAGCCTCTGTGAGTGGAATTCCAACAAACACTCAAACATCTCAATCTGCTTTCTTGCACTGAAGTAACCTGATAAGAGATGGTGTTACATACCTCTCTAACAGGTTGTAAGTGAACACAGGCCACCTGGCACAGAATCAGGGACACTACCACAACATCACAACAGACCTGAACACAATGAGCTCAACACTATCACAGAGAACACAGCCCACCTGTTTTGACAGTACATAAACCATGTTTGTTATTAACACCTTCCAACAACCAGGAATTGTTCCAGAATGTTTGTACAATGAAAGTAACATTTCAACATTTATCCAAGAATACTTTGATAGCAGCTCCGAATTGTTCAAACTCTATGGGAACTACAGAGGAATAAAACTAGGAATTGTATTGCCATCAATTCACTGCCACTGGATTCCAACCTCGAACTCCCTTCCTCTTTCCCCTGTGAATGTTGCTGCACCAGACGGTCTACTTATTCTGAAAAAGATTCAAATGTTTTGAAGTGTAATATGACCGTTGCCAGTGACATTAAAAGCTGATAATAGGTTTTCAAATAATAAGATGCAAAAAAAGTCTGATTCTATATTGTGCCACGAAACATGTCCTGCATAACTGAGGCACAAAGAAAGTATACAGCATATTTCCATCTGCCTCGCTCAATCAAATATCTCTTGTTGCCAACAACCAATTTCAAAACTCTTGCTATCTGCCTTTTGTTCCTGAAACGTTCGTTCTGATTGGAACAACTTAGTCAGGGCTCTCAATTCTGAGGCACCTAATCGAATATTGTATTTCTGGCCGATAAAAATGGTTTTGAAGCGCGAGATGAAATTGAACTGTCTGAGATTTAGGGATCCAAATTGGACAATTTACAAATGGTCAGGACCGTTGACAAGTTAGTCAGAGATAGCACTGAAACAAACTGTACAACAGACTTAATCCTAGAGGATACATTACTCAAATCCTCACGTCAAATATATTCACTGTCGTTGAACATTCATCAGAGGAACTAACCAGTGGATTAATGTGAACGAGAATGTGTTCACAATGAACATAAATAACCACTGAGTTAATAAACTTAATAAGTCATTGTATTTAATAAAATGATTGAGGTGGGAAATATCGTCAATTAAAGCACAGATCCGGAGGCAATGGATTATTCTCTAAATTATTTTTACCTATTCTTAAAACGTTCCTTGAACTGGGGAGATTTTGCATGCACTGCATAAAGTCAATACTGCATTTCAGTGTGGACAGCATTTCTGTTGAAGGAATCAGGGCAAGGTCATTTTCTTGTTTACTGCTTTTAATGAATGAAAATGTTTAAAAAGGTATGAATTGAAAACATGCTTCTGTCTGGACTTTCCCGCTTTAACAGATGTCTAAGTAAATGTGGCCACTGCTGCCTCACAGATCCAGGTACCCAGGCTCGGTTCCAGCCTTGGGTGACTGCCTATGTGGAGTTTACACAATCTCCCCTGTGTCTGTGTGGGTTTCCTCCCACAATCCAAAGATGTGCATGTCAGGTGAACTGGTCATTCTATATTGTCCATAGTGTTAGGTGCATTAGTCAGGGGTAAATATAGGGTAGGGGAATGGGTCTGGGTGGGTTACTCTGCAGACCGTCGGTGTGGACTTGTTGGGCTAAATGGCCCGATACATACTGCAGGAAATCTAATCTAAACGATTGTCACACTTAACAAATGTGAGCAGATTCCTTCGGATCGCTACATTGCAATAATTCGGTCAAGTATATTAATTAAAATAAATATTACTCTATTTTCAGTGTCTGAATAAACAATGTGCTCCGTTATCCTCTAGTTCATGTCTTCTGCAAATTTGTGAACTCTGCATATGTCTGAACACATCGATGTAAAATGAATTCTCTGCGTTTGCAGCAAGTCCTCCCATGGTTTTAAGAATAGAGTTCCTACAGTATGGAAACAGGCCATTTGGCCCAACAATTCCACACTGACCCTCTGAACAGTAAGTAGCCCAACCAGACCCATTCCCCATAATTTATATTTACCCCTGACTAATGCACTCTAACCTAGACATCCCTGAACACTATGGCTGTGCTATATTGCACAAATCACCTGACCTGCGCATCTTTTGGACTGCGGTAGGAAACCAGAGCCCCCGAAGGAAACCCACGCAGACACAGGGAGAATGTGCAAACTCTACACAGGCAGTCACCAGAGGGTGGAATCGAATTTGGGATCCTGGCGCTGTGAGGCAGCAGTGCCAACCACTGAGCCACCATGCTGCCCTGCGAGTTCATGGGTGGATTATTTTAATTAATTCATAATTTGTCCTTGGTCACATAATTCACTATAGCAGTTGTTTCCGAAAGAATGACTCTTCAGTTGATATTTTTTTGTAAAATGTAACTATTTAATTAAAATGCACAGATTGGGAACACAGAAAGCACTGTGCAGATTAAATAATTCAGTTTATGTTTTATTTTTATCCTGCAAATCCAGTTTAATCAGGGACATAACAATGAATTAACTCAAGTTACGTATGAAACTGATCAAAGCAGTGAAACTGATCTGTTCTTCATAGAATTGTGCAGAATTTCCAAATGGTCTTTGCCAATGATCTTTTCCAGTCAGAAAAAAATATGTATGTAGTGTACAGCGGAATTGAAAGGTGTTTCTTGATCAATTATAACACAGTCATGGCATTTTTGCTCAAGAGCAAGAACTATTAGAAAATTAGACTTTTGAAATGCTATTTATATTTCTCTATGACTTGTAAACTGTTTAAAGACAGACCTTGTGATTGAACTAGATAGTGGAGTTCTGAATTTGGATTGGAAAGCATGGATTAGATTAATCCTTAATTATCACTTTTAAGTTAAAATGGCGCCCGAAGGTATCTGTTTTGCCTTCATTTCTAAAACCTTTGCGATTTGCCTTTCACTTAATAATAGGCTTTATGATATTTCAACTCGCATGCTGATTGCATTGAATGAGGAACCTGGAGCGGTTCACTGTCACCAACCGTGTTAACATTGCAAAAACAATGTCGAAACCAGAAATGGTTTCCCAAATATAACACATTTAATGTTACCCAAGCACAGTCCTTCCTCAACAGATGAACGATCACCAGATCACAACATGGTGTGTTTGCAGCAGAACTGGCTCTGCAAACATTTTCAACAGAACCAAGAACATAATGTAACCTCACACAAAAAAAAAACAAATTGAAGTCTAACAAAGCTGCTCAGAATCAAGCAAACTAATGATTAAATTGAATAGAAATAACAAGTCATAACAGCAACCTTGTTTGTGAGGGGACTTAACACTTAAAGCTGTGACGTTTCTGGCAACAGTTCAATTTATTTCCAACCTGCACACCCTTCTTGATCATGACAATCCTGTGCAGCACACAGTAGAGCGGTTGAAGGCATATATTGATTAATCACTTCATGGCCAAAACAAAATTACTGAATGGACAAATATTATCGCATTATAATTTTAAATTAGTTTCAATTACATAATCTGTTCAATTCTGCAGTTTCAGATTTTAGTCCCAAATTTTATTTTGAATGAGGCTACTCAAAACAAAATTCAGTTAGTTTACAATTAGAACTGAGTTCTTTTTTTAAAAAATTCAATGCATTAAAAACTTATTTTTTTCATTTCTCACACTTCTGGGTTTCTGCCTTAAGTTGGTTTTCAGACCGTTACAAATGGATGTAATGTTTTCAATCAAGCAGAGAAAAATGTGTCATATAAGTTGAACAAATGCAGAAATGATTCATGAAAAACAATAGAACTTCACAAATATTGGTCGTGAACAGTAATCCAGAGAGACAATCTCCTCACCAGAAAGAAAACACCAATTACAGAAAGCATGAAAACGCTGATCAATTCCAAAAATTGAACAAGAATTCAATCAACTCAATTCAACAGAATCAAGGAAAATAAAATCAGAATCCAATCAACTCAAAACAACAGATTTGAATGAAACATAATCAGAATCCAACCAATTCACTTCAACAGAATCAAATAAAACAATTTCAAATACCAATCAACACACTTCAACAAAACCAAGTAAAAAGAAAGCCAAAATCCAATCAACTCAATTCAACAGAATCAAGTAAAACAACTCAGAATCTAATCAACAAATTGCAATATAGCACCGCAAGAAAATTTTATGACAGTTTCTAACCTGCTTGTCATCAACAAAATAAATGAGAAAATATAATCATGGTAAGAACATATATTCAAGAAATGAATAATGATATTTTAGCATATTTTAATCATTTTTGGTAATATCTCAAACATCTTTGAATTCTTAGCGTTTGATGTTGACAATAAAACTCACAGTCCGTGTGTCACTGACATTAAACATTATTTATAGCTGACTGTTTAAGAGACATTAGTGTTTCAAGTAACCCAGCCACACAGAATGCCCATCTGATCAAAAAAAAGAGATACACGGAGCAACTGATGCCATCATCACCATTTTAGCTATTTGCTGAGCCTTAACTGATGTCTATAATCAGTCTGAACAAAAATCAATCCGAACCAAACCAAACTCAGCACAGAATCTGAGTTTCATTTAATTCAGAAATTAGTCACATGAATAGAAAGTTTTTAAAAAGTTACGACGAAAGTTCATCGTTCTTACCTGAAGTCACTGTCACCATGGTCCCTTGGCCCCAGTAATCAAGATAGTCACAGTGTTACATTCTCTGGACTGGGTCACACAATAACTAGCTCTGCATAAAACAAATCAAAAATTTACCATCATTTTAAATTTTCAGAACCACAGGCAAAATAAAGTCACAATAAATCTTCATCACATAATTGCGCTAGTGAATTCTGATCATTCTTGATAAATTTTAATACTGTTTTATACTTCACAGAGTAACACGTGAGCTGATTCTCAAAATCCCCAAATGGTGTATCGATAATTACCCAACACTTTTACAAATTAAATAGTGATACTGGCATTAAACCCCACAGAATTAATGCTGCACTTCAAGTTAAGACGGTTTGTAGAAGTAATCACTGACTAGTTTCAAACAATCGAGGTTTTTGTATCGATCATAATTGCAGTGTCACCCCAGTTATATCACTGTGAGACACGTTGTGTCAAATACTATGACAGACTGTAAACTGTAAAGTGCAGATAATTTCTTCACTTCCTGGAAAGCAGTGATTCAGACTCCTCTAAGAATGATTTGGTGCATTATTTCAGCTTTTACTCTTCATTGTATTTTGAAAGCTTGGAATACTTTTCCAGGATTGGTCTGCATTTAACTTGACAATCAACACGAAGAAGGTAGAAAAAAATTATACATTTGTACAAACTAGCACGACTGGATTGTGTTTAAATTGCATCTCACATTATTTCTCGCTCCTGCCATGGTAGAAATCACCAATTTGAGATAAACACTTGTCAGTGGTTATTGTATGAGGATGTCGCTGTGCACAACACTGTGACCCACTGTAGTATCACAATGATGTAGACCAGTACACTCATTCTCTGTTCTTTACTCTAGGTCTCAATTTTCATTTGAAAGAGCCATTTAGTACTGATCATGTTTAGAATTAATTTCATAGTTGACATAACAATTAGTAGTAATTTCCTGAGATGTCAGATATATTAAAACTAACATTTTGTCCGAGCATTTAATTGATGGAAGTGTTCGCAGTACATATGACATGCCCAAAATATTGTCCCATTGTGTCACCAGTTTGCTCGTTTAAATGGTACATTTCCTCTTTGATAGTTTTGTAAGAGGCAGCCTGAGGTCTGCTTCAGATCGCAGTTGGTATAATTACATTTAAAACTCGGACTGACCGTCAGTTTATGATGGAATTGACAAAATGTTCACTCGAGCTGTTTTTGAATGGGTGCAGCCCTGGTTCCACTCGCTGTGGTATCTTGCACAGTAATAGATGGCGGTGTCTTCGATCTTCAGGTTCCCCATGTCCAACGCGAAAATGTTGTTTGAATTGTCTTTGGACGCAGTAAATCGATTCTTAATCGCTGGTGCATAGTAACTGCTGGATGAACTATAGTACCAAAGCAGCCACTCCAGACCCTGTCCGGGAACCTGTCGGACCCAGTTCATGTAGCTGCTACTAAGATCGAGGCCGCTGGTTTTACAGGTCAGTTTCAGGCTGCCTCCGGGACGGCCAGTCTCTGCCTCTGGCTGGGTCAAAACAATCTCCGACTGGACACCTTTAAAAAAGAAAACAAATAAACCATGAGCATTAATACAGATTAAATGATGGCTGAGTCTTTTACATTCCTGCGGTAGACTAACAGTGAGACAGTGACAAAGACAGACTTGAACAAAAAACACTCACATGATAAGAAAGTAAGGAATAAACTGAGAAAAATTGTCGACACAATCATTCTGATAACTTGTGGGAAGCGGTTCTGTCAAGATCTTTCTAAACAGAGCCGAGCCAGGAGTGTTGAATTACGGTCTAGTGCCCAGGATTTATATGGCCATCGGAAAGGGCAGGCTTACAGCTTCCGCCTGTTGGTTTCCTGCTGGAGGCTGAGACTGGATCCTGGTCTCAGCTTGGACAGCCCGAACACATGGGATCATGTATTTACGAGGTTACGCTGAAACATGGACATATACACATCTTGGGATATTTATTTTGCTGAATAGCTTCTTTGGGAGTGTTTTTATTTAAATGGTGGAAGTAAAATTGAGTAGCTTCAGGTCTGTTTCACATGATAGTTGCAAGTATTTTGTTTAAAAAAAGACAAATTCATTCGGATGTTAGCTCCCTTTATTTCTACATTCATTCACAAGCAGATAAAACTAAAATCAAAGTTCAAACATATTACCAGCTAGTAAAACAATTGAGCTTGTTTTCCCAGGACACTGCCAGTCTCTGTCCCAATACAAAATAACATGTAATTCATACTAAACATTTCAAAATTCAATTTAGACAACTGAACACAGAGCGTGTCCAAAGTGATTATATTTAGAATATTCAATTAGAAGTTAACTCCCTTTAATTCTACATTCCACCACAAGCAGATAAAGCTAAAAAGAACTTCAATAATATTATTAACCAACAAAATTAGTGACTTTATTTTTGCTGTCACTCAAAGTCTCTCTCACTTTACAAAATAACATACCATTTCTAATCTGTGTTTTTAAATTCAGTTTAGGCAACCTAATATGGAGCATGTCTAAAGTGATTATGTTCAGAATGTGAGTGTGTGTCACTAAACAGTTTGGACTCGGAGATTAGAAGCACCTCCTTACATTGCAGAATGTCTCTCCCTGCATCTTTTTTTTCAAATTGCTCCGACCCTAAAATGCATAGTAAAGGAAAGCTGTGTGCCTGAGAAACAAAAAGTGAGTTGGCAGTGATACATAACATCTAGGAAAACCTTTGAAAGAGGATCTAATGAACTAGAACAGGACAGTCCATACATCCATATCTAACAGTCTGGGTACATCAGGAATGTTTGGTTAAATTAGAGAGTATTACAATAATCATTACCACGGATGTAGGTTATAAACAGTACATGTCTCTGCTCACTGATAGCTCTGACAGGGGCAGATAACTCATAAAAATCAGTAAAAATTCGCTGTTACACTCAGTTTTAATGAGATGCATGAATCCGAGAATGGTGTAACAAGTGATATGAGTTTGAACCAATTCAATTTTGCGAATTTATTTTGAGATGATAACAAATGTTACTGCAAAGTGGGATTTTGGATCCATTAACTTCATATTCAGGAGCTTTAAAGATACTCAATAAACAGGCTGAACTAACCAGAACGTTACTGCATTCAATGTCCTGTTTTCTGACAGTCACACAGTGAATGCTGTATTTAGTGAGTTTCCTTTTTAAAGAAGAAATGCCAAGTGAAATGTATACATTGTGAGTAAATGGGTAAATATCGTTTGTTTGGTAGGATTTTACTTTAGTTGATTCATTTTCCCTTTAATAGGCCAGATACAATAGTTGGCAGCAATTAAACTGACTGCAGCAAAGGTCCTTGAGTTCCCAGTTTCATTTACTGGAAGCAGGTGGAGTTTCTGCAGTGGATCAAAGATATTTTGTCTCACTGTTGACCAGTTGGTGGAAAGCAAACTGCAAACCATAACCACCGCCTCCTCAGAAACAAATCGACTCAGCAACAATGCTGGAGGAAAGTTTATTTTTCAGTTATGTAACTTGGAGAACTAGTCACTCCTCTCATTGAAAGAAATATTCGCAGAGTCTCAGAGACAACCTTAACATCAACAGTTTATTCGAGGATCACTACAGCACTGTTTAATATTGAGAAAAATTGATAAATAGTCAGAGAGTCATGTAATGATACAGCATGTTTACAGACTCTTCGGTCCAACCAGTCCATGCCAGTCATAATCCCAAACTAAACTAATCCCACCTGTGTGTAGTTGACCCATATCCTTCCAAATATTTGATATTCATTTACTTATCCAAATGTCTTCTAAAGGATGTAAGACCATCCGGCACAAAAACTATTCTCTGTGTAAAACGTTGTCTCTGATATGTTTTTTTTTTATTTTTCTCCTCTCATTGTAAAAACATGTTCCCTATTGTTGAAATCCCCCACCATAGGGAAAATTCGCCAATGTCTTAGTCAAAAATTGAAAACAATCCCAGCTCCAAACATTTATAAAATATCACTATGGATCGTCCTCGAGTCCAAAAAAAGATTGTCCCCTTTGATCAATGATTTGTAAAATTTACTCGTGTATCTACTGTGATAGAAGTTTTCAAATAACTTCTTAAATGCAAATGGTTCACATCAATCGGATTAAAGTAACATTTCGTGCACTACCCCACACACAAAAAAAAAGAACTCGTTTATTAACATGTTTGCTCTGAGGAAGTCTACGATGGATTCTTTTATCAAACAAAGTCATTTCCACTGTTGTGAGCGCTTGTCTATCTTCTGTGCAATGGTCTGAATTTTAAGTTGTGTCTGACTGCAGATGTAACTGGCTGCTCTGGGTAAAAGTACAGTTTGTGCCTTTCACATTGTTGATGTATATTGCTGACTTTAGTGACATAAAGAGGTGTTGTCCCAGGCATCGTGTGGCACCATTAATTAGACCATTAATTTCCACATCACTAGCCAGATTATCAGGTGGAGTTTATTGATATGTGATATTTTTGAAACAAAACCTTCGTACATTTCCAGTATGCATCATGTCAATTAGAGCCATTCACCTTTCCACTCATGGCTTGATAAACCTATATGAGGTCGCCCCCTCGAACTCTCACCCTCCAGTGATAAAGGTTCCAGTCTATCTGGATTTCCAACGGTGGTTCTGTTCCCTCACATTCTGCTGTTTAAGATCCTCCTGCCACCCCAGGTCCACAGACAGTGTCCCTTGATACCAGTTCAAAGAAATGAAAGGAACTTGTTCCACCATATTTTTCAATTTTCTTTGGCTTCAAACACCATCAAAAATATATGTTTGTGACATTGGTGATTTATGTGAGAATGCCGTGTACACAATATCTGCTGAAATACCTGCCATACCATCCTGAATCTGGTTCGCAGGTTCATCTGTTGCTCACAAACGCAACCAGACATCAGGGAACAATGAACATCGCCCACACCCAACCCTCCACCATTCCCCTCTGTACTTTGCACTTTGTGAAATCCGTGTTGTCGATAATCAGTTAAAAGAAAGGATTTTTTTAAACTTTCTTAATTCATGTTGCTGATCTTGGCTGAGTAAAGGTATGTTGCTGTCAGCATTTCTGGGGAACATGTCTGCATTTTTTTCATGTCAGTTTACAATGATACTAAGTCAAGAATTGTCAAAATGTCCTGAGAAACAACGTTTAGAAATGGGCCTATTAGCTCCTCAGGGCTGTACCAACTGTTTGAATATTGATACAATTCTGCCCCTACTTTTTCCCCATAAGTCAGGATTTACAGCATTGGAGATCATATCTATGTTGATAATGGATTAGACGCTACACAATGTTCCCAATGTTTACAGTGCTATCACCTGCAGGGTTATGGACAACATGCTATAAATTGGGTGTTGGCTGGAAGGCTCTGTCTTCACGTGATACAGGTGCGATGGGCGAAGTGATCTCTCTCTGTCATGAAAACTTCCTACTACTCTAAATTCATCTTTCCTACTTTGTCTCGTTCAGAGGCTCTTCATACCAGAAATATTCCAAGCATTCGTTTCAATGAGATCAATACACTCCACCTGATAGTCTGGCTCGTGATGTGGAAATTAATGGTCTAATTAATGGTGCCAGATAACATCACTTTATTCAACTAAAGTCAGCAATATACATTCACAATGTGAAAGGCACAAACTGTACTTATACCCAGATCAGCCAGTGTCATCTGCAGTCAGACACAAAATTCAGACCATTGCACAGAAGATAGACGAGCCCTCACAACATTGGGAATGATTTTGTTTGATAAAACAGTCCATCATAGACTTGCTTAGAGCAACTCGTGAATATTGCTTGTTTTTTTTTATGTGGGGTAACACATGAAATGTTACTGTATTCCAACTGATGTGAACCATTTGTACTTCAAGTTATTTGAAAACGTCCTTCAAAACAGATACGTGAGTAAATTTTAGAAATCATTGATCAAAGGGTCAATTTTTTTGGATTCAAGGAAGATCCATAGTGAGATTTTGTAAATGTTTGGAGCTGTGATTGCTTATATTTTTAACTAAGACATTGACATACAGTGGACAACTTCACAATTTGCTGTAACATGAAATTCGCAACCACTGTGAACCTGGAAGGTGATGGTTCAGAATTTAACAAGGACCTAACAAGGTTCGTGAATGGATTGATTCTTGAGTGATTCATGAAATTTAACAAAGGCATTTCTGAAATGATTAATTTAGCGAGGATGAATGTAGAGACACAGATTCACATCTCTGTTTGCATTTCAATATGCTATAAATCACTTTTCTATTATATCCTAAAATACTTGCGCCTTCGTTCATATTTAATACACTCTATCTTGTACCAGTGTGAAGATAGTTTCTTTATTTATTACACTCAAGACTGTATGCTGTATTCTTGCCTCAGTATTGACCAAACTCGGTTTGGTGCAGATTATATCACTTGAGCTGCTTTTTCAGGAAGTGAATCTCTCCACCTGTTATGTCAAAATAATCTGTTCATGCTTAGTTCGAAATGAATCCTGTTAATATCATCCCAAATTCAGGCTCGGTTATTTTGTATTTATTCATTGGAAATGAACAGAATATGACTGATCTGTTCTTGGTGGAGTGGGAGAGGGAGTTAAAGTGTTCAGCCACGGGACCGTGGGGTTGGTTGGCACGGGTGTCCCAGAGATGTTCTCTGAAATGATCAGCAAGTTAGTGTCCTGTCTCCCTGATGTAGAGGAGGCCATGTCAGGTGGAACAGACACAGTGGATTACATTTGTGGAAGTATAGATAAATTTCTCTGGATCATTTGGGGCCATGTCGGAGGTGAGGGGGAGGTGTGGGCGCAGATTTTGCACTTCCTGTGGTGGCAAGGGAAGGTGATAGGGGTGGGGAGTGGGCTGGTGGAGGGGCATGGACCTGACGAGGGAGTCGCGGAGGGAATGGTGCCACCAGAATGCAGATAGGGGTAGGGAGCGAAATATACCCGAGTGATGGGGTCTGTTTACAGGCGGTGGAAGCAGCGGAGGATGATATGATGTATGCAAGGTCGGTGCATTGGAAGTTGAGGACCAGGAGGGCTCCCTGTTGAAATTGGAGGAATGGGGTTCAAGGGCATCGTTGACCACGTGGGAGGGGAAATTGCAATTTTTGAAAAAGGAGGTTATCTGGGATGTTTTATGGTGGAACTGGTCCTCCTGGGAGTACGTGCGGTGGAGGCAGAGGAATTGACAATAAAGGGATGTCATTTTTACAGGAGGCCGTGTGGGAGGAGTGTAGTCCAGGTAGCTGTGGGAGTCAGAAGGCTTGTAGTAAATGTTTAGTTGGTCACTGGAGATAGAGGTGGAGAGGTCTAGGAAAGGGAGGGAGGTGTCCGAGATGGTCCCTCTGAAGTTTAGGTCAGGGTGGAAGGTCTTAATAAAGTTGATGAACTGTTCAACCTCCTCGTGGTAGCATGAGGTGGCATTGATACAGTCCTCAATGTAGCGGTGGTAAAGGTGGGCAATGGTACCAGTGTAGCTGTGGAAGATTGACTGTTCCACAAATCTGAGGAAGAGGCAGGCATAGCTGGGGTCCATGGCTACCCCTGTGGTTGGGAGGAAGTGGGAGGATTGAAAGGAAATGTAGTTGTTATTGAGCATGTACTGTTTGGGTTGGCGTGACAGGAAGAAACGGAGATCTTCGAGGCCTAATTCATGGCGTTTGGATGTGTACAGGGCCTGGACATTCTGTTCATTCTGGGGCTTATCAATTGTTTGCAGTTATTATGGAACTGCAAGTGCAATGGCTGGGAACTCGGAGAAACCAATGATTAGGTCTTCTGCTTGAAGCAAATTTTGACTAGAACATTTTAACACCACAAAGCTCACTGTAGGAAATGCCAGTGCTGCAACTTTTAATAATATTTGAAACTTTGTTAAAAATAGGGATTTTTAGTCATAGTTTCTGAAATAATCAAGAAAATAATTAACCGTTACAACCAGCTCTTTCAAAGAGAGAGGATTTGCAAAGTTTGAAACCATACAGTGCTGTGGTTTATTTGAATTCAATGTCGGTCAGAGTTAGATACAGCCAAGGTGATCTCTCCATATATTAATTCTTTTAATCTGACACACCGACATACCTGTCTGTACAAAACTGTATTATTTGTTTAGTTGATCAAAATTTAGGAAACAGATCAAACAGAATGTATTCGGCTGGGAAGGTGATGGATACAGAAGGCAGAATCAAAAACTGGGAACATTAAATCTGAAGAGAGAGTAACAAGGAGTACAAGATCAAAGACATGACAAGGTGCATGTCGATGTGTTCCAGACGTTAGTGAATCGAATGAGCTTGTTCGATGGTCGAGAGACTCGTCCAATGTCGTCCTGGAATCAGACCATGAAACAGAGATCGAAATGTCGATTTGCAAATGTCACTTCGATGTGATCGCTTCACACTCTGTGTCCTGATATAGGCCACATTGGCAGATGTTTCCGCCAGATTGCATCCCCTGGGTTTATTTTCTGATCGGAAGTGAGATGTGTGGCTTGCTGCTGGCACATCGAAACAGGAAGTTGCGCTCCAGCTGAGAATGATCCATCAGGCGCAACTTTCCGTATTATCAGCACAAACAGTCTTCCTACCCCTGAGGGTGAACACACACTGACAGGGTCAAGAACAAACGGACAGATTGCTGTAGGTAAAAACAATGACTGCAGATGCTGAAAATCAAATACTGGATTAGTGGTGCTGGAAGAGCACAGCAGTTCATGCAGCATCCAACGAGCAGCGAAATCAACGTTTCGGGCAAAAGCCCTTCATCAGGAATAAAGGCAGTGAGCCTGAAGCATGGAGAGATAAGCTAGAGGAGGGTGGGGGTGGGACCCTCCTCTAGCTTATCTCTCCATGCTTCAGGCTCACTGCCTTTATTCCTGATGAAGGGCTTTTGCCCGAAACGTTGATTTCGCTGCTCGTTGGATGCTGCATGAACTGCTGTGCTCTTCCAGCACCACTAATCCAGATTGCTGTAGGTCTCAACATTGTATTTAATTCCATTCCCATTTTCCACAATGAAACAGAAGAGACACAAGATTATTTCAGCTCGAGTAAATTATCTGTCAGAGAGATAAGAAGAGTTACCATCGGGTGAAAGGAGCTAAATGACAATATTTAGTTTCGCTCATAAACCTGTGTTTAAAAGTAGAAAGCTTGAGGGAAGTTAATAAGTAAATCTAAGAGACAGCATTCATTAAAAGTTGGAAAAGTAAAGTTTAAGCAATAAAATTCAGCATGGTAACTCTTCTTATCTCTCTGACAGATAATTTACTCGAGCTGAAATAATCTTGTGCCTCTTCTGTTTCATTCTGGAAAATGGGAATGGAATTAAATACAATGTTGAGACCTACAGCAATCTGTCCGTTTGTTCTTGACACTGTGGAAGTGATATCATATCGGAAGTGGTTGTTTCTGTTTTCCGGAGAGGCAATGAGATGTGACATCGGGTGTAAAAAGTGGATGTAATGCTTCTTGACTTCAATCAGGTTTTTGACCAGATCTTGCATCTTCAATAAGGTAAAGGTTCATGGGATCTGGTGCAGTTTGGCAAATGCATCAAAGGTTTATTTGTTGGCAGAAGGTAATGGTTGAAGGTAGTCATTGTGAAGACACCTTGTGTCCAGTGACTTACTATATGACTTGGTGCTGGATCCTTTGCTGTTTGCAGAGTATATGAAAGGTCTAGTCAAGAATGGAGCAATTTTGATCAGTAAGTTAAAAGATGAGGTGAAAAACGTTTGGTTTTGCAATTAGTGAGGAGGAAAGCCAGTGTGACATCAATGACCTTGCCTGTCGGAGAGAAGAATTGAAAACAGAACATTATATCCTAAAGTCTGTGAAGTAAAGCATTTTCGAGACTAACAATTTAAGCGAATATATGATGTATTGTTGGAATCTACAAAATACAAAGGATAAGCGATCTTCAGGAATCCTGAAGAAGGGCTCATGCCCGAAACGTCAATTCTCCTGCTCCTTGGATGCTGCCTGACCTGCTGCGCTTTTCCAGCAACACATTTTCAGCTCTGATCTGCAGCATCTGCAGTCCTCACTTTCTCCTCGATATTGTGGCTAGACCATTAATTCAGGAAGCTGGGGTCTGAGCCCACAGTGCTGCCAAATCAAGTCGTGAATTAAGGTTGATAATTAAACAACTCATTGAAGGAATAAGCTCCACAGATATTCCCTTGCTCTGCTTTGGAAAGAACAACACATCAGTGCAAAAGTTAAGGCTGAAGCATTCACAGCAACCTTCAGCCAGATGTGCCAATTGTCTGATCCATCTCAGCATCTTCCATTGATCACCAATATTAGAGATACCTGTCAGCAGGGAATTCGCTTCGCTCCACGTGAAATCAAAACACTGTTGGGCGAGTTGCACTGGTTACTGCAAATGCTATGGAGCCTGACAAAATTCTGGCAATAATACTGATGACTTGTGCTAGCCAAGCACTCCCAGTACAGCTACAACACTGGCATGGACAATGTGGAAAATAGGCCAGGTATGTCCTGGGCACAGAAAACAGGTCAAACCACCCTGGTGAATTACTGCCCCATCAGTCCATGCTCAATCATGAGTTAGGTGTCGGAAAGTGCTTTCCACAGTGCTATCAAGCAGCACTAGTTCAGCAATAACCTGCTCGTGACATAAAATGTGGGTCGTGCAAGGCCTACTCCGCTCATGTCTGAATTACAGACTTGATTAAAACATGGACAAAGAACTGAATTCCAGAAATGAGGGGAGAGTGACAGCCCTTCACATTAAAGTAACATTCGACAGAGTGTGATATTATGGAGTCCTAGCAAAACTGGATTCAATTGGTATCAGTTGACAAACTCCCTGCTGCCTGCAGTCAGACCTCCCACATTGGAAGATGTCTCTGCTTGTTAGAGGTCAGTCGCCTCAGCCAAAGCAAATCTCTGTTGGAGTTCATAAAGAAAGTGTTCTTGGCCCAATCATGTTCCGCTGCTTCAGCAATGACCTTCCCTCCATCAGAAGGTCAGAAGTGAAATCTGCATTGATCTAGCACTTTTTCTGTGACTCCTCAGTCCATATTCAAACGCAACAAAATCTGGACAATATCCAGACTTGAGCTGACAAGTGACAAATAGCATTCACACCACAAAACTGCGAGACAAAGACCATTGACAATAGGAGTGAATCTAACCAAAACCCCTTGACATTCAATAGTGTTACCATCATTGAATCCCTCACCATCGACATCCTGGGTTTTATTGTTCATTAGAAATTGAGCTGGACACTCCATATAAATACAATGGTTGTAACAACAGGACAGAGGCGAGGAATACTGCAGCGAGTAACTCAACCTTCTGACTTGCAAAGCCAATTGACTATTTAAGAGACAGAAGCCAGGAGAGTAATAGCACAGCTCACCCCTTGACTGGATAGGAGCACCTTCAACTGTACTCAAGAAGTTAGGCATTGTCCAGGACAAAGCATCCCACTTGATCAGCAGCACATCCACAAGCGTCCATTGCCTCCATATCTGATGCTTAGTACCAGCCGTATGCTGAAAAATGAGTTGCTGGAAAAGCGCAGCAGGTTAGGCAGCATCCAAGGAGCAGGAGAATCAACGTTTCGGGCCTAAGCCTTTCTTCAGGCATACCTGCCATATGCACTATCTAAAATACTGCACTGCAGAAACTTAGCCACTTCCTTAGACAGTACCTTCCCACTACCACTTGCATCTCGATGGACAAGAATAGCAGATACTTGGGAACAGCACCACTGTAAGCTCCTCTCTAAACCACTTCTGACATGGAAATATATCATCGATCCTTGACTGTAACTGGGTCAAAATCTGGAACTCCCTTCCTCAGGCCATTTTGGAACATGTTATTTCAGAAAGGCAGCTTACTGCCATCGTCTGAAGGACACCTACAGACAACTGAAAGCAACCACCGTGTTCCATGAGTCAATAAAAAAAATCATTGAAGCTAACATGACAGTTTGAGAAAGTGGTTGAGGAGGCATTATGGGTATGTAATAAGCAATCGAAAGGTTTGGAGCAAAGTTCCAGAATCAATCTCTACCATGGTAGCTTCAATTAATGAAAGAGTATGAAATGAAAATGCTGGGGTAATGAATGATAATCACAGACCGACCAAAGTTTTGAAACATGTTACATGGTTCAGTATTGTCCTTCAGAGGAGGATGTGTGACTTTCCTACCTGGCCTGCCTACCTGTTCAACAAAAAGGCGATGGTTCCTTTCCTGTGCCGAACCTGACTAAGAAAGTGAGGACTGCAGGTGCTGGAGATCAGAGTTGAGAGTGTAGTGCTGGAAAAGCACAGCAGGTCAGGCAGCATCCAAAGAGCAGGAGAATCAACGTTCCAGGCAAAACAACTTCATCAGGTATCTTAATGAAGGCCTCATGCCCGAAACGCCGATTCTCCTGTTCCGGATGCTGCCTGACCTGCTGTACTTTTCCAGCACTACAGTCTCGACTGAGAAGCCATTTGGTTGTAATTAAGCTTAAGAAAGATCAACCATAATTAGCCGAGCAAGATGGCAGACCTTCAAAAAGTAGCTGATGACCACCTTGTTGGGATATGTGACTAACTTTTTCATAAGTCAGTGCAGAATTCAAAAATGCAAATTATGGTGAGTCAGGCTGTTCAGACAGAGTCCGGTACACATTGAAGATTGATGATTGGATGCAAAGTCTCCTGTGGTGTTGCTGTGAACAGCAAGAGAGTTCTTGCCAGTATTGCACTCCAATATTTGTTCATGAAGTAAAGTGTCAGATTTATTGCATTTCTGTGCTTTCTGTGCATTTCCCACATTAGGATCACAGTGGTGATATCATGAGACCAGGATTCTCGAACTCCAGTTTGATGTTGAATGGCCAGGGTTTGGAATACCATCGTTTGCCCAGGGTGAAATTTGAATTTAAAGAAATCTTGGAATCGGAAAGAAAGCCAAATGGTGACCATGTAGCCCGAGTCAATGGAAAAATACAAAAACAGCTGCTGCACGAATGCCAAGGCATCTGTCACCTTTCCATGGTCTGGCCGACATGAGATTCCAGACCCACTGGGAAGTAATTGACTGTGTTCTGAAGTGGCTTTAGCAAGTTATTCAATGGGCAATTGGGGATAGGGACTCATCGCTGACCCGAACCAGAAAGTAATACGTGTAACAAAACGTCACAACAACTATATCAATTAAATGTCATTGTTGCGGCAGTTCCTGATGTCATTTCATGTATTTCATGTGAATGTTCTAACACACACTTTGAGTGATGTTGCACTGTCTAAACGGACTACAATATAAATCATTGGACATTCAGAGTAGATCCAGTTCAACATTTAAGTTTAATTGCAGAATTTTCAGCACTGAATTTTTAACCAAAATAAAAGTTTTCAATAAATAAAATCTGTTGCAATTCGTCTTCATAAATTTGTATTCACTTCTACAAATGGTCAATATTCTTAAAACATACTTGTTTCGATTTGAATCTTACCAACAAATCACTTTGTTCATCTGGCTTTGCTGTCATCATCACTTCCTTGAAGCCAATTGAGCATTTATGTAAATAAACACAGAAATAGAATTCTCAGAATAGATTACAGAACCACAAAACCCTAATTTATACTTCCCCACAAGCACCGCACACGAATTGTGGAAAAAATGCAAATAACTCAATGGATTCCAATACTAATTGATGTTAGGACTTTTTAATACATAAGTTGTATGATTGTTGAATGACAGAGGTATGAGTTGTCATGTTTAGTCAAAAATCTATAATTCAGAGATACATTGGCACAGCTAATATTTGTGTCTCTATTTTTCTCTCTTCCCCTCCTGCCTTCTCCACTTTTTTCTTTATATCTGATGCCGTGTTTTGCCTCTCCATAATCGGACGATGTTTTCCTTAATAACCTGAAGCCAACACCTCACCAACATATCCTCTCAGCCAAATTCATCCATTTCATTAGAGAGATTTGAGTCAAGATTTTCTCAAAAATCTGTCTGAGTATTGAGTGATCTGGAAATACTTGATAGGAATGAGGCTGCAAGACTGTGATAGCATTTTCATTGTATCTCAGCAGTATTATTCTTGGCTGAGGAATGTTTAATGGTTCAGGGCAATGCTTATTTAGACTATAATTAACCTTTACTGCACATCTCATGGAATGTTTAATATTGTAGAGGTCGATTTATTCTGTATCGACTCTGTGTTGTACCTACTCTGGGAGGGTTTTTTTTAGGGAATCCTGGATGCAGCTCTACTCTGTGTCGAAACCAAAATATATTTGACATGATTGCATTGGACAGCACAATATGGAGGGAGATTTACCCAGCCCATTACATGAGCTGCACAATCACGGAAAACATTTGATGTAGCCGTGTAAAGGGGCTTGGACTCCTACCCACTGTCTTTGTGATTTTGAAATGCTTGATACCAGAATAAAAAGGGAACAACACTATGCACAGAATCTTTGTTGTACAAGCAGATTATCATCTGCAGGCACATACGTAAATCATCTGTGAACAACCCTTGCAGTGTTTAATGGATGAGTGCTGAGAGAGCTTTAATATGCAATACGTGTCTATTCCATGCAAGACATGCCGACAGTGTGCTTGATATGGTAGTTTAAATGTAGTTTTGATTTGTCTTTAACCTTTTCTGTGACAGTCGTGGTTGTGTTTGACAAATATTCAACAGAACTGGAGGACTCTATGACTATAAATGCGGTCACTGCATTCGAGGCAGAATGCAATGCCATCAAACAGGGAGAAAGATGATCCCTGACTTTTTTCATGACGAGGAGAGATTGAAGCAGCTGGGCTTCAAACATGAAATTTAAGTGAGGCCGATATAATTCTGAAAAGAGTAACTCAGAGCAAAGGTCAATGATAGGGAACCAGAAGCAGCTTGTTCAGCCAATGGAGTTTGGTCTTCCAAACAATGACATCAGGGCTGAACTGATAATCCTCACCTCCACTTCCCAGCGTTTTAAATGTAAGCATTGATTCAATTACCAAATCAAAACATGTCCATTTCAGCCTTCGAAGGACTGAATGACCCAACCTCGACAGTCTTCGGTGGAAATGAATTCCACAGATTCACTACATTCTGGGAGACAAATTGTCTTCTGCCTGAAATTTGTGACCTCTAATTCAGAGATTCTACTTCCTGGTCCGAAACTCTCCCACAAGGGGAAACAACATTTCTGCATTTACACCATCAAGTTTCCTGAAAATAATAGATGTTTCAGAATGTCAGTACTGAATCTTCTATGTTCCATTGAGTATAGGCCCAAATGAATCAATCTCTACTCTCAAGACAGTCCCTGCATCCTCGGATTCAGTCGACTAAACCTCGTGTGGATTGTCTCACATTCCAGTGTACCTTTTCTTTGGTATGAGTCCAAAGAACAATTCACAGTATTCCAGCTGTGGTAAGTATAGGGTTTTTTTTTCAGTTTTAACAAACATTATAGTCATACAGATATCCAACACAGAAACAGACCCTTCGGTCCAACTGTACTGACCAGACATCCCAATCTGACTGAGTACCATTTGCCAAACATTTGGCCTATCTTCCTCTAAATGTTACCTGTTCATACACCCAGCCAGGTGCCTTTTAAATGCAGTAATTGAACCCGCCGCCACCACTACCACTGGCAGCTTTAACCATACATACACGTGAAAAGGTTACCCCTCAGGTTCTTTTCAAACGTTTCTCCTCTCACCTTAATCCGCTGTCCTCTAGTTTTGGACTCTCCCACTCGAGGAAAAAGGCCTTGGCTATTCACCATATCAATGCCCCCCATGATTTTATAGGTCTTGTTCAGGCCACTCCTCAGCCTCCTTTCCTCTCACTGCAGGGAAAAGAAAAGCCCCAGCCTATTCAGCCTCACCTTATACCTTAAACACTCCAGTTCCAGCATCATTCTTGGAAATCTTGTCTACATCCTCTCAAGTTTCACAAAATCCTTCATAGAAATGGTCAACCAGATTTGTCTGTAATAATTCTAAATGTGGCCTCACAAACGTTCTGTAGAGCTGAGACATGACATCTCGACTCCTACACTTAATGTTATGACCAATGAAGGAAAGCATGCCAAACACCATCTTCCCCACTCTGTCTCCCTGCAACTCCACTTTCAAGGAATGATGCATCTGCACCCTTTGGTTTCTTTGCTCAGCAAAACTCCCCAAGGCCCAGCCATTAATTGTATAAGTCCTGCCCTGGTTTGCCTTACAAAAATGCAACATCTACATTTATTTAATGAAGCATGGGTTCATGAAAGGCAAGTCAGCTTTAACTGATCTATTGGAATTCTTTGAGGTTATAACGAGCGTGGTAGACAATGGGGAACTGCTGAATGTGGTGTATCTGGATTTCCAAAAGGCATTCAGCAAGGTGCTGCACAAAAGGCTGCTGCATAAGATAAAGATGCACAGTGTTACGGGCAATGCATTAGCAAGGACAGAAGAATGGTTAACTAACAGAATGCAAAAATTGGGGATAAATTGGTGTTTTTCTGGTTGACAATCAGTGGCTGGTGATGTGTCTCAGGGATCAGTGTTGAGACAGCAATTATTTACAATTGTTGGGACTGCAATTGTTTATAATTCAGATGGATTGCTTCGAGTTAGAGACCCAAGTGTAGAGTGTTGTAATTCACAGAAGCCACTTAAATGAGTGATAGGGCAAAATGTGCAGAAGGATATAGATAGACTAAGTGAGTGGGCAAGGGTCTGGCAGATGGAGTACAATGTTAGTAAACGTGAGGTCATCCATTTTGGTAGGAACAATAACAAAGTGGTCTACTTTAAAATGGTGAAAAATTACAGAATGCTGCTGTGCAGGGGGACCTGGGTGTTCTTGTGCATGAAACACAAAAGTATGGTTTGCGAGTACAGCAGCTCATTAGGAAGACAAATGGAATAATGTCCTTCATTGCCAGTGGATAGAGTTTACAATTAGGAGCTGCAGATGTATAGGGCGCTGGTGTGGCCAAATCTGGAGTACTCTGTACACTCTTCATCGCCTTACATGAGATGGCTCTGGGGTGGGGTTTGCTGAGGAGGTTGACTGTGTTGATTCTGGAAATGAGGGGGTGGGCTTACGAGGAGAGATTGAGCAGACTGGGATTATACTCATTGGAATTCAGAAGAATGGGGGACAGGGTTTGTAAAATTATAAATGGGATAGATAAGACAGAAGCAGGGAGGCTCAAAGTTTGGGAGAAGATTTGTAGCTCGGGTGCTCGTTGTTGTGGTTCTGTTTGCCGAGCTGGGAATTTGTGTTGCAAACGTTTCATCCCCTGTCTAGGTGACATCCTCAGTGCTTGGGAGCCTCCTGTGAAGCGCTTCTGTGACGTTTCCTCCGGTATTTATATTGATTGGTATCTGCCGCTTCCGATTGTCAGTTCCAGCTGTTCGTTGCAGTGGTCGGTACATTGGGTCCAGGTCGATGTGTTTGTTGATAGAATCTGTGGATGAGTGCCATGCCTCTAGGAATTCCCTGGCTGTTCTCTGTTTGGCTTGTCCTATAATAGTAGTGTTGTTCCAATCGAACTCATGTTGCTTGTCATCTGTGTGTGTGTGGCTACTAAGGATAGCTGGTTAAGCCAAAGTCTTCACCCAAAGGGTTGTGAATCTCTGGAATCCCCTGCCTCGTGAAGCAGCTGAGTCTAACCTGTTGAATGTTTTTAAGGTGAAGATAGATTTGTGAACAGTAAAGGAATGAAGGGTTATCGTGAGGGGTGGGTAAGTGGAGTCTCAGTCCATTGAAAGATGATCCACGATATTATTGAAAGGCAGAGCTGACTCATGGAGTCAGATGGCCTCCTCCTGATTGTATTTCTTATGTTCGGATGTTGTTATGTTCTAACAGGCCTCCAATTCAAAAAGTAATGCTCTCTAACTACTAAATAAAAACTGAAAGAACTGTGGATGCTGTGTATCAGAAACAAAAGCAGAAACTGCTGGAAATGCTCAGAAGGTCTGGCAGCATCTCTAGGGTGAAAGGCTCACCAGTGTATGGTTCCCTGGCTTTTCCATCCAACTTTCTTCAATAATGCTGCCCCATTAGTCAGTCTTCTGGCATCTCATCTATGATTATCAACGATACAAATATCTCAGCAAAGTGTCCAGGAATCTCTTCCCTAGCTTCCCACAAAGTTCTGGGAAATACCTAATCAGGTCTCCAGGATTTACTTCCATTTTTCTACTTTAGACATCCAACATCTCCTTTTCTGCAAAATGAACTCATTTTAAGATCACATTATTTATTTCCCTAGCTTCCATGTTCCTGTGTACTGTAAATATTGATGCCAAATACTTGCTTAGTGTTTCTGCCATCTCCTGTGGTTCCATGCATGGAAAGCCATGTTGATCTTTAAGGGCTGTATTCTCTCCTTAGATATTCTTTTAACCTTCAAATAATTTTAGAATCTTTTCGGATTCTCCTTCATTCTATTTGCCAGAGCAATTTTATGTCCCCTTTTTTCCCTCATGATTTCCTGTTTAAGTATACTCCGACTGCCCTTCTACCCTTCTCAGGATTCACTCAATCCCAGCTGTCTATATCGGATGAATGCCCCCTTCTTTTTCTGGACAGGAGTTACAATTTCCCTCATCATTGAGCTTTCCCCATGCCTTGCCTTTCACACAAACAGAAACATACCATCACTGAACTCTCATTGTCTCATTCTGAAAGGCCTCCCACTTGTCAGCCGTCCATTTACCTGTGAATAACCTCCCCCAACCAACTTCTCAAAGTCTAATACCATCGAAACTGGCCAGACTCTAATTTGAAACTTTTCATTTTTAAATCAATTCTATCCTTTCTCATCATTATTATTAAACCAATAGAATTATGATCACTTTCCCTGAAGCGGGCCCCTGTGGACACCTCAGTCACTTGCCCTGCCTTGGTTCCCAACAGAAGGTCAAGTATTGCGAACTGTCTAGTAGGTGCATCCACACATTGAATAACACCGTTTTCTTGTGCACACTTAACCAATTTCTCCACATTCCAAGATCTTAACACGACCCCAAACTCTGTTTGGAAAGTTAAAATTCACTACAATTATCCGTTTTTTCTTACAGATAGCATAATCGCTTGTAAATTTCCCAAAAACTATTAGGAGGACCATTTTACAATCCCAGCAAGGTCATCACCTCTTTCTTATTTTTATGTTTGATCCATATAACTTCACTGGGCAGTGTCCAAGACATATCCTCTCCACATCCAGCTGTAATGTTCTTTCTAACCAAAAACACCACTCCATCTCCGCTCTTGCTCCTCTGTCTATACATTCTATAGCATCTATATCCTGGAACATTAAGCTGCCAGTCCTGTTCATCCCTCAGCCACATTTCTGTAATGGTAATGATATCCTTGTCCCACATTCCCATCGATGCCCTATGTTCATCTGTCTCACATGTTAGGCCTCTTGCATAAAAGTAAATGCAGTTTAGCAGCCTTACCTCGCTCTTGCCAAACTGTTATCTGCCTTGACCCCTAGAATTGCTCACCGCATCTCACCTCAAACATTTCTCTTTTCTCACGATCTTGTTGGTTCCCACCATCCCCCTTACTGGTTTAAAACCTTCAGCATAATGCTAGCAAATTTCCCCACAAGAATATCTGTCCCGTTCCAATTCAGGTCCCTCTTATACAGGTCATTTCTATCCCTGAAGAGATCCCAATGATTGAAAAGTGGGAATCCTAACACCTGCACCAGCTCCTCAGCTACACATTAGCTGCTCTATCTGACTGTTCCTCATCTCAATATTCCATTAGTTTTTAAACAAACCCTAACATGACATTTGCCATCTTTATTGACAGTTGAAATTAAAAGCTAACTTTTTGTGGTTCGGAGATGCAGACTCCCTGTAGATTTCAGAATTCGATCTCTATCTTGCCTGTTAAAATGCATAACTTCACTGTTTATGTCTGTTCTCATTTATTTCATCCACATTACATTATTATGCAAAGCTCCTTGTTCACTCTCTTGTCCTATCTGTATCCCTCCGCAAACTTCTTTTTGTGTCATATTCACCACTTGTCTCCGCTCCAACCTTTGAGTCATTCGCAAACTTGCCTACAATATATTCACTTTCCTCATCTAAGTCATCAAAATAATTTGTAATTTTTTTTTGTCCCCAGAACAGATTTATGTGGTAATCTACAGATTGACATCCTGTAAAATAAAACACTTAATCAAACTTTTCTGATTGGGATTTCAAAACTCCTCTCTCCATGTTAATACAGTCCCTCCAAAGCCAAGGCTCCTTTCTTATTCAGTAATCTTATCCATGGGTGCTATCAAACACCTTCAGAAAATCAAAACATATTACAATCATGGTTTCCTCCATTTTCTCCAAGAAATCCGATACTTCTCTCAGGCAAGATTTCCATTTTGTAAAGCCATTCTCAGTTTTCTGCGATAACATCCCTTTTTAAAGACTCCACCATTTTTTTCAATAAATGATGTTAAACTAACTAGCCTCAGTCAATATTTGTGTGCCTTAACTTTTTATGAGTGAAGGTGTTGGGTGAAGGATCTACTATCAGTCCTCACTTCCAACTGCTGGAGAAGCACTGTCATTGCATCTACTGTGAAAATCTCAACAAAATGTATCTGATGTTCATTTACGAAGAAAACAATTCCACAAATGTTCTAGCTCATCACCTTCTGCTGGCGGTCCCAGATTTTACGAAACAACTCATTGAAAGTCGAAAAGGCTAATTAGCAGCAAACCATGATCAATATTTGAGCAAAAATATCTCAATTCCTGTCACGTTTTTTTTTTCATCTCTTTTTAGGATATTAGCTTCGACAATGTGGAATCTGTGTAAGAGAGAGAGAAAAACACTGTGCCTGAGCGTGTGTGTGTAAGAGAGTGATCAGAGAGAGAGAGAGAGACCATGCCTCTGTGTGTGTGCGTGAGAGAGAGAGTGATAGCAAAAGACTCTGTGTGTGTGTGTGTGTGTGTGTCTGTCGGGGGCAGGGGGAGTGAGGGGTATGGTGATGTGAGGATACTGTTATCTTAAAAAGGTTATTTTTGTCCTGTGTATTTTTGAAGAGAGATTGTAAGGGAAGAGGTGCTGAAGAGTCCAGAGTGTTTGTAGCTTTTTCTTTAAAAAAGTTTAACAATGGAAAAGGAGTGGCCAGTTCAGGTTCTTCTAGTTTTGGTCGAGCTGCAGCATTCCCAAGATGTTTTGAGTATCAGAAGGTTGCAAGCTTCAGTAAATGATTCCTAACTGAGCACTCGGGCATTTCCCTGAATGTTGTTCCCTCCTGCCTGTAAGAATATGAGTTTGAATTTACCTTTTTGCCAAGGGGTGTGTTTATGAGATGTTACAACATTGGATCAGGAAATTAGTAAGTTACTGTATCAAGTACTCGGTTATGTTTTCCAATCGTTTAATGCCACTTTCTTTGGTTTGTGTTTCAACCGGAGTGTTTAAGTGAATTCTGTTTGGCTTAATGCAGAGTGGTTTAACTAGTTGTATCACATCTGGAACATCAATGTCACATTTGCCTTTAAACAAAGAAAACCTTATTTATCCCATCCATGCCTCAATGATTTTACAAACCTCTTTAAGGTCACCCCTCAGCCACCGACACTCCAGGGAAAACAGCTGCAGCTTCTTCAGCCTTTCCTTGTCACTCAAACCCTCCAACCCTGGCAACATCCTTGTATATCTTTTCTGAACCTTTTCAAGTTTCACAGCACCCTTCCTTTATGAGGGAAATTGCACGCAATATTCTGACAGTGGCCTAACCATTGCCCTGTATAGCCGCAACATGACCTCCCAACTCGTATACTCACTGCTCTGACCAACAAAGGGAAGCATACTCAATGCCTTCTTCACTATGCTGTCTTCCTGGGAATCCACTTCCACAGAACTAGGAACTCCAAGGTTTGTTTGATCAACAACACTCCCCAGGACATTACCATGAAGTGTGTAAGCTCAGCCCTGATTTGCCTTTCCAAAATGCAGCACCTTGCATTTATTGAAATTAAACTCCATCTACAAACCTTTGCTCCATTGGCCCATCTGATCAAGATCCCGTTATACTTTGAGGTATAACGCTGTTCATTACACCTACAATGTTGGTGTCATCTGCAAACTTACTACATATACCTTCTATGTTCACATCCAAATCTTAAATGTAAGTGATGAAAAGCCGTGGATCCAGCTTTGATCCCTGTGGCACGTCACAGGTCACAGACCTCCAGTCTGAAAATCAAACATCTACCACCATCCTCTGTCTTCTCCCTTCAAGCCAGTTCTGTATCCAAGTGGCTAGTTCTCCCTGTATTCCATGAGAATTAAACTTGCTAGCCAGTCTCCCAAGGGGAACCTTGTCGAACGCCTTACTGAGTTGCATATAAATCACGCCTACTGCTCTGCCCTCATCAAATCTCTTTGCTCCTTATTCAAAAAACTCAATCAAGTTTGAGAGACATGCTTTCCCATGCACAAAGCCATGTTGACTATCCCTAATCAGTCTTTTCCTTTCCAAATACATTCTGTCCCTCAGGATTCCTTCAACTGCAACGCACCCCGCCCCCAATGATATCAGGCTCACTGGGCTATAACTCCCTGGCTTTCCATACCACCTTTCCTCAATAATGGCACCATATTAGCCAACCTGCTGCCTCCCAGCACCTCATCGTGACTATCGATGATAGCAATATCTCAGCAATGGGTCCAGCAATCACTTCTAGCTTCCCACAGAGTTCAAGCGTACACCTGATCAGGTCCTGGGGATTTACCCACATTTATGTGTTTTAAGACATCCAGCACCTTCTCCTATGTAATGTGGACATTTTTCAAGATGTCACTGTTTATTTCCCCACATTCTATTTCTTCCATGCCCTTCTCCACAGTAAGCACTGACGCAAATACTCCTTTAATATCCCCCTCCCATCTCTTGCAGTTTGATACATAGGCTGCTTTGCTGATCTTTGAAGTGCCCTATCCTCTCCCTAGTTACTCTTTTGTCCTTAATGCTTTTTTTGTAGAATCACTTTGGATTCTCCTTAACCCCGTTTGCCAAATGTATCTCATGCCCCCTTTTTGCCCTCCTGATTTCCCTCTTAAGAATACTCCTACTGCCCTTATACTTGAAGAATTCACTCAATCTCTACTGTCTATACCTGACGTATGCTTCCTTCTCTTTCTTGAGCAAACCTTCAATTTCTCGAGTCATCCAGCATTCCCCACACCTCCCACCCTTGCCTTTCACCCCAATAGGAACATACTGTCTCGTTATCTCATTTTTGAAGGCTACTCATTTTCCAACCATCCCTTTACCTGCAAAAATCCGCATATAATCACATTTTCAAAGTTCTTCCCTCATACTGTCAAAATTGTCCTTTATCCAATTTAGAACTTTAACACTTAGATCCTGTCTATCCTTTGCCGTACTATTTTAAAACTAATCGAATTATGGTCACTGTCACCAAAGTACTCCCCCACTGACACCTGCCCTGCCTTATTTCCCAAGGGTAGGTCAAGCTTTGCACCTTCTCTAGTAGGAACATCCACATACTGAATCAGAAAATCTTCTTGTACACACTTAACAAGTTCCGCTCCTTGGGTGCTCCGGTTTCCTCCCACAGTCCAAAGATGTGCACGTTAGGTGAATTGGCAACGCTAAGTTGCCTGTAGTGTTAGGTGAAGGGGTAAATGTAAGGGAATGGGTCTGGGTGGGTTGCTCTTCGGAGGATCGGTGTGGACTCGTTGGGCCGAATGTCCTGTATTCCACAGTGTAAGTAATCTAAACTAATCAAACCTTATCTAATCCAATCTAAACCCTTAGCACTATGCCAGTTCCAGTCTGCATTGAGAATGTTAAAATTCCCTACCATAACACAGTATTATTCTTATAGATAACTGAGATCTCTTTACAAATTTGTTACTCAATTCCCTGCTGATTTTGTGGAGCTCTATAGTACAATCCCAAAAAGGTAATAGTCCCTTTCTTATTTCTCACTTCCACCCAAATTCCCAGGAATATCCTCCGTAATTACAGTCATAATGTTATCCCTGATCAAAACTGACACTCCTCCTCCTCTCCTCCCTCCATTTCTATCCTTCCTGTCGCATTTGCATCTTGTAACATGAAGCTGCCAGTCCTGCCCATCCTTGAGCGACGTTTCTGCAATTGCTCTGATATCCCAGACCCATGTTCCGAACCATGCCCTGAGTTCATCTGCCTTCCCTGCTAGGTTTCTTGCATTGATGAATATGCAGCTTGATTTATCAGTCCTACGTTGTTCTCTGCTTTGTTCCTGCCTGCCCTGACTGTTTGACTTGCTCCATTTCCCAACTGTACCAGTGTCAGATTGATCTCTTTCCTCACTATCACCCTGGGTCCCATCCCCTTGCCCACCTTATTAATTTAATTCCTCCCAAGCAGTTGCAGCAATCTCCCTGCCAGTATATTAGTCCCTTTCGAATTCAGGTGCAATTCATCCCTCTTATATGGGTCACTTCAGCCCCAGAAGATCTTCCAATGATCTAAAATGTGAATCTTTCTCCCACACACAAGCTCCTTGGCTACACATTAATCTCAGACACCACCTTCCCTCTCCTTCCTCGACCGCTCCATCTCCATCAACAGTGTCCGACTCAACACAGACATCTTCTCCAAACCCACCGGCTCCCACAGCTAAACAAGGACAGAATCCCCCTGATCTTCACGTTCCACCCCACCAACCTCCGGATACATTTCATCATCCTCCGACACCTACAAATGGACCCCAGCACCACAGAGATATTTCCCTCCACACACTTATTTGCGTTTTGTAAAGACCATTCCCTCCAGTCCCTTGTCAAGTCCACACCCCACAGCCCACGAACTCACCCTCCCCTCCTGGCACCTTCCTCTGTAACCACAGGAATTGCAGAACCTGTGCCCCGAACTCCCTCTCACTTCCCAAATGCCCCAAAGCAGCCTTCCACATCCAACAGAGCTTTCGCTGCACTTCCACACACGTCATTTACTTTACCATTGCTCCCGATGCAGTCTCCTCTATGTCAGGGATGCAGGTCGCCTACTTGCTGAGCGCTTCCGAGAACATCCCCGGGACACCCGCACCAACCAACCCCACCACTGTGGCTGAAAACCTCTCAACCCACTTCCCCCCCACCAACTCCACTGAGAACATGCTGTTCCGGGGCCTCCTCTATCACTAAACCCTAACCACTTGACACCTGGAGAAAGAATGCCTCACATTCTTCCTTGGGACATTGCAACCACACACTATCAATGTGGATTTCACCAGTTTCCTCATTTCTCCTCCCCCCCACCATCCCTCCAGTCTCAGCCCCAACCTTCCAAATCAGCACCACCAACATGACCTGTCCTATCTGTCAATCCTCCTTCCCACCTATCCACTCCACCCTCCCCTCCGACCTTTCACCTTTACCCCCAACTCCATCCATCTAATGCACTCTCATCTACCTTTCCCCAGGCACACCCTCCTCCCAGTTATCTCTCCATCCCCTTGGCTCACAGCCTCATTCCTGATGAAGGGCCTTTTCCTAAAATGTTGATTCTCCTGCTGCTCAAATGCTGACTGACCTGTTGTGCTTTTCCAGCACCACGTTCTTGACTCTGATCTGCAACATCTGCGGTCTTCACTTTTTCCTAGACGTTCGTCTGCTTGATCCTCCTATTCCTAGCCTCACTAGCTCACAGCATCGGGATTAATCCAGATATTACTACCCTCGAGGACCTCCTTTTAAAACTCCTGCCTAACTTTCTATCTCCTCTCTTCAGCATCTCATCCATTTTCCTTCCTGTGTCATTCGTTCCAGTGTGCACAGTGACCTGCTGCTGGTACCACTGCCCTTTGAGAATATTCTGCCTTGATCCTGGAAACAGGGAGACAACACACCATTCTGATTTCTCACTGTCGACCGCAGAAACATCTGTCTGTGCCTCTGACTAGAGAGTCCCCTCTCACGATCGATCGCTTGGTACCTGACATACCCCTTGTTACATTACAGCCTGTCTCGGTCCCAGAAACTTGGCTGTTCATGCTGCGTTCTCCTGAAAGGCAATCACCCCCTACATTTTCCAAAATAGCATACTTGTTTGAGATGGGGTTAACCACAGGAGACTCCTGCACTACCTGCCTCCCTCTCCTACTTTTCCTGGTTTTTCTCCCTTTCTTAAAACTACCATCCGTCAGATGCCCCTCGTTCCTGTAAATTCCTCCTTGTCTCAAACTGCCGCTCCAAATGATCCATGCGATCTGATAGGATTCAGAACCAAACACACTGCTGACATAATCATCAGTATTAAGGAAACTGTCCCTAATCTCCAACAGCTGACAGGAAGAGCACATCACTCTACTCAAGGCCATCTTTGTACCTTAACAACCTACAGAAAATAGCATAGTCTTATGCACTAAAAAAACACAGTAATCCAGTCTAACTTAGTATGTATGTTTCATATTTTTAAGTTTTAATCAAAGGACAGATCTCAAAAAAAAATCACTATTAAAAATGACAGCAATATTACACTTAAAAACCATGCACTTATCTGCTCCTGTGCTGTGTGCTCTCCAACATAGGTTCCTCGAATGTCAGCTGTGAATTTCGCTGTTTGTCAATTTTTCTTCAACACACTCCAATATCCGGAAACACTTGAACTCAAACAACAAAGGCAGTAACTGTGCAGATTCACTGCTGTGTCAGTTAGCAGTGTAAGTTTCTTTCTCTCTGTCTCTGTCTCTGTCTCTGTCTCTCTCTCTCTCTCTGTTTCTCTCCCTGACCATGTGGTCACTACCTTTGTTCACTTCCTCCTTTTTAAAGAGCCATTGTTTTGATCTTTTCTCCCAAACTTCCAAAACAATGAAACAGCTTAAAAACAGTAATTACTGCTTGTGGAATTCGAGGAACTCACTTCCAACACGTAAAATACTCCAAAAGCGAGCAGTTCTTACAGCCAAAACTTTTCCCATCCTCATTCTTGGATTACCCAAACCCTGATAGCTTTTGCTCCATCACCATGTCAATCCTTATCACTCATTAATTGGTTCTCCCTGTTTCAGTTTGCTTACTTGTCTTCAAATCCTGACCAGTGTAGGGCAGAAATGTTCAATTTTGTTTTTCTTTTAGCAACATTTTGGTTTTGTTCAGTTCTATAACAATAATTCACTATCTTCTTTTTAAAGTCCTTTCCACTTCTCTAATGGCTATATTTATTGCCTTCAGTTGTGAAGAATATTTGTCCCTATTCTCGTAGAAACTGAGCTCATCTTGTACCATACAGGTTGAATGTCAGACAGATCAGGGAGTTAGGCATCATTCACCCCAGACTTACACTGACAAGGAAAGCCCAGACTTCAGTCAGGTTTTCTCTTGTTTCTCACCAGCTATTCCTTAAGATACTGAAACTTGACTGTCCTCCAGTCCATTTCTGGAGTTCTTAATCCATGAACCTTCAACCTTCAATAGGGCCAATGGTGAAATACCACAGTGGGGGTGATCCCTTCAAAAATGAACTAACTTGCGTCAGAGATGCTAAAATTGCTCAATATATTTAATGCAAAACTAATTTATTTGACTTTTATCCAAAATATTAAACCTGTCTCACACAGGTTAATTAACCTGAGCATAAACAGACTCAGTGAACATGGTTTGGGCCTGGATGTGGTTAACAGCACAATCTCATTGCTGCAGTTCCTTATGAACACGTCGGTGTCTCAGCAGGTTGAACGAGCGAGCAAACCCTTCTTACACACAGAGCAGGTGAATGGCCTCTCCCTGGTGTGAACTCACTGATGTTTGATGTCAGATGATTGACTGAACCTGGTCCTGCAGTGAGAGCCCCAGAAAGGTTTCTCATCATTGTGAACATGTTGATGGAACATCAGTTTCCTGAAACCTTTAAAGCACTTCCCACAGTCTGGACATTTAAAAGGCCTAGTCTCAGTGTGAACTCACTGGCCTCCCAGTAGGGCAGAAGAGTGAGTAAATCCCTCTCTAACCACAGCGCAATGAAATGGTCTCACGCTTGTGTGAACTCACCGGTGGTTTTGCACATAGGATATGGTACAGGATGTCTTCTCTCATTCGGCTCAGGGGAACAGTCTGAGTTTGCCGATATATCTGAAGCTGGATGACTGAATGAACGCCTTGCCGCAGACAGAGCAGGTTCTCAGCCTCTACCCAGTGTGATCTCGCTGGTGTTTAGTGAATTGAAATAATAGTCTGAACTTAATGCCGCAGTGAGAACTCCTGAATGGTCTCTCCTCTGTTCGAATATATCAATGGCACATCAGTTGCCCAGAATTCCTATGGCATTTTCCAAAGTCTTGTGATTTAAAAAGTTCTTTTATCTGGATGAACTCTATGGTCTGCCTGCAGTTCAGAAGACTGAGTGAATCCCTTCCCACACTTGGAGCAGATGAATGGCCTTTCCTCAGCGTGAGTGCATTGCTGAATTTCCAGTTGAGGTGGGGATTTGAATCCTCCTTCACTGTCCTCATATTTCCATACTTTCTCCCCAGCTTGACTGTGATTATATTTTGACAGTTCAGATGATTTCATCCACACACAGGACAGGTGCACAGTTTCTCCTCACTTGGTGTTTTTTCCTTCCAAGTTCAGAATTGAACAATATTCCAATCATAAAATAAAAATCAATCTTTCCAATTCTAATATGATACCTGGTTCTGTTTCCTGACCACAGAGTGTCCCCTTCACATCATCTATGAAGCTAATTAAAGAGAAGGAAAGTGAGTGAGAAGACCACAATCTGACTGAATGGTCATCCCTGAGACCTGGCTGCAGGATGAAGTTCTAGAACATTCCTGAAGAGGGCGCGCGACCTGGGCCGTGGCCACCATTTTGTTTGGTGCGAGGCGCATGCGCCGTTATACTGGTGACGCAAAGGGGGTGGGCGGGGCCTACGGTCCCATTGACGGAGACAATGGAGACAATGGAGACGGGGAGGGGCCTGTGGGACTGACCCAGGGAGGAGGGAGAGCCTGGGGGTGGGGGGGAAAGGCATTCACAGATCTGGGGGAGGGGGTGGGGGACAGGCATTCACAGATCTGGAGGAGGGGGTGGGGGACAGGCATTCACAGATCTGGGAGTGAGGAGGGACAGCGTTCACAGCTCTGGGGGAGGAGGGGACAGGCATTCACAGATCTGGGTTGGGGGGGTGACAGGCATTCACAGATCTGGTGGAGGGGGTGGGGGACAGGCATTCACAGATCTGGGGGAGGGGGACAGGCATTCACAGATCTGGGGGAGGGGGTGAGGGACAGGCATTCACAGCTCTGGGGGAGGGGTGGAGACAGGCATTCACAGATCTGGGGGAGGGGGTGGGGGACAGGCATTCACAGATCGGGGGAGGGGGGACAGGCATTCACAGCTCTGGGGGGGACAGGCATTCACAAATCTCGGGGGGGAACAGGCATTCACAGCTCTGGGGGGGAGGGGGTCAGGCATTCACAGCTCTGGGGGGGTGACAGGCATTCACAGCTCTGGGGTTGGGGGGGACAGGCATTCACAGCTCGTGGGGTGGGGGGGACAGGCATTCACGGCTCTGGGGGAGGGGGGTGATACGCATTCACAGCTCTGGGGGTGGGGGAACAGGACAGGGACAAATAATTCACCAATACTGGAATGGTCTGAACTTCTCTCCTGTATTGACAGTGATCACTTTTATAAACTTCTTTTACAGGGCTTCAGGAGAGAGCTAGAGAAAGGAAACTCAAACCAAACCAAAAACAGTCAAAATCTGATACAACACAATTAATCAGGAACTGAATGCTATCGGTCTTTGAACTTGAAAGCAGAAGTGTTACAACCAGATGCTCAGCCTAGAAAAAGCTTTGCACCATTCGCAGCAGACAGGACCTGGACAGAATAGAGTTACAGAGATCTACAGAACAGAATAAGATCCTTGAGCCCTTCTGCAATTTAAACCAAACACACAGAAAGACTCACCTTGCCTCGTAATATGTTAAAGTATGAGTGACAGAGGACTCCCAAATTCCACTATTTAAAGAAAATTATCAATTTTGTTCTTTAGCCCTAAAAGTGAATATGAAACATTAAACACAAATGAACATTTAAATGAACGTTTTAATTGGGGAAAATGAAATTATGATGCGATCAGACAGGAGTTGGGAAGTACAAACTGAGAGCAATTGTTCCACAGATAGGGCACAGCAGACATATGGAGACTATTTCAGGAGAAGTTGTTGCAAGTGATGCACGAAGTTGTTCCTGTGAGACAGGTACGAAGGGGTAAGATTAAGGAACCTTGGATGACGAGAACAGAGGAACGTCTCGGCAAAAGGTACAGGGCAGCTTACGTTAGGTGGAGGAAGCAAGGATATAGCACAGCTTTAGAGGATTGCAGGCGAGTTAGAAAGGAGCTCAGTAAATAGACTGAGGAGAGCCAGGAGGGGGCACGAAAAAGGCTTGGCAAGAAGGATTAGGGAGAATCCAAAGGCATTTTACTCCTACATGAGGAATAGAGAATGATCAGGGAGAAGGTAGGGCCAATCAGGGATAGCGTAGGGAACTTGTGCTTGGAATCTGAGCAGATAGGGGAAGCCCTAAATGAGTTTTTTTGCTTTGGTTTTCACTAAGGAAAGGAACCTTGTTGTGAATGAGAACTTTGAGGAGCTGGGATACAGGCTGGAACCGATCAAGATTGATGAGGTTGATGTGCTGGAAATTTTGGCAAACATTAAGATTGATAAGTCCCCAGGACCAGACCAGATTTATCCTCGGCTACTCCGGGAAGCAAGAAAGGAGGTTGCTAAGCCGCTGGTGAAGATTTTTGCATCCTCACTCTTCACGGGATTCATACAGAAGGATTGCTAGGAGACCAATGTTGTTCCCCTTTTCAAGAAGGGTAATAGGGAAATCACTGGCAATTACAGACCAGTCTTATGTTTGTGGTCAGCAAGGTTTTGGAAAGAATTCTGAGGGATAGGATTTATGACTATTTGATAAAGCATAGCGTGATTAAAGGCAGTCAGCATGGCTTTGTGAGGGGAAGGTCATGCCTCATAAATCTTATTGAGTTATTTGAGGAGGTGACAGGACAGATCGATGAAGAGGATGTGGTGTATGAGGACTTCAGCAAGGCAGTTGATAAGGTGGTCTCATCCATAAAGTCAGGAGGTATGGGTGACAGGGAGATTTGGCTATTTGGATTCAGAATTGGTTAGCTGACAGAAGGCGAGATGGAAAGTTCTGCCTGGAGATCAGTCTTAAGTGGTGTCCCACAGGGCTCTGTTCTTGGGTCTCTGCTCTTTGTAGTTTTTATAAATGACTTGGATGAGGGGTGGGTTAGTAAATTTGCAGATGACACAAAGGTTGGAGGTACCGTTGATCGTATCGAGAGCTATTGCAGGCTGCAGTGCAACATAGGCAGGGTGCAGAGCTGGGCTGTGAAATGGCAGATGGAATTCAACCTGGATAAATGCGAAATGATGCAATTTGAAAGGTCGAACTCGAATGCTGAATATAGGATTAAAGACAGGATTGTTGGCAATGTGGAGGAACAGAGGGATCTTGGTGTTCAAGTACATAGTTCCCGCAGATTTTCCACCCAAGTGGATAGGGTTATTAAGAAAGCATATGGTGTTTTGGCTTTCATTAACGGGGGATCAAGTTTAAGAGCCGCGAGGTTTTGATACAACTCTACAAGTCCCTGGTGAGACCACACTTGGAATATTGTGTCCAGCCCTACTGTAGGAAAGATACAGAGGCTTTGGGGAGGGTGGAAAGAAGGTTTGCTGGGATGCTGCCTGTACTGAAGGGCTTGCCTTATGAAGAGAGATTGACGAAGCTCAGACTTTTCTCTCTAAAGAGAAGGAGGAAGAGAGGAGACCTGATTGTAGATCTCCCTGGGTCGTCTTTGGACTTCTGCTGCAAGGGTAAAAAAAGTGACCTGTTCAACCAGTGCAAGTGGATTTAGTCAGCTCACACACCAGCAAGTCTACATGTGACTGCAGAGGTTGGAATATTCCATTACTCCTGTTGCTCGTGATAACCAGCACTGAATCAGGTATGTCCTGACAGTTAGGGTTTGTTTCTGCTGAAGTTACTTCCTTATCACGAGAGTAGAGTTGAAGATTCTTGTCATTGTAGATGACAGCGTTCTTCAGGGAATAGTGACCCTTTAAAGCCAGATCTCTGTGATTATTCTGTCAAATTCAGAAAAAAATCACAAGCAATTAGTGTGCAACTAATATTGAATTTCTGCTTCAAATGGAACTTAATCCTGTGATAAGAACTGAAATTTGATATCTGAAAGGTTCCCCGGCATTAAAATCTCCAGTAAGAAAGTGTTGATGGATCCTTCCTGACAATTCTTATTGAATCCTTCATGACAAATCTTACTGAATCCTTGCTGACAATTCTTACTGAATCCTTGCTGACGATTCTTACTGAATCCTTCCTGACGATTCTTACTGACTTGAACATTCCACACATGGCCCTACTTTCCTACCAGGAAGAATGGGAATCAAAGTTTATGTCAGACCTGAGGCGATTGGTGTCAGGGACTGAGGGGCTGGATGAAATCAGACAGGCAGAGATTGGTGATCGCAATATCCCCTTGTTTGATATAAACCAACCCCAGAGTCAGTGACACCAATCTCTTCCTGTCTGATATAATCCAGCCCCACACACACTGACACCAATCTCCCACTGTCTGATAAAAACCAACGAGGTAAAAACAAGGACAGCAGATGCTGGAAACCAGAGTCGAGATTATAGTGCTGCTGGAAAAGCACAGGTAGCGTTGATATAAACAACCTCCACAGTCCCTGACACCAATCTCCCCCTGTCTGAAACAAACCAGCCCCACAAACACTGACACCAATCTCCCCGTCTGATATAAACCACCTCCACAATCACTGACACCAATTCTCCCCTGTCTGATATAAACCAGCCCCACAGTCACTGATGCCAATCTCCCCCTGTCTGATACAAACCAGACCCACAGTCACTGACACCAATCTCCCCGTCTGATATAAACCACCTCCACAATCACTGACACCAATTCTCCCCTGTCTGATATAAACCAGCCCCACAGTCACTGATGCCAATCTCCCCCTGTATGATATGAACCAGTCCCACAGTCCCTGACACCAATCTGCCCCTGTCTGATATAAACTAGGCCCACAGTCCCTGACACCAATCTCCCCCTGTCTGATCTAAACAAGCCCCACAGTCACTGACACCAATCTCCCCCTGTCTGATATAAACCAGCCCCACAGTCACTGACACCAATCTCACCCTGTCTGATATCAACAAGGCCCCCAGTCCCTGACACCAGTCTCCCCGTGTCTGATATAAACCAGACCCACAGTCACTGACCCAAATCTCCCCTTTTCTGATATAAACCAACCCCAGAGTCAGTGACACCAATCTCCTCCTGTCTGATATAATCCAGCCCCACACACAATGACACCAATCTCTGCCGGTCTGATATAAACCAACGAGGTAAAAACAAGGACTGCAGATGCTGGAAACCAGAGTCTAGATTATAGTGCTACTGGAAAAGCACAGGTAGCGTTGATATAAACTAACTCCACAGTCACTGATGCCAATCTCCCCCTGTCTGATATAAACCAGCCCCACTGTCACTGACACCAATCTCCCCCCTGTCTGATGTAAACCAGTCCCACAGTCACTAACACCAATCTCACCCTGTCTGATATAAAGCAGACCCACAAACCCTGACATCAATCTCCCCCTGTCTGATATAAACCAGACCCACAGTCACTGACAACAATCTCCTCCTGACTGATAAAAACCAGACCCACAGTCACTGACACCAATGTGCCCTGTTTGATATAAACCAGACCCACAGTCACTGACACCAATCTACCCCTGTCTGATATAAACCACCTCCACAATCACTGACACCAATTATCCCCTTCCGATATAATCCAGACCCTAGTGACTGACCGCAATCTCCCCTTGTCTGATATAAACCAACCCCAGAGTCAGAGACACCAATCTCTTCCTGTCTGATATAATCCAGCTCCACACACACTGACACCAATCTCTGCCTGTCTGATATAAACCAACTGGGTAAAAACAAGGACTGCAGATGCTGGAAACCAAAGTTTAGATTATAGTGCTGCTGGGAAAGCACAGGTCGCGTTGATAGAAACTAACTTCACAGTCACTGATGCCAGTCTCCCCCTGTCTGATATAAACCAGACCCACAGTCACTGACACCAATCTCCCTCTGTCTGATATAAACCACCTCCACTGTCACTGATTCCAATCTCGCCATGTCTAATATTAACCAGACCCACAGTCACTGACACCAATCTCCCCCTGTCTGATATAAACCACCTCCACTATCACTGATACCAATCTCGCCCTGTCTGATATAAACCACCTCCACTATCACTGATACCAATCTCGCACGGTCTAATATAAACAAGCCCCACAGACAATGACACCAATCTCCCCCTGTCTGATATGAACCAGTCCCACAGTCCCTGACACCAATCTCCCCCTGTCTGACATAAACCAGGACCACAGTCACGGACACCAATCTCCCCCTGTCTGATATAAACCACCTCCACAATCACTGACACCAATCTCCCCCTGTCTAATATAAACCAGACCCACAGTCACTGACACCAATTTCGCCCTGTCTGATATAAACCACCTCCACTGTCACAGATACCAATCTCCCCCTGTCTAATATAAACTAGCCCCACAGACACTGACACCAATCTCCCCCTGTCTGATATGAACCAGTCCCACAGTCCCTGAGACCAATCTCTTCCTGTCTGATATCAACCAGCCCCACAGTCACTGACACCAATCTCTGCCTGTCTGATATAAACCAACTAGGTAAAAGCAAGGACTGCACATGCTGGAAACCAGAGTCTAGATTAGAGTGCGCTGGAAAAGCACAGGTAGCGTTGATATAAACTAACTCCACAGTCACTGATGCCAGTCTCCTCCTGTCTGATGTAAGTCAGTGACTGTGGGTCTCGTTTATATTAGACAGGGGGAGATTGGTATCAGTGACTGTGCAGCTGGTTTATATCGGTCAGGGGGAGATTGGTGTCAGGGACTGTGGGCCTGGTTTATATCAGATAGGGGGAGATTGGTATCAGTGACTGTGCGGCTGGTTTATGTCAGACAGGAGGAGATTGGCGTCAGTGACTGTGGGGCTGGTTCATATCAGACAGGGGGATATTGGTGTCAGGGACTGTGGGCCTGGTTTATGTCAGACAGGGGGAGATTGGCGTCAGTGACTGTGGGTCTGGTTTATATCAGACAGGGGGAGATTGGTGTCAGTGACTGTGGGGCTGGTTTTTATCAGACATGGGGAGATTGGTGTCAGTGACTGTAGCTCTGGTTTATATCAGACAGGAGGGGATTGGTGTCAGTGACTGTGGGCCTGATTCATATCAGACAGGGGGAGATTGGTGTCATTGACTGTGGGTCTGGTTTATATCGGACAGGGGGAGATTGGTATCAGTGACTGTGGAGCTAGTTTATATCAGACAGGGAGAGTTTGGTGTCAGGGTCTGTGGACTTGGTATATGTCAGACGTGGGGAGATTGGTGTCAGTGACTGTGGGGCTGGTTTTTATCAGACAGGTGGAGATTGGCATCAGTGACTGTGGGGCTGGTTCATATCAGACAGGAGGAGATTGGTGTCAGTGTCTGTTGGTCTGGTTTATATCAGACAGGCGGCGTTTGGTATCAGTGACTGTGGAGGGTTTATATCAGACAGGGAGAGTTTGGTGTCAGGGACTGTGGGCCTGGTTTATGTCAGACAAGTGGAAGATTAGCATCAGTGACTGTGCGGCTGGTTTATGTCAGACTGGGGGAGATTAGTGTCAGGGTCTGTGGGGCTGGTTTATGTCAGTCAGGGGGAGATTGGTGTCAGGGACTGTGTGGCTGGTTTATGACAGACTGGGGGAGATTGGTGTCAGTGACTGTGGGTCTAGTTTATATCACACAGGGGGAGATTGGTGTCAGTGACTGTGGGGCTGGTTTATATCAGACAGGGGGAGATTGGTGTCAGGGTCTGTGGGCCTGGTATATGTCAGACGTGGGGAGATTGGTGTCAGGGACTGTGGGGCTGGTTTATATTAGACAGGGGGAGATTGGTGTCAGGGATTTTCGGGCTGGTTAATATCAGACAGGGAGAGTTTGGTGTCAGGGACTGTGGGCCTGGTTTATTTCGGACAGGGGGAGATTGGTGTCATGGTCTGTGGGGCTGGTTTATGTCAGACAGGGGGAGATTGGTGTCATTGACTGTGGGTCTGGTTTATATCGGACAGGGAGAGTTTAGTGTCAGGGTTTGTGGGCCTGGTATATGTCAGACGTGGGGAGATTGGTGTCAGGGACTGTGGGCCTTGTTTATGTCAGACAAGGGGAGATTGGCATCAGTGACTGTGGGGCTGGTTTATATCAGACAGTGGGAGATTTGTGTAAGTGACTGTGGGGCTGGTTTCTGTCAGACAGGAGGAGATTGGTGTCACGGTCTGTGGGCCTGGTTTATGTCAGACAGTGGGAGATTGGCATCAGTGACTGTCGGTCTGGTATATATCAGACAGGAGGAGATTGGTGTCACGGACGGTGGGCCTGGTGTATATCAGACAGGGGGAGATTGGCATCAGTGACTGTGGGGCTGGTTCATATCAGACAGGGGAGATTGGTATCAGTGACTGTGGAGCTGGTTTGTATCAGACAGGGGGAGATTGGTATCAGTGACTGTGGAGCTGGTTTATATCAGACAGGGAGAGTTTGGTGTCAGGGACTGTGGGCCTTGTTTATGTCAGACAAGGGGAAGATTTGCATCAGTGACTGTGCGGCTGGGTTATATCAGACAGGGGGAGATTGGTGTCAGGGTCTGTGGGGCTGGTTTATGTCAGACAGGGGGAGTATGGTGTCACGGACTGTGGGCCTCGTTTATGTCAGACACGGGGAGATTGGCATCAGTGACTGTCGGTCTGGTTTATATCAGACAGGAGGAGATTGGTGTCAGGGACTTTGGGGTTGTTTTACATCAGACAAGGTGAGATTGGTGTCAGTGTCTGTGGGTCTTGTTTATGTCAGACAGGGGGAGATTGGCATCAGTGACTTTGGGGCTGGTTTATATCAGACAGCGGGAGATTGATGTCAGTGGCTGTGTTTCTGGTTCATATCAGACAGGGGGAGATTTGTGTCAGTGACTGTGGGGCTGGTTTCTGTCAGACAGGAGGAGATTGGTGTCACGGTCTGTGGGCCTGGTTTATGTCAGACAGAGGGAGATTGGCATCAGTGACTGTCGGTCTGGTATATATCAGACAGGAGGAGATTGGTGTCACGGACTGTGGGCCTGGTTCATATCAGACAGGGGAGATAGGTGTCAGTGTCTGTGGGGCTGGTTTACATTACACGGGGGAGATTGGTGTCAGGGACTTTGGGGCTGGTTAATATCAGACAGGAGGATATTGGTGTCAGGGTCTGTGGGGCTGGTTTATATCAGACAGGGAGAGATTGGCATCAGTGACTGTGGGGCTGGTTCATATCAGACAGGGGGAGATTGGTGTCAGTGTCTGTGGGGCTGGTTTATATCAGACAGGGGGAGATTGGTATAAGTGACTGTGGAGCTGGTTTATATCAGACAGGGAGAGTTTGGTGTCAGGGACTGTGGGCCTGGTTTATGTCAGACAAGGGGAAGATTGGCATCAGTGACTGTGTGGCTGGGTTATATCAGACAGGGGGAGATTGGTGTCAGGGACTGTGAGGCTGGTTTATGTTAGACATGATGAATTTGGTGTCAGGGACTGTGGGACTGGTTCATATCAGACAGGGGAGATAGGTGTCAGTGTCTGTGGGGCTGGTTTACATTACACGGGGGAGATTGGTGTCAGGGACTTTGGGGCTGGTTAATATCAGACAGGAGGATATTGGTGTCAGGGTCTGTGGGGCTGGTTTATGTCAGACAGGGGGAGATTGGTGTCAGTGACTGTGGGGCTGGTTTGTATCAGACAGGGGGAGATTGGTGTCAGTGACTGTGGGGCTGGTTTATGTCAGACGGGGAGATTGTCGTCAGTGACTGTGGGGCTGGTTTATATTTGACAGGGGGAGATTGGTGTCAGGGACTGTGGGCATGGTTTATATAAGACAGGGGGAGATTGGCATCAGTGACTGTGGGGCTGGTTCATATCAGACAGGGGGAGATTGGTGTCAGTGTCTGTGGGGCCGGTTTATATCAGACAGGGGGAGATTGCTGTCAGTGACTGTGTGTCTAGCTTATATCACGGAGGAGGAGATTGGTGTCACGGTCTGTGGGCCTCGTTTATGTCAGACACGGGGAGATTGGCATCAGTGATTGTCGGTCTTGTTTATATCAGACAGGAGGAGATTGGTGTCAGGGACTGTGGGGTTGGTTTACATCAGACAAGGTGAGATTGGTGTCAGTGACTGTAGGACTGGGTTTATATCAGACAGGGGGAGATTGGTGTCAGTGACTGTGGGGCTGGTTTGTATCAGACAGGGGGAGATTGGTGTCAGTGACTGTGGGGCTGGTTTATGTCAGACATGTGGAGTTTGGTGTCAGGGACTGTGGGACTGGTTCATATCAGACTCGGGGAGATAGGTGTCAGTGTCTGTTGGGCTAGTTTATATTAGGAGGGGGAGATTGGTGTCAGGGACTTTGGGGCTGGTTAATATCAGACAGGGGGAGATTGGTGTCAGGGACTGTGGGCCTGGTTTATGTCAGACAGAGGGAGATTGGCATCAGCGACTCTGGGGCTGGTTTATATCAGACAGGAGGATATTGGTGTCAGGGTCTGTGGGGCTGGTATATGTCAGACAGGAGGATATTGGTGTCAGTGACTGTTGGACTGGGTTTAGATCAGACAGGGGGAGATTGGTGTCAGTGACTGTGGGGCTGGTTTGTATCAGACAGGGGGAGATTGGTGTCAGTGACTGTGGGGCTGGTTTTTTCAGACAGAGGGAGATTGGTGTCAGTGACTGTGGGGCTGGTTCATATCAGACAGGGGAGATTGGTATCAGTGACTGTGGAGCTGGTTTATATCAGACAGGGGGAGATTGGTATCAGTGACTGTGGAGCTGGTTTATATCAGACAGGGAGAGTTTGTTGTCAGGGACAGTGGGCCTTGTTTATGTCAGACAAGGGGAAGATTTGCATCAGTGACTGTGCGGCTGGGTTATATCAGACAGGGGGAGATTGGTGTCAGGGTCTGTGGGGCTGGTTTATGTCAGACAGGGGGAGATTGGTGTCACGGACTGTGTGCCTCGTTTATGTCAGATACGGGGAGATTGGCATCAGTGACTGTCGGTCTGGTTTATATCAGACAGGAGGAGATTGGTGTCAGGGACTGTGGGGTTGGTTTACATCAGACAAGGTGAGATTGGTGTAAGTGACTGTGGGTCTTGTTTATGTCAGACAGGGAGAGATTGGCATCAGTGACTTTGGGGCTGTTTTATATCAGACAGGGGGAGATTGATGTCAGTGGCTGTGGGTCTGGTTCATATCAGACAGGGGGAGATTTGTGTCAGTGACTGTGGGGCTGGTTTCTGTCAGACAGGAGGAGATTGGTGTCACGGTCTGTGGGCCTGGTTTATGTCAGACAGAGGGAGATTGGCATCAGTGACTGTCGGTCTGGTATATATCAGACAGTAGGAGATTGGTGTCACGGACGGTGGGCCTGGTTTATATCAGACAGGGAGAGATTGGCATCAGTGACTGTGGGGCTGGTTCATATCAGACAGGGGGAGATTGGTGTCAGTGTCTGTGGAGCTGGTTTATATCAGAGAGGGGGAGATTGGTATAAGTGACTGTGGAGCTGGTTTATATCAGACAGGGAGAGTTTGGTGTCAGGGACTGTGGGCCTGGTTTATGTCAGACAAGGGGAAGATTGGCATCAGTGACTGTGGGGCTGGTTCATATCAGACAGGGATAGATTTGTGTTTGTGTCTGTGTGGCCGGTTTATATCAGACAGGGGTAGATTGCTGTCAGTGACTGTGTGTCTAGTTTATATCACGCAGGGGGAGATTGGTGTCACGGACTGTGGGCCTCGTTTATGTCAGACACGGGGAGATTGGCATCAGTGATTGTCGGTCTGGTTTATCTCAGACAGGAGGAGATTGGTGTCAGGGACTGTGGGGTTGGTTTACATCAGACAAGGTGAGATTGGTGTCAGTGACTGTAGGACTGGGTTTATATCAGACAGGGGGAGATTGGTGTCAGTGACTGTGGGGCTGGTTTGTATCAGACAGGGGGAGATTGGTGTCAGTGACTGTGGGGCTGGTTTATGTCAGACATGTGGAGTTTGGTGTCAGGGACTGTGGGACTGGTTCATATCAGACTCGGGGAGATAGGTGTCAGTGTCTGTGGGGCTAGTTTATATTAGGAGGGGGAGATTGGTGTCAGGGACTTTGGGGCTGGTTAATATCAGACAGGGGGAGATTGGTGTCAGGGACTGTGGGCCTGGTTTATGTCAGACAGAGGGAGATTGGCATCAGCGACTCTGGGGCTGGTTTATATCAGACAGGAGGATATTGGTGTCAGGGTCTGTGGGGCTGGTATATGTCAGACAGGAGGATATTGGTGTCAGTGACTGTTGGACTGGGTTTAGATCAGACAGGGGGAGATTGGTGTCAGTGACTGTGGGGCTGGTTTGTATCAGACAGGGGGAGATTGGTGTCAGTGACTGTGGGGCTGGTTTTTTCAGACAGAGGGAGATTGGTGTCAGGGACTGTGGGGCTGGTTTATGTCAGACATGTGGAGTTTGGTGTCAGGGACTGTGGGACTGGTTCATATCAGACTGGGGGAGATAGGTGTCAGTGTCTGTGGGCCTAGTTTATATTAGGAGGGGGAGATTGGTGTCAGGGACTTTGGGGCTGATTAATATCAGACAGGGGGAGATTGGTGTCATGGACTGTGGGCCTGGTTTATGTCAGACAGGGGGAGATTGGTGTCAGTGACTGTGGGTCTGGTTTGTATCAGACAGGGGGAGATTGGTGTCAGTGACTGTGGGGCTGGTTTATATCTGACAGGGGGAGATTGGTGTCAGGGACTGTGGGCATGGTTTATATAAGACAGGGGGAGATTGGCATCAGTGACTGTGGGGCTGGTTCATATCAGACAGGGGGAGATTGGTGTCAGTGTCTGTGGGGCCGGTTTATATCAGACAGGGGGAGATTGCTGTCAGTGACTGTGTGTCTAGTTTATATCACGCAGGGGGAGATTGGTGTCACGGACTGTGGGCCTCGTTTATGTCAGACACGGGGAGATTGGCATCAGTGATTGTCGGTCTGGTTTATATCAGACAGGAGGAGATTGGTGTCAGGGACTGTGGGGTTGGTTTACATCAGACAAGGTGAGATTGGTGTCAGTGACTGTAGGACTGGGTTTATATCAGACAGGGGGAGATTGGTGTCAGTGACTGTGGGGCTGGTTTGTATCAGACAGGGGGAGATTGGTGTCAGTGACTGTGGGGCTGGTTTATGTCAGACATGTGGAGTTTGGTGTCAGGGACTGTGGGACTGGTTCATATCAGACTGGGGGAGATAGGTGTCAGTGTCTGTGGGCCTAGTTTATATTAGGAGGGGGAGATTGGTGTCAGGGACTTTGGGGCTGATTAATATCAGACAGGGGGAGATTGGTGTCAGGGACTGTGGGCCTGGTTTATGTCAGACAGGGGGAGATTGGTGTCAGTGACTGTGGGGCTGGTTTGTATCAGACAGGGGGAGATTGGTGTCAGTGACTGTGGGGCTGGTTTTTTCAGACAGAGGGAGATTGGTGTCAGTGACTGTGGGGTTGGTTCATATCAGACAGGGGAGATTGGTATCAGTGGCTGTGGAGCTGGTTTATATCAGACAGGGGGAGATTGGTATCAGTGACTGTGGAGCTGGTTTATATCAGACAGGGAGAGTTTGGTGTCAGGGACAGTGGGCCTTGTTTATGTCAGACAAGGGGAAGATTGGCATCAGTGACTGTGCGGCTGGGTTATATCAGACAGGGGGAGATTGGTGTCAGGGTCTGTGGGGCTGGTTTATGTCAGACAGGGGGAGATTGGTGTCACGGACTGTGGGCCTCGTTTATGTCAGACACGGGGTGATTGGCATCAGTGACTGTCGGTCTGGTTTATATCAGACAGGAGGACATTGGTGTCAGGGACTGTGGGGTTGGTGTACATCAGACAAGGTGAGATTGGTGTCAGTGACTGTGGGTCTTGTTTATGTCAGACAGGGGGAGATTGGCATCAGTGACTTTGGGGCTGGTTTATATCAGACAGGGGGAGATTGATGTCAGTGGCTGTGGGTCTGGTTCATATCAGACAGGGGGAGATTGGTGTCACGGTCTGTGGGCCTGGTTTATGTCAGGCAGAGGGAGATTGGCATCAGTGACTGTCGGTCTGGTATATATCAGACAGGAGGAGATTGGTGTCACGGACGGTGGGCCTGGTTTATATCAGACAGGGAGAGATTGGCATCAGTGACTGTGGGGCTGGTTCATATCAGACAGGGGGAGATTGGTGTCAGTGTCTGTGGAGCTGGTTTATATCAGACAGGGGGAGATTGGTATAAGTGACTGTGGAGCTGGTTTATATCAGACAGGGAGAGTTTGGTGTCAGGGACTGTGGGCCTGGTTTATGTCAGACAAGGGGAAGATTGGCATCAGTGACTGTGTGGCTGGGTTATATCAGGCAGGGGGAGATTGGTGTCAGGGTCTGTGGGGCTGGTTTATGTCAGACAGGGGGAGATTGGTGTCAGGGACTGTGGGGCTGGTTTATGTTAGACATGTGGAATTTGGTGTCAGGGACTGTGGGACTGGTTCATATCAGACAGGGGAGATAGGTGTCAGTGTCTGTGGGGCTGGTTTACATTACACGGGGGAGATTGGTGTCAGGGACTTTGGGGCTGGTTAATATCAGACAGGAGGATATTGGTGTCAGGGTCTGTGGGGCTGGTTTATGTCAGACAGGGGGAGATTGGTGTCAGTGACTGTGGGTCTGGTTTGTATCAGACAGGGGGAGATTGGTGTCAGTGACTGTGGGGCTGGTTTATATCAGACTGGGGAGATTGTTGTCAGTGACTGTGGGTCTGGTTTATATCGGACAGGGGGAGATTGGTTTCAGGGTCTGTGGGGTTGGTTTACATCAGACAAGGTGAGATTGGTGTCAGTGACTGTAGGACTGGGTTTATATCAGACAGGGGGAGATTGGTGTCAGTGACTGTGGGGCTGGTTTGTATCAGACAGGGGAGATTGGTGTCAGTGACTATGGGGCTGGTTTATGTCAGACATGTGGAGTTTGGTGTCAGGGACTGTGGGACTGGTTCATATCAGTCTCGGGGAGATAGGTGTCAGTGTCTGTGGGGCTAGTTTATATTAGGAGGGGGAGATTGGTGTCAGGGAATTTGGGGCTGGTTAATATCAGACAGGGGGAGATTGGTGTCAGGGACTGTGGGCCTGGTTTATGTCAGACAGAGGGAGATTGGCATCAGCGACTCTGGGGCTGGTTTATATCAGACAGGAGGATATTGGTGTCAGGGTCTGTGGGGCTGGTATATGTCAGACAGGAGGATATTGGTGTCAGTGACTGTTGGACTGGGTTTAGATCAGACAGGGGGAGATTGGTGTCAGTGACTGTGGGGCTGGTTTGTATCAGACAGGGGGAGATTGGTGTCAGTGACTGTGGGGCTGGTTTTTTCAGACAGAGGGAGTTTGGTGTCAGTGACTGTGGGGCTGGTTCATATCAGACAGGGGAGATTGGTATCAGTGACTGTGGAGCTGGTTTATATCAGACAGGGGGAGATTGGTATCAGTGACTGTGGAGCTGGTTTATATCAGACAGGGAGAGTTTGTTGTCAGGGACAGTGGGCCTTGTTTATGACAGACAAGGGGAAGATTTGCATCAGTGTCTGTGCGGCTGGGTTATATCAGACAGGGGGAGATTGGTGTCAGGGTCTGTGGGGCTGGTTTATGTCAGACAGGGGGAGATTGGTGTCACGGACTGTGGGCCTCGTTTATGTCAGATACGGGGAGATTGGCATCAGTGACTGTCGGTCTGGTTTATATCAGACAGGAGGAGATTGGTGTCAGGGACTGTGGGGTTTGTTTACATCAGACAAGGTGAGATTGGTGTCAGTGACTGTGGGTCTTGTTTATGTCAGACAGGGGGAGATTGGCATCAGTGACTTTGGGGCTGGTTTATATCAGACAGGGGGAGATTGATGTCAGTGGCTGTGGGTCTGGTTCATATCAGACAGGGGGAGATTGGTGTCACGGTCTGTGGGCCTGGTTTATGTCAGGCAGAGGGAGATTGGCATCAGTGACTGTCGGTCTGGTATATATCAGACAGGAGGAGATTGGTGTCACGGACGGTGGGCCTGGTTTATATCAGACAGGGAGAGATTGGCATCAGTGACTGTGGGGCTGGTTCATATCAGACAGGGGGAGATTGGTGTCAGTGTCTGTGGAGCTGGTTTATATCAGACAGGGGGAGATTGGTATAAGTGACTGTGCAGCTGGTTTATATCAGACAGGGAGAGTTTGGTGTCAGGGACTGTGGGCCTGGTTTATGTCAGACAAGGGGAAGATTGGCATCAGTGACTGTGTGGCTGGGGTTATATCAGACAGGGGGAGATTGGTGTCAGGGTCTGTGGTCTGGTTTATTTCAGACAGGGGGAGATTGGTGTCAGGGACTGTGGGGCTGGTTTATGTTAGACATGTGGAATTTGGTGTCAGGGACTGTGGGACTGGTTCATATCAGACAGGGGAGATAGGTGTCAGTGTCTGTGGGGCTGGTTTACATTACACGGGGGAGATTGGTGTCAGGGACTTTGGGGCTGGTTAATATCAGACAGGAGGATATTGGTATCAGGGTCTGTGGGGCTGGTTTATGTCAGACAGGGGGAGATTGGTGTCAGTGACTGTGGGGCTGGTTTGTATCAGACAGGGGGAGATTGGTGTCAGTGACTGTGGGGCTGGTTTATGTCAGACATGTGGAGATTGGTGTCACGGTCTGTGGGCCTGGTTTATGTCAGACAGAGGGAGATTGGCATCAGTGACTGTCGGTCTGGTATATATCAGACAGGAGGAGATTGGTGTCACGGACGGTGGGCCTGGTTTATCTCAGACAGGGAGAGATTGGCATCAGTGACTGTGGGGCTGGTTCATATCAGACAGGGGGAGATTGGTGTCAGTGTCTGTGGGGCTGGTTTATATCAGACAGGGGGAGATTGGTATAAGTGACTGTGGAGCTGGTTTATATCAGACAGGGAGAGTTTGGTGTCAGGGACTGTGGGCCTGGTTTATGTCAGACAAGGGGAAGATTGGCATCAGTGACTGTGTGGCTGGGTTATATCAGACAGGGGGAGATTGGTGTCAGGGTCTGTGGGGCTGGTTTATGTCAGACAGGGGAAGATTGGTGTCAGGGACTGTGGGGCTGGTTTATGTTAGACATGTGGAATTTGGTGTCAGGGACTGTGGGACTGGTTCATATCAGACAGGGGAGATAGGTGTCAGTGTCTGTGGGGCTGGTTTACATTACACGGGGGAGATTGGTGTCAGGGACTTTGGGGCTGGTTAATATCAGACAGGAGGATATTGGTGTCAGGGTCTGTGGGTCTGGTTTATGTCAGACAGGGGGAGATTGGTGTCAGTGACTGTGGGGCTGGTATGTATCAGACAGGGGGAGATTGGTGTCAGTGACTGTGGGGCTGGTTTATATCAGACTGGGGAGATTGTTGTCAGTGACTGTGGGTCTGGATTATATCGGACAGGGGGAGATTGGTTTCAGGGTCTGTTGGTCTGGCTTATGTCAGAGGGGGAGATTGTCATCAGTGACTGTGGGGCTGGTTTATATCTGACAGGGGGAGATTGGTGTCAGGGACTGTGGGCATGGTTTATATAAGACAGGGGGAGATTGGCATCAGTGATTGTGGGGCTGGTTCATATCAGACAGGGGGAGATTGGTGTCAGTGTCTGTGAGTCCGGTTTATATCAGACAGGGGGAGATTGCTGTCATTGACTGTGTGTCTAGTTTATATCACGCAGGGGGAGATTGGTGTCACGGACTGTGGGCCTCGTTTATGTCAGACACGGGGAGATTGGCATCAGTGATTGTCGGTCTGGTTTATATCAGACAGGAGGAGATTGGTGTCAGGGACTGTGGGGTTGGTTTACATCAGACAAGGTGAGATTGGTGTCAGTGACTGTAGGACTGGGTTTATATCAGACAGGGGGAGATTGGTGTCAGTGACTGTGGGGCTGGTTTGTATCAGACAGGGGGAGATTGGTGTCAGTGACTGTGGGGCTGGTTTATGTCAGACATGTGCAGTTTGGTGTCAGGGACTGTGGGACTGGTTCATATCAGACTGGGGGAGATAGGTGTCAGTGTCTGTGGGGCTGGTTTATATTAGGAGGGGGAGATTGGTGTCAGGGACTTTGGGGCTGGTTAATATCAGACAGGGGGAGATTGGTGTCAGGGACTGTGGGCCTGGTTTATGTCAGACAGAGGGAGATTGGCATCAGCGACTCTGGGGCTGGTTTATATCAGACAGGAGGATATTGGTGTCAGGGTCTGTGGGGCTGGTATATGTCAGACAGGGGGAGATTGGTGTCAGTGACTGTTGGACTGGGTTTAGATCAGACAGGGGGAGATTGGTGTCAGTGACTGTGGGGCTGGTTTGTATCAGACAGGGGGAGATTGGTGTCAGTGACTGTGGGGCTGGTTTTTTCAGACAGAGGGAGATTGGTGTCAGTGACTGTGGGGCTCGTTTATATTAAACAAGGGGAGATTGTTGTCAGTGACTGTGGGTCTGGTTTTTATCGGACAGGGGGTGATTGGTTTCAGGGTCTGTTGATCTGGTTTATTATCAGACGGGGAGATTGTCATCAGTGACTGTGGGGCTGGTTTATATCTGACAGGGGGAGATTGGTGTCAGGGCCTGTGGGCCTGGTTTATATAAGACAGGGGGAGATTGGCATCAGTGACTGTGGGGCTGGTTCATATCAGACAGGAGGAGATTGGTGTCACGGACTGTGGGCCTCGTTTATGTCAGACACGGGGAGATTGGCATCAGTGACTGTCGGTCTGGTTTATATCAGACAGGAGGAAATTGGTGTCAGGTACTGTGGGGTTGGTTTACATCAGACAAGGTTAGATTGGTGTAAGTGACTGTGGGTCTGCTTTATATTAGACAGGGCGAGTTGGGTGTCAGTGTCTGTGGGTTTGGTTTATGTCAGACGCGGGGAGATTGGTGTCAGGGATTGTGGGGCTGGTTTATGTCAGACAAGGGGAAGATTGGCATCAGTGACTGTGCGGCTGGGTTATATCAGACAGGGGGAGATTGGTGTCAGGGTCTGTGGGGCTGGTTTATGCCAGACAGGGGGAGATTGGTGTCACGGACTGTGGGCCTCGTTTATGTCAGACACGGGGAGATTGGCATCAGTGACTGTCGGTCTGGTTTATATCAGACAGGAGGAGATTGGTGTCACGGACTGTGGGGTTGGTTTACATCAGACAAGGTGAGATTGGTGTCAGTGACTGTGGGTCTTGTTTATGTCAGACAGGGGGAGATTGGCATCAGTGACTGTGGGGCTGGTTTATATCAGACGGGGGGAGATTGCAGTAGGTGACTGTGGGTCTGGTTTATATCAGACAGGGGGAGATTGGCATCAGTGACTTTAGGGCTGGTTTATATCAGACAGGGGGAGATTGATGTCAGTGGCTGTGGGTCTGGTTCATATCAGACAGGGGGAGATTTGTGTAAGTGACTGTGGGGCTGGTTTCTGTCAGACAGGAGGAGATTGGTGTCACGGTCTGTGGGCCTGGTTTATGTCAGACAGAGGGAGATTGGCATCAGTGACTGTGGGGCTGGTTCATATCAGACAGGGGGAGATTGGTGTCAGTGTCTGTGGGCCTGGTTTTTATCAGACGGGGGAGTTTGGTGTCAGTGACTGTGGGGCTGGTTTATATCAGACAGGGGGAGATTGGTATAAGTGACTGTGGAGCTGGTTTATATCAGACAGGGAGAGTTTGGTGTCAGGGACTGTGGGCCTGGTTAATGTCAGACAAAGGGAAGATTGGCATCAGTGACTGTGTGGCTGGGTTATGTCAGACAGGGGGAGATTGGTGTCAGGGTCTGTGGGGCTGGTTTATGTCAGACAGGGGGAGATTGGTGTCAGGTACTGTGGGGCTGGTTTATGTTAGACATGTGGAGTTTGGTGTCAGGGACTGTGGGACTGGTTCACATCAGACAGGGGGAGATAGGTGTCAGTGTCTGTGGGGCTGGTTTACATTAGACAGGGGGAGATTGGTGTCAGGGACTTTGGGGTTGGTTAATATCAGACAGGAGGATATTGGTGTCAGGGTCTGTGGGGCTGGTTTATGTCAGACAGGGGGAGATTGGTGTCAGTGACTGCAGGACTGGGTTTATATCAGACAGGGGGAGATTGGTGTCAGTGACTGTGGGGCTGGTTTTTCAGACAGAGGGAGATTGGTGTCAGTGACTGTGGGGCTGGTTTATATCAGACAGGGGGAGATTTTTGTAAGTGACTGTGGGACTGGTTTATATCGGACAGGGGGAGATTGGTTTCAGGGTCTGTTGATCTGGTTTATGTCAGACGGGGAGATTGTCATCAGTGACTGTGGGGCTGGTTTATATCTGACAGGGCGAGATTGGTGTCAGGGACTGTGGGCCTGGTTTATATAAGACAGGGGGAGATTGGCATCAGTGACTGTGGGGCTGGTTCATATCAGACAGGGGTAATTGGTGTCAGTGTCTGTGGGCCTGGTTTTTATCAGACAGGCGGAGATTGGTGTCAGTGACTGTGGGGCTGGTGTTTATCAGACAGGTGGAGATTGGCATCAGTGACTGTGGGGCTGGTTCATATCAGACAGGAGGAGATTGGTGTTAGTGTCTGTTGGTCTGGTTAATATCAGACAGGGGGCGATTGGTATCAGTGACTGTGGAGCTGGTTTATATCAGTCAGGGAGAGTTAGGTGTCAGGGACTGTGGGCCTGGTTTATGTCAGACAAGGGGAAGATTAGCATCAGTGACTGTGCGGCTGGTTTATATCAGACTGGGGAAGATTTTTGTCAGGGTCTGTGGGGCTGGTTTATGTCAGACAGGGGGAGATTGGTGTCAGTGACTGTGGGGCCGGTTTATATCAGACAGGGGGAGATTGCTGTCAGTGACTGTGGGTCTAGTTTATATCACGCAGGGGGAGATTGGTGTCACGGACTGTGGGCCTCGTTTATGTCAGACACGGGGAGATTGGCATCAGTGACTGTCGGTCTGGTTTATATCAGACAGGAGAAGATTGGTGTCAGGGACTGTGGGGTTGGTTTACATCAGACAAGGTTAGATTGGTGTCAGTGACTGTGGGTCTGCTTTATATTAGACAGGGGGAGATTGGTGTCAGGGACTGTGGGGCTGGTTTATGTCAGACAAGGGGAAGATTGGCATCAGTGACTGTGGGACTGGTTTATATCAGACAGGGGGAGATTGCTGTCAGGGACTTTGGGTCTGGTTTATGTCAGACAGGAGGAGATTGGTGTCAGGGACTGTGGGCCTGGTTTATGTCAGACTGGGGGAGATTGGCATCAGTGAATCTGGTGCTGGTTTATATCAGACAGGGGGAGATTGGTGTCAGGGTCTGTCGGGCTGGTTTATGTCAGACAGGTGGAGATTGGTGTCAGTGAGTGTGGGGCTGGTTTATGTCAAACAGGGGGAGATTGGCATCAGTGATTGTCGGTCTGGTTTATATCAGACTGGAGGAGACTGGTGTCAGGGACTGTGGGGTTGGTTTACATCAGACAAGGTGAGATTGGTGTCAGTGACTGTAGGACTGGTTTATATCAGACAGGGGGAGATTGGTATAAGTGACTGTGGAGCTGGTTTATATCAGACAGGGAGAGTTTGGTGTCAGGGACTGTGGGCCTGGTTTATGTCAGACAAGGGGAAGATTGGCATCAGTGACTGTGTGGCTGGGTTATATCAGACAGGGGGAGATTGGTGTCAGGGTCTGTGGGGCTGGTTTATGTCAGACAGGGGGAGATTGGTGTCAGGGACTGTGGGGCTGGTTTATGTTAGACATGTGGAATTTGGTGTCAGGGACTGTGGGACTGGTTCATATCAGACAGGGGAGATAGGTGTCAGTGTCTGTGGGGCTGGTTTACATTACACGGGGGAGATTGGTGTCAGGGACTTTGGGGCTGGTTAATATCAGACAGGAGGATATTGGTGTCAGGGTCTGTGGGGCTGGTTTATGTCAGACAGGGGGAGATTGGTGTCAGTGACTGTTGGGCTGGTTTGTATCAGACAGGGGGAGATTGGTGTCAGTGACTGTGGGGCTGGTTTATATCAGACAGGGGGAGATTGTTGTCAGTGACTGTGGGTCTGGTTTATATCGGACAGGGGGAGATTGGTTTCAGGGTCTGTTGGTCTGGTTTGTGTCAGACGGGGAGATTGTCATCAGTGACTGTGGGGCTGGTTTATATCTGACAGGGGGAGATTGGTGTCAGGGACTGTGGGCATGGTTTATATAAGACAGGGGGAGATTGGCATCAGTGATTGTGGGGCTGGTTCATATCAGACAGGGGGAGATTGGTGTCAGTGTCTGTGGGGCCGGTTTATATCAGACAGGGGGAGATTGCTGTCAGTGACTGTGTGTCTAGTTTATATCACGCAGGGGGAGATTGGTGTCACGGACTGTGGGCCTCGTTTATGTCAGACACGGAGAGATTGGCATCAGTGATTGTTGGTCTGGTTTATATCAGACAGGAGGAGATTGGTGTCAGGGACTGTGGGGTTGGTTTACATCAGACAAGGTGAGATTGGTGTCAGTGACTGTAGGGCTGGGTTTATATCAGACAGGGGGAGATTGGTGTCAGTGACTGTGGGGCTGGTTTGTATCAGACAGGGGGAGATTGGTGTCAGTGTCTGTGGGCCTACTTTATATTAGGAGGGGGAGATTGGTGTCAGGGACTTTGGGGCTGATTAATATCAGACAGGGGGAGATTGGTGTCAGGGACTGTGGGCCTGGTTTATGTCAGACAGGGGGAGATTGGTGTCAGTGACTGTGGGGCTGGTTTGTATCAGACAGGGGGAGATTGGTGTCAGTGACTGTGGGGCTGGTTCTTTCAGACAGAGGGAGATTGGTGTCAGTGACTGTGGGGCTGGTTCATATCAGACAGGGGAGATTGGTATCAGTGGCTGTGGAGCTGGTTTATATCAGACAGGGGGAGATTGGTATAAGTGACTGTGGAGCTGGTTTATATCAGACAGGGAGAGTTTGGTGTCAGGGACAGTGGGCCTTGTTTATGTCAGACAAGGGGAAGATTGGCATCAGTGACTGTGCGGCTGGGTTATATCAGACAGGGGGAGATTGGTGTCAGGGTCTGTGGGGCTGGTTTATGTCAGACAGGGGGAGATTGTTGTTACGGACTCTGGGCCTCGTTTATGTCAGACACGGGGTGATTGGCATCAGTGACTGTCGGTCTGGTTTATATCAGACAGGAGGACATTGGTGTCAGGGACTGTGGGGTTGGTGTACATCAGACAAGGTGAGATTGGTGTCAGTGACTGTGGGTCTTGTTTATGTCAGACAGGGGGAGATTGGCATCAGTGACTTTGGGGCTGGTTTATATCAGACAGGGGGAGATTGATGTCAGTGGCTGTGGGTCTGGTTCATATCAGACAGGGGGAGATTTGTGTCAGTGACTGTGGGGCTGGTTTCTGTCAGACAGGACGAGATTGGTGTCACGGTCTGTGGGCCTGGTTTATGTCAGACAGAGGGAGATTGGCATCAGTGACTGTCGGTCTGGTATTTATCAGACATGAGGAGATTGGTGTCACGGACGGTGGGCCTGGTTTATATCAGACAGGGAGAGATTGGCATCAGTGACTGTGGGGCTGGTTCATATCAGACAGGGGGAGATTGGTGTCAGTGTCTGTGGGGCTGGTTTATATCAGACAGGGGGCGATTGGTATAAGTGACTGTGCAGCTGGTTTATATCAGACAGGGAGAGTTTGGTGTCAGGGACTGTGGGCCTGGTTTATGTCAGAAAAGGGGAAGATTGGCATCAGTGACTGTGTGGCTGGGTTATATCAGACAGGGGGAGATTGGTGTCAGTGACTGTGGGGCTGGTTTATGACAGACAGGGGGAGATTGGTGTCAGGGACTGTGGGGCTGGTTTATGTTAGACATGTGGAATTTGGTGTCAGGGACTGTGGGACTGGTTCATATGAGACAGGGGAGATAGGTGTCAGTGTCTGTGGGTCTGGTTTACATTACACGGGGGAGATTGGTGTCAGGGACTTTGGGGCTGGTTAATATCAGACAGGAGGATATTGGTGTCAGGGTCTGTGGGTCTGGTTTATGTCAGACAGGGGGAGATTGGTGTCAGTGACTGTGGGGCTGGTATGTATCAGACAGGGGGAGATTGGTGTCAGTGACTGTGGGGCTGGTTTATATCAGACTGGGGAGATTGTTGTCAGTGACTGTGGGTCTGGTTTATATCGGACAGGGGGAGATTGGTTTCAGGGTCTGTTGGTCTGGCTTATGTCAGAGGGGGAGATTGTCATCAGTGACTGTGGGGCTGGTTTATATCTGACAGGGGGAGATTGGTGTCAGGGACTGTGGGCATGGTTTATATAAGACAGGGGGAGATTGGCATCAGTGATTGTGGGGCTGGTTCATATCAGACAGGGGGAGATTGGTGTCAGTGTCTGTGAGTCCGGTTTATATCAGACAGGGGGAGATTGCTGTCATTGACTGTGTGTCTAGTTTATATCACGCAGGGGGAGATTGGTGTCACGGACTGTGGGCCTCGTTTATGTCAGACACGGGGAGATTGGCATCAGTGATTGTCGGTCTGGTTTATATCAGACAGGAGGAGATTGGTGTCAGGGACTGTGGGGTTGGTTTACATCAGACAAGGTGAGATTGGTGTCAGTGACTGTAGGACTGGGTTTATATCAGACAGGGGGAGATTGGTGTCAGTGACTGTGGGGCTGGTTTGTATCAGACAGGGGGAGATTGGTGTCAGTGACTGTGGGGCTGGTTTATGTCAGACATGTGCAGTTTGGTGTCAGGGACTGTGGGACTGGTTCATATCAGACTGGGGGAGATAGGTGTCAGTGTCTGTGGGGCTGGTTTATATTAGGAGGGGGAGATTGGTGTCAGGGACTTTGGGGCTGGTTAATATCAGACAGGGGGAGATTGGTGTCAGGGACTGTGGGCCTGGTTTATGTCAGACAGAGGGAGATTGGCATCAGCGACTCTGGGGCTGGTTTATATCAGACAGGAGGATATTGGTGTCAGGGTCTGTGGGGCTGGTATATGTCAGACAGGGGGAGATTGGTGTCAGTGACTGTTGGACTGGGTTTAGATCAGACAGGGGGAGATTGGTGTCAGTGACTGTGGGGCTGGTTTGTATCAGACAGGGGGAGATTGGTGTCAGTGACTGTGGGGCTGGTTTTTTCAGACAGAGGGAGATTGGTGTCAGTGACTGTGGGGCTCGTTTATATTAAACAAGGGGAGATTGTTGTCAGTGACTGTGGGTCTGGTTTTTATCGGACAGGGGGTGATTGGTTTCAGGGTCTGTTGATCTGGTTTATTATCAGACGGGGAGATTGTCATCAGTGACTGTGGGGCTGGTTTATATCTGACAGGGGGAGATTGGTGTCAGGGCCTGTGGGCCTGGTTTATATAAGACAGGGGGAGATTGGCATCAGTGACTGTGGGGCTGGTTCATATCAGACAGGAGGAGATTGGTGTCACGGACTGTGGGCCTCGTTTATGTCAGACACGGGGAGATTGGCATCAGTGACTGTCGGTCTGGTTTATATCAGACAGGAGGAAATTGGTGTCAGGTACTGTGGGGTTGGTTTACATCAGACAAGGTTAGATTGGTGTAAGTGACTGTGGGTCTGCTTTATATTAGACAGGGCGAGTTGGGTGTCAGTGTCTGTGGGTTTGGTTTATGTCAGACGCGGGGAGATTGGTGTCAGGGATTGTGGGGCTGGTTTATGTCAGACAAGGGGAAGATTGGCATCAGTGACTGTGCGGCTGGGTTATATCAGACAGGGGGAGATTGGTGTCAGGGTCTGTGGGGCTGGTTTATGCCAGACAGGGGGAGATTGGTGTCACGGACTGTGGGCCTCGTTTATGTCAGACACGGGGAGATTGGCATCAGTGACTGTCGGTCTGGTTTATATCAGACAGGAGGAGATTGGTGTCACGGACTGTGGGGTTGGTTTACATCAGACAAGGTGAGATTGGTGTCAGTGACTGTGGGTCTTGTTTATGTCAGACAGGGGGAGATTGGCATCAGTGACTGTGGGGCTGGTTTATATCAGACGGGGGGAGATTGCAGTAGGTGACTGTGGGTCTGGTTTATATCAGACAGGGGGAGATTGGCATCAGTGACTTTAGGGCTGGTTTATATCAGACAGGGGGAGATTGATGTCAGTGGCTGTGGGTCTGGTTCATATCAGACAGGGGGAGATTTGTGTAAGTGACTGTGGGGCTGGTTTCTGTCAGACAGGAGGAGATTGGTGTCACGGTCTGTGGGCCTGGTTTATGTCAGACAGAGGGAGATTGGCATCAGTGACTGTGGGGCTGGTTCATATCAGACAGGGGGAGATTGGTGTCAGTGTCTGTGGGCCTGGTTTTTATCAGACGGGGGAGTTTGGTGTCAGTGACTGTGGGGCTGGTTTATATCAGACAGGGGGAGATTGGTATAAGTGACTGTGGAGCTGGTTTATATCAGACAGGGAGAGTTTGGTGTCAGGGACTGTGGGCCTGGTTAATGTCAGACAAAGGGAAGATTGGCATCAGTGACTGTGTGGCTGGGTTATGTCAGACAGGGGGAGATTGGTGTCAGGGTCTGTGGGGCTGGTTTATGTCAGACAGGGGGAGATTGGTGTCAGGTACTGTGGGGCTGGTTTATGTTAGACATGTGGAGTTTGGTGTCAGGGACTGTGGGACTGGTTCACATCAGACAGGGGGAGATAGGTGTCAGTGTCTGTGGGGCTGGTTTACATTAGACAGGGGGAGATTGGTGTCAGGGACTTTGGGGTTGGTTAATATCAGACAGGAGGATATTGGTGTCAGGGTCTGTGGGGCTGGTTTATGTCAGACAGGGGGAGATTGGTGTCAGTGACTGCAGGACTGGGTTTATATCAGACAGGGGGAGATTGGTGTCAGTGACTGTGGGGCTGGTTTTTCAGACAGAGGGAGATTGGTGTCAGTGACTGTGGGGCTGGTTTATATCAGACAGGGGGAGATTTTTGTAAGTGACTGTGGGACTGGTTTATATCGGACAGGGGGAGATTGGTTTCAGGGTCTGTTGATCTGGTTTATGTCAGACGGGGAGATTGTCATCAGTGACTGTGGGGCTGGTTTATATCTGACAGGGCGAGATTGGTGTCAGGGACTGTGGGCCTGGTTTATATAAGACAGGGGGAGATTGGCATCAGTGACTGTGGGGCTGGTTCATATCAGACAGGGGTAATTGGTGTCAGTGTCTGTGGGCCTGGTTTTTATCAGACAGGCGGAGATTGGTGTCAGTGACTGTGGGGCTGGTGTTTATCAGACAGGTGGAGATTGGCATCAGTGACTGTGGGGCTGGTTCATATCAGACAGGAGGAGATTGGTGTTAGTGTCTGTTGGTCTGGTTAATATCAGACAGGGGGCGATTGGTATCAGTGACTGTGGAGCTGGTTTATATCAGTCAGGGAGAGTTAGGTGTCAGGGACTGTGGGCCTGGTTTATGTCAGACAAGGGGAAGATTAGCATCAGTGACTGTGCGGCTGGTTTATATCAGACTGGGGAAGATTTTTGTCAGGGTCTGTGGGGCTGGTTTATGTCAGACAGGGGGAGATTGGTGTCAGTGACTGTGGGGCCGGTTTATATCAGACAGGGGGAGATTGCTGTCAGTGACTGTGGGTCTAGTTTATATCACGCAGGGGGAGATTGGTGTCACGGACTGTGGGCCTCGTTTATGTCAGACACGGGGAGATTGGCATCAGTGACTGTCGGTCTGGTTTATATCAGACAGGAGAAGATTGGTGTCAGGGACTGTGGGGTTGGTTTACATCAGACAAGGTTAGATTGGTGTCAGTGACTGTGGGTCTGCTTTATATTAGACAGGGGGAGATTGGTGTCAGGGACTGTGGGGCTGGTTTATGTCAGACAAGGGGAAGATTGGCATCAGTGACTGTGGGACTGGTTTATATCAGACAGGGGGAGATTGCTGTCAGGGACTTTGGGTCTGGTTTATGTCAGACAGGAGGAGATTGGTGTCAGGGACTGTGGGCCTGGTTTATGTCAGACTGGGGGAGATTGGCATCAGTGAATCTGGTGCTGGTTTATATCAGACAGGGGGAGATTGGTGTCAGGGTCTGTCGGGCTGGTTTATGTCAGACAGGTGGAGATTGGTGTCAGTGAGTGTGGGGCTGGTTTATGTCAAACAGGGGGAGATTGGCATCAGTGATTGTCGGTCTGGTTTATATCAGACTGGAGGAGACTGGTGTCAGGGACTGTGGGGTTGGTTTACATCAGACAAGGTGAGATTGGTGTCAGTGACTGTAGGACTGGGTTTATATCAGACAGGGGGAGATTGGTGTCAGTGACTGTGGGGCTGGTTTGTATCAGACAGGGGAGATTGGTGTCAGTGACTGTGGGGCTGGTTTATGTCAGACATGTGGAGTTTGGTGTCAGGGACTGTGGGACTGGTTCATATCAGACAGGGGGAGATTGGTGTCAGTGTCTGTGGGGCTGGTTTATATTAGACAGGGGAGATTGGTGTCAGGGACTTTGGGGCTGGTTAATATCAGACAGGGGGAGATCGGTGTCAGGGACTGTGGGCCTGGTTTATGTCAGACAGGGGGAGATTGGCATCAGCGACTCTGGGGCTGGTTTATATCAGACAGGATGATATTGGTGTTAGGGTCTGTGGGGCTGGTTTATGTCAGATAGGGGGAGATTGGTGTCAGTGACTGTGGGGCTGTTTTTTTCAGACTGGGGGAGATTGTTGTCAGTGACTGTGGGGCTGGTTTATATTAAACAAGGGGAGATTGGTGTCAGTGACTGTGGGTCTGGTTTATATCGGACAGGGGGAGATTGGTTTCAGGGTCTGTTGGTCTGGTTTATTATCAGACGGGGAGATTGTCATCAGTGACTGTGGGGCTGGTTTATGTCAGACAAGGGGAAGATTGGCATCAGTGACTGTGGGACTGGTTTATATCAGACAGGGGGAGATTGCTGTCAGGGACTGTGGGCCTGGTTTATGTCAGACTGGGGGAGATTGGCATCAGTGAATCTGGGGCTGGTTTATATCAGACAGGGGGAGATTGGTGTCAGGGTCTGTCGGGCTGGTTTATGTCAGACAGGTGGAGATTGGTGTCAGTGACTGTGGGGCTGGTTTATGTCAAACAGGGGGAGATTGGCATCAGTGATTGTCGGTCTGGTTTATATCAGACTGGAGGAGACTGGTGTCAGGGACTGTGGGGTTGGTTTTCATCAGACAAGGTGAGATTGGTGTCAGTGACTGTAGGACTGGGTTTATATCAGACAGGGGGAGATTGGTGTCAGTGACTGTGGGGCTGGTTTGTATCAGACGGGGGAGATTGGTGTCAGTGACTGTGGGGCTGGTTTATGTCAGACATGTGGAGTTTGGTGTCAGGGACTTTGGGGCTGGTTAATATCAGACAGGGGGAGATTGGTGTCAGGGACTTTGGGGCTGGTTTATGTCAGACAGGGGGAGATTGGCATCAGCGACTCTGGGGCTGGTTTATATCAGACAGGATGATATTGGTGTCAGGGTCTGTGGGGCAGGTTTATGTCAGATAGGGCGAGATTGGTGTCAGTGACTGTGGGGCTGTTTTTTTCAGACTGGGGGAGATTGTTGTCAGTGACTGTGGGGCTGGTTTATATTAAACAAGGGGAGATTGGTGTCAGTGACTGTGGGTCTGGTTTATATCGGACAGGGGGAGATTGGTTTCAGGGTCTGTTGGTCTGGTTTATTATCAGACGGTGAGATTGTCATCAGTGACTGTGGGGCTGGTTTATATCTGACAGGGGGAGATTGGTGTCAGTGTCTGTGGGCCTGTTTCTTATCAGACAGGGGGAGATTGGTGTCAGTGACTGTGGGGCTGGTTTTTATCAGACAGGTGGAGATTGGCATCAGTGACTGTTGTGCTGGTTCATATCAGACAGGGGGAGATTGGTGTCAGTGTCTGTTGGTCTGGTTTATATCAGACAGGGGGCGATTGGTATCAGTGACTGTGGAGCTGGTTTATATCACACAGGGGGAGATTGGTGTCCCGGACTGTGGGCCTCGTTTATGTCAGACACGGGGAGATTGGCATCAGTGACTGTCGGTCTGGTTTATATCAGACGGGAGGAGATTGGTGTCAGGGACTGTGGGGTTGGTTTACATCAGACAAGGTTAGATTGGTGTAAGTGACTGTGGGTCTGCTTTATATTAGACAGGGCGAGTTGGGTGTCAGTGTCTGTGGGTTTGGTTTATATCAGACGCGGGGGAGATTGGTGTCAGGGACTGTGGGGCTGGTTTATGTCAGACAAGGGGAAGATTGGCATCAGTGACTGTGGAGCTGGTTTATATCAGACAGGGGAGATTGCTGTCAGGGACTTTGGGTCTGGTTTATGTCAGACAGGGGGAGATTGGTGTCAGGGACTGTGGGCATGGTTTATGTCAGACTGGTGGAGATTGGCATCAGTGACTCTGGGGCTGGTTTATATCAGACAGGGGGAGATTGGTGTCAGGGTCTGTCAGGCTGGTTTATGTCAGACAGGTGGAGATTGGTGTCAGTGACTGTGGGGCTGGTTTATGTCAAACAGGGAGAGATTGGCATCAGTGATTGTCGTTCTGGTTTATATCAGACAGGAGGAGATTGGTGTCAGGGACTGTGGGGTTGGTTTACATCAGACAAGGTGAGATTGGTGTCAGTGACTGTAGGACTGGGTTAATATCAGACAGGGGGAGATTGGTGTCAGTGACAGTGGGGCTAGTTTGAATCAGACAGAGGGAGATTGGTGTCAGTGACTGTGGGGCTGGTTCATATCAGACAGGGGGAGATAGGTGTCAGTGTCTGTGGGGCTGGTTTAAATTAGACAGGGGGAAAATGGTGTCAGGGACTTTGGGGCTGGTTTAAATTAGACGGGGAAAATGGTGTCAGTGACTGTGGGGCTGGTTTATGTCAGACATGTGGAGTTTGGTGTCAGGGACTGTGGGACTGGATCATATCAGACAGGGGGAGATAGGTGTCAGTGTCTGTGGGGCTGGTTTAAATTAGACAGGGGGAAAATGGTGTCAGGGACTTTGGGGCTGGTTAATATCAGACAGGGGGAGATTGGTGTCAGGGACTGTGGGCCTGGTTTATGTCAGACAGGGGGAGATTGGCATCAGCGACTCTGGGGCTGGTTTATATCAGACAGGAGGATATTGGTGTCAGGGTCTGTGGGGCTGGTTTATGTCAGACAGGGGGAGATTGGTGTCAGTGACTGTAGGACTGGGTTTATTTCAGACAGGGGGAGATTGGTGTCAGTGACGGTGGGGCTGGTTTGTTTCAGACAGGGGGAGATTGGTGTCAGTGACTGTGGGGCTGGTTTTTTCAGACAGAGGGAGCTTGTTGTCAGTGACTGTGGGGCTGGTTTATAGTAAACAAGGGGAGATTGGTGTCAGTGACTGTGAGTCTGGTTTATATCGGACAGGAGGAGATTGGTTTCAGGGTCTGTTGGTCTGGTTTATGTCAGATGGGGAGATTGTCATCAGTGACTGTGGGCATGGTTTATATCTGACAGGGGCAGATTGGTGTCAGGGACTGTGGGCCTGGTTTATATAACACAGGGGGAGATTGGCATCAGTGACTGTGGGGCTGGATCATATCAGACAGGGGGAGATTGGTGTCAGTGTCTGTGGGCCCGGTTTTTATCAGACAGGGGGAGATTGGTGTCAGTGACTGTGGGGCTGGTTTTTATCAGACAGGTGGAGATTGGCATCAGTGACTGTGGGGCTGGTTCATGTCAGACAGGGGGAGATTGGTGTCAGTGTCTGTTGGTCTGGTTTACATCAGACAGGGGGCGATTGGTATCAGTGACTGTGGAGCTGGTTTATATCACACAGGGGGAGATTGCTGTCACGGACTGTGGGCCTCGTTTATGTCAGACACGGGGAGATTGGCATCAGTGACTGTCGGTCTGGTTCATATCAGACAGGGGGAGATTGGTGTCAGTGACTGTGGGGTTGGTTTACATCAGACAAGGTTAGATTGGTGTCAGTGACTGTGGGTCTGCTTTATGTTAGACAGGGCGAGTTGGGTGTCAGTGTCTGTGGGGCTGGTTTATACCAGACAGGGGGCGATTGGTGTCAGGGACTGTGGGGCTGGTTTGAATCAGACAAGGGGAAGATTAGCATCAGTGACTGTGCGGCTGGTTTATATCAGACTGGGGGAGATTAGTGTTAGGGTCTGTGGGGCTGGTTTATGTCAGACAGGGGGAGATTGGTGTCAGGGACTGTGGGGCCGGTTTATATCAGACAGGGGGACATTGCTGTCAGTGACTGTGGGTCTAGTTTATATCACACAGGGGGAGATTGCTGTCACGGACTGTGGGCCTCGTTTATGTCAGACACGGGGAGATTGGCATCAGTGACTGTCGGTCTGGTTTATATCAGACAGGGGGAGATTGGTGTCAGTGACTGTGGGGTTGGTTTACATCAGACAAGGTTAGATTGGTGTCAGTGACTGTGGGTCTGCTTTATGTTAGACAGGGCGAGTTGGGTGTCATTGTCTGTGGGGCTGGTTTATACCAGACAGGGGGAGATTGGTGTCAGGGACTGTGGGGCTGGTTTATGTCAGACAAGGGGAAGATTGGCATCAGTGACTGTGGGACTGGTTTATATCAGACAGGGGGAGATTGGTGTCAGGGTCTGTCGGGCTGGTTTAAGTCAGACAGGTGGAGATTGGTGTCAGTGAGTGTGGGGCTGGTTTATGTCAAACAGGGGGAGGTTGGCATCAGTGATTGTCGGTCTGGTTTATATCAGACAGGAGGAGATTGGTGTCAGGGACTTTGGGGTTGGTTTACATCAGACAAGGTGAGATTGGTGTCAGTGACAGTGGAGGTGATTTATATCAGACAGGGGGAGATTGGTGTCAGTGACTGTGGTGCTGGTTTATGTCAGACAGAGGAAGATCGGTGTCAGGGACTGTAAGTCTGCTTTATATCAGACAGGGTGAGATGGTATCAGTGTCTGTGGGTCTGGATTATATCAGACAGAAGGAGATTGGTGTCAGTGACTGTGGTGCTGGATTATATCAGACAGGACGAGATTGGTGTCAATGATTTTCAGTGTGGTTTTTCTCAGAGACGGGGGAGATTGCGGTCAGTGTCTGTGGGGCTGCTTCTTTCAGACGCGGGAGATTGGTGTCAGTGACTGTGGGGCTGGTTTGTTTCAGACAGGTGGTGATTGGTGTGAGGGACTGTGGGGCTGGTTATGTCCGATAGTGCGAGATTGGTGTCAGGGACTATGGTGCTGGTTTATATCAGACAGGAGGAGATTGGTGTCAGGGACTGTGGGTCTGGGTTATATCAGACAGGAGGAGATTGGTGTCAGGGACTGTGTGTCTGGATTATATCAGACAGGGAGAATTGGTGTCAGGCACTGTGGGACTGGCTTATTTCAGACATGGGGAGATTTTTGTCAGTGACTGTGGGCTGGTTTATATCAGACAGGGGAGATTGGAGTCAGGGACTGTGGGGCTGGTTTATATCAGAAAGGGGAGATTGGTGTCAGTGTCTGTGGGTCTGGTTTATATCAGACAGGGGGAGATTGGTGTCAGTGACTGTGGGGCTGGTTTATATCAGAAAGGGGAGATTGGTGTCAGTGACTGTGGGTCTGGTTTATATCAGACATTGGGAGATTGGTGTCAGTGACTGTGGAGTTGGTTTATTTCAGACAGAACGAGATTGGTGTGACTGACTGTGCGGCTGGTTTATATCAGACAGGAGGAGATTGCGGTCAGTGTCTGTGGGGCTGGTTTGTATCAGACAAGGGGAGATTGGTGTCAGTGACTGTGGTGCTGGTTTATATCAGACAGGGTGGGGAATAGCGTCAGTGACTGTGGAGTTAGTTTATATCAACGCTGACAGTGCTTTTCCAGCACCACTCTAAACTTGACTCTGGTTTCCAGTATCTGCAGTCCTTGTTTTTTCCTAGTTAATTTATATCAGACAGGCAGAGATTGGTGTCAGTGTCTGTGGGGCTGGTTTTATATCAGAAATGGGGAGATTGGTGTCAGTGACCGTGGAGTTGGTTTATATCAGACGGGGGAGATTGGTTTCCGTGAGTGTGGGGCTGGATTACATCAGACAGGGGGAGATTTGTGTCAGTGACTGTGGGGCTGGTATATATCAGTCAGGCAGAGATTGATGTCAGTTACTGTGGGTCTGGTTTATTTCAGACAGGAGATGATTGATGTCAGTTACTGTGGGTCTGGTTTATATCAGACAGGAGATGATTGGTGTCAGTGACTGTGGGGCTGGTTTATATCAGACAGGGAGAGATTGGTGTCAGGAACTGTGGGGCTGGTTTATATCAGACAGGGGGAGATTGGTGTCAGGGACTGTCGGTGTGGTTTATATCAGACAGGGGGAGATTGGTGTCAGGGACTGTGGGTCTGGTTTATATCAGACTGTGGGAGATTGGTGTATGGAACTGTGGAGCTAGTTTCTTTCAGACAGGCAGAGACTGGTGTCAATGAGTGTGGGGTTGGTATTTATCAGTCATGCGGAGATTGGTGTCAGTGACTGTCAGTGTGGTTTATATCAGACATGGGGGAGATTGCGGTCAGTGTCTGTGGGGCTGGTTTATATCAGACGAGGGAGATTGGTGTCAGTGACTATGGGGCTGGTTTGTATCAGACAGGAGGAAATTGGTGTCAGGGACTGTGGGACTGGTTTATATCAGACAGGGGGAGATTGGTGTCAGTGACTGTGGAGCTGGTTTATATCAGAAAGGGGAGATTGGTGTCAGTGACTGTGGAGCTGGTTTATATCAGAAAGGGGAGATTGGTGTCAGTGACTGTGGTAAAAACAATGACTGCAGCTGCTGGAATCCAGATTCTGGATTATTGGTGCTGGAAGTGCACAGCAGTTCAGGCAGACTGAGAAATATTGCAATTGATTCCACCAACCAAATGTTCGAGATGTTTGCGAATAACTGGGACCCAAAAACACTTTCCTGAGATACTCTACGAACCTTCATCTCCAATAAAAGGATCCTTTTTATCCCACTTTTCCGGTCCAAGGGCTCCTTTGCTGTAGCTTGTACACTCTGACCTGCTTTTTTTTCCTGATTTTCTCCCTCACTTTTCTCTCTGTAACTTAGTGGCCTCAAACTGGACCGAGGGTTTGGACCTCAAGCTGAATCCAGTGCGTAGGAGAGTGAGTCCTTACTTCTCCGAGGCAAGCACAGGACGTGGAATTGGCAACTGCTACATCAGCAATGTCAACGTGGATGAGATAGGGCCCAGCAGCAAACGGTGATGTCTGAGGATTGGAGATTCGTTGCAGATTGGATCCTGCACTGGTGATGATGAAGCGGATAGTGGAAGGCCATTGTGGTAACATCGATGAGGTGGGTCTAGCAGTAAGAGACATGTCTCTGACATTGGAATGGTCTGGCACAGGGGGCGATGAGCCGGTGATGGAGGAGTATCTGCCCAGTGGCAAAGATGATCCCTGAGGATCAGCATCTTCAATGTTGCTGAGGTCTGGTGGAGATGATGATGTAGCTGTCATGGAGGGATTGGGTTCCAGCGGTGGTGCATGGTGAGGAGCAGGCTCACAACCTATCAACTCTCTTCAAGCTGTATCCTCTGTTTATTCCCTTTTCTTCAATTATTCAAAGTGGTACAACTTTGTGGCAACACGTGAAAGCTTCTCGCTGTATTTTGTTGTAATTATCCTGTAAAATACACCTGCTCATAAAATCAAAATCGGAAAAAGTTTTACTCACTCTTTCCTGCCAGCTGTCCCTTTATGAAACCATGTCCAAATATTCGCCACAATCCCATAAGATTTGATTTTGCACACTGGGCTTGGGACTTCAGCAAAAATCTTTCTGAAAATTCCCCTCGTAATCTTACCCTTCCCAATCACGTCTCCCTCAGCCTTCTCTGCTCCAAAGTAAACAACCCAAGCTTACCAAGCCTCTCTCCATAGCTGATATGCTCCATCCCAGGGAACATCCTGGGGAATCTCCTCTGCACCCCATCCACTGCAATCACATCCTTCCTGTAATAAGGTTCCCAGAACTACACAAAGTATTCCATCTTGGCCTAAAGATAGAGTTGTATAGCTCTGACAATGTATATGTTGGTAAATGAAGGCTGTGCCTACGGTTCCCTCCGCCTTCTTATCTAACCTATTACCGTCAGTCAAAAAGTGTGTTGCTGGAAAAGCACAGCAGATCAGCCAGCATCCGAGAAGTGGTAAAGTCGATGTTTCGAGAAGTAGCTCTTCATCAGAAATGTGACAATTATTCCTTAATAAAAGGCTTATGCTCGAAACGTCGACTCTCCTGTTCCTTGGATTCTGCCTGACTGACTGCTTTTCGAGAACTACACTTCGTGATTCTGATGTCAAACATCTGCAGTCCTCACTTTTTCCCTAACTTGTTAACCTGTGCAGTCACAGTCAGGGATCTGTGGAGAAACACCCTCTGAGATTCCCAGTGTGCTGCCTTTCAATGCATAACCCTATTTTTGGTTCCTTCTTCCAAAGTACATCACCTCATATTTATGAAGGTTACTTTCCATCTGACCATTCCATCTGTATCTTCCTTTCACATAAGGCCTTCCTTTACACTACCAACCACTTGGCCAATCTTTGTGTCAAACACAAACTTGATTATCACACTCCTCCACTCTACACCCCCCACCCCCGCCACCACGCCCACCCCCACCCCCACCGCCGGAAATTCACATCTAGATCAGTTATGAATGGCACAAATAATAAGGGACAGAACACTGATTCCAATGGTACACCAGCAGACACTGGTGTCCAGTTGCGCAAACAGCCTTTTGCCACCACCCTCTGTCTCTTGCCACTAAGACAATGTTTGATGTAGCATACAAAGTTACCCTTGATATCATGAATATTTTTAAAAATCAGTTTCCCATACGGGGCTTTGTCAATGGCCTTGTTGAAAAACCATATAAACAACATGCTCGAAACTGTACAATAAATTTCATTCGGAGTGGCTTCCCCTGATGACGTCATGCTGACTATCCCTGATCAAGCCTTGCCTCTCTAAATGAAGATCAATTTTCTCCTTTCCTATTTTCTCCAAGACTTGGCATAACACTGATCAACTACTGACTGGTCTACAATTCCCCGGTCTATTTCCACCACCCTTCCGATAAAATGGGACCAAATTAGTTATCCTCCAGTCATCAGACATCTCCAACTTCCCTGTGGCCAGATTCGACTTAAACATTTGAGTCAGGGCCCTTTGTCCGTTGTCTCCAACAGCAGCCTGTGATACAACTCACCCAGACCTGGCAATCATTCCAATTTTATACCAACCAAAGCCTCCAATCCCTGTTCACATCTTATATCAATCTGTTCAAGAGCTTCCCAATACATCTTCTTGAATTCTGTTCCTGCATCCTTCTTCTCCCAAGTAAAATAGATGTGGAGCTGTCATGTAACAATCGATCAATTCTCCAGCTTCACACACAGAGTGCCCCCTTGGTCTCTAATAGGCCCTAATTGTTCCTGGTTATTCTGTTCTGTTTAATGTACGTGGAGAACATCTTGGGATTCTCCATAACCTTGCCTGGCTGTATATCTCCATGCCCTGTGTCAGAAAGTGTGAACTTTCTAAGCTTCACTGCAATATCTTTTCATTTCGTCAATCACTGGAGAATAAAAACTGAGTTTCTCCATCAGTTAATCTTACCTCTTATAAGATAGACACGAAAGTAACTGTATCGTTTGCCTGTAATTTCCTAAATTCCAAGAAATTATCTTGTGTGGATATTCACCATTTCACACGCGTCTTTGCCGTCACTTTCCCATCAAGTATCGAGAGAAGCGTTTGGTCATCCTTATGTTTCTTGTAGTTGGCATTCTTGTTCTTTTTGATTTTCTTATTAGTTCATTGGTCCTCCTTTGCTTTGTCCCAGATATTTCTGAATCCATTGCTTACCACAATATTTGGCATTTTTCTGAGATGCTTCCTTTGATTTGATGCAATCTTTCACTTATTTTGTTAACTATTGGCAAGTCACCTTATCCTTTTGCTGTTTGCCCTGTGGTGAATATGTATATATTGTACATGTTAAGTGTTTATTTAAACAACAACCATTGCCTGTCTGCCAGTAAATCTTTTTCATGTACTTCTCCAATTCACTGAAGCTAATTTGCCCCTCATACATTCATCACTTGCAAGACTCAGGTTTATAACCGCAATTTCAAAAAAATATATTCAGACGTCATACAAAATTCAATACATTATGATTAATATTCCAAGCACCTCATTTACAGCAGTATTTTCATTTCGCTCTTCTGATCACATACTGTCAATTCCAAAGCTGCCTGACCTCTACCTCAGTGCTCAACATACTCTTAAATGAAGCCATCTCAAACATGGTCATGAAATCCATTTTTCCCAGCATTAGCATTCACATAGGTTAACACAGTTTAGATGCAGCTTGAAGCTGGTCATTATCACTGTAGTACTCACAAACCTACGTATATATTTCCCTGTTTTATAACACAGCCAACTTCTGTATTGCTTCTTTCACTTTGAGATATAACTTCCATCAATGTTCGCTAAGCACCACCTTACCAGGTTCTTTGGAATCTGAGATTTGTGGCCTCTGGGGAGATAAATGGTAATTCATCTGAGACATTTGTGTGGCTTTTGTGGACGTTGAAGTAATCTCGTCACGTTATTCGTTCTTCTCAAGTGTCGTTGTCCTTTTTTCACTAGATCTCCCGTTATGCTGATGGAGAAGAGAAGGAGAATGGTCTATCAGCAATGTTGTGCATTTCCCCCAGACAGATGACACTGCTCTAAACTGGGTGGGAACCTTACAACAGGCTGTTAAAGTGTTGTTGCTGCTGTACAGTACCTAGTGAGATCGCATCTGGAGTCTGGTGTACACATTTAGTCTCCTCACTGAAGAAAGGATATTATTACATTGGAAGCAGCTCAGAGATGGTTCCCTCAACTAATTGCTTCAACGAAGATGTTAACTTGTAAGGAAAGGATGATCAGGTTGATCCAATACCCATTGGAGTTTATGAGAATGAAAGATGATCATATTTTTACATAGAGCACTGGAAGGAGTCAGCAACAGAGGACAATTACACAGCCAAATAGGGGAATCCATTCCACGTCTCCGGCCTGTTACACAGGAACAGCAGAAGGATATTCAAACCTTCAAACCGATTACACCAGAACAGAATGAGACTATTTATTTCCTGGAGCCTGTTATACAGTAACAGGAGGAGACCAATCAGCTCCTCGATCCTTGAACACTAGACCCAGAGTCGGCTGTGCTCCTGTATCCTGTTACACAGCAATAGGACCAGTCCATTCAGCCTCCTCAGGTCTGTAACACAGGAACTGGAAGATACTGGAAGAGGTCATTCAGCATGAGAATTAGAGAAGGGGATAAAATTATTTGAGACATGTTATGGAAAGGAAGAGGTCATTCACACATGTATCTGTTATATGGGAACACGAGAAGACCAACCACTCCCTTGATCCCTTTTCAGGGATGCAGGAGGTAATTGTTCAGTATAAACCTGTTGTGAAGGAGTATGAAGAGACACTTCAGCTCGTCCTGTATCCTGTTACACAGCAACAGGAAGATTTCGTAAGACCTCAAGCTCCTGACATATCATCAGGTGGAGGAGAAACAGGTCTTGAAAATGTAAATCAGGATGTTCCGTCTACATTGAGACTATAATGTAGGAACATGATGGGGATATTCAGCCCATTGAGTGTGTAAACCAGGAACAGAATTATTCCATTCAGACACTCATGCCCCTTGCACAGCGATTGGAGCAGATCTTTTTAAATCTTTGTGCCTGTTATACAGGAACACGGGAAAGGGAACGTAGAGGTTATACAACGGGTAGGAATTAGGATAATCATCATCAGTAATGAATAAAATTAGTGAGCAAACTGTTGGGAATTAAGGGAAATTGTGAGAATCCATTATTAATTAATTAACAACAGGGGATTTGCAACGTCAAAATGGAATACATCAGAATCAGCATTGTCTTTTAAAGAATTTATTTGTTCGAGTTCTTTAAATATGTGACAAGCAAAGTAGACAATAGGGATCCTGTTGGCATAAAGTATCTGGAATTTGAGAAAGCATTGATTAAAGCGCTGCACAAAAGATTAAGCTGCAAAATAAAGGGACATCGGTTATTCGCTTGGATAGAGGGCTAGTGAGCCAATAAAATATAGAGAGATGGAATAGTTGTTTCGTTTAATGGTTGGCACCTTTGGGGATTCTATAGAGTTCAGACCATATGGCCCGACTATTTCCAATCGATTGTATTACTTGGACGAGGCCAGAGAAAACACGACAGCCACATTTTCAGCTGATACTAAAACAGGTAGCAAAGTAGGTGGATGCAATGATGATGTAGAAAATTTACAAATGGAAATGAGCAGTTTAGATGAAAGGGCTAACATCTTGCAGGTAAAATTTAATGTGGAACATTATGGGATTATCCATTTCGATCAGAGGAATCGAACTTGTTATGGAAATGGAAAGCAACTTCAGAGTGTTTATGTGCAGAGGGACCAGGGTATACTTGAGCATATCACACAAGTCTCACATGCAGGTACAGCAGGGAATGAGAAAGGCAAGTGCAATTTCAGCACTTATTCCAAACCGAATCGAATATAAAGGAATGGAAGAATTGCTGCAGCTCTGCAAGGTATTAGTGAGACTTTAAGTGCTGTACCTTGTACACTTCTAGCGCTTTGACTGCAGAAGGATGTAGTTACAATGAAGGCAGTTCAGAACAAATTCATTAGACTGATTTCAGAGATGAATTTGTCTTTTGAAGAGCATTTGAGCAGTTCAGGCCGATACAATCTGGGTTTAGAAGAAGGAGAGGAGACCTCATTGAGGTTTGGTGTATGTTAAAGGTGATTGACAATGTCGGTATGGAGTGGATATTTCCTCATGTGGGGCAAACTAGAACAAGAGATCATAGATTTAGGATTAGGCAGAGCAGACTTAAAACAGGGGTGAGGAGACCTTACTTCTCTCGAAGAGTTGTGAATCTGTGAAATCACTGTCTCGGAGTGCAGTGAGTACTCGGACATTGAGTAAATTATGGGATAGGGAGAGCGACAAGAAAGTGGGACTGAGGCCACGTTGACATCAGCCATGATTGTATTAAATGGCGGAGCAGGCTCGCGGGACTGGATTGCTGACTGATGCTCCTCGTTTTTATTCAGTCCTTCAACTGTGCTGCACCGGAATGGGGAGGACTGGTTATCAAACAGGAATCAGGCACTCCGGATAAATCTGTTTCAATCAGTTTGACAGAGCGTAGTGAGTGGATAGGGAAAAACAATGACTGCAGTTGCTGGAAACTAGTTTCTGGATTAGTGGTGCTGGAAGAGCACAGCAGTTCAGGCAGCATCCGAGGAGCAGTAAAATCGACGTTTCAGGCAAAAGCCATTCAGGAGCGAGTGGAGTCAAACTGTGACCAGCGCTGAGTCCTCAGCTCTTTACAATCTATATCTATGATCAGGAGGAGTTGAACAGATGTACTGCTACTACGTTTGGTGATGACACTAAGTTGGCAAGGCATTAAGTTAGCAAAAGAACGTGGACAGTCTGAAAATTGATATAGACAGGTAAAGTCAATGAATAGTAGTTTACCAGGTGGAATATAACTGAACATACAACATGCAATTTGTTTCAGGTAGTTTGTAAGGCAGTATTATCCTGTAATTGAGAGGAATTACAGGGCTAAGTGAAACAGCGTGTTCTGGAGGTTTCACTCTGGCCCGTTCAGGCATGGGATGTGTTGATCCATCTGATATTCACAGTGGCACCTATGCTGTCAGTACAAACGGCATATTTTGATGCAGTTGGTTGGTGGTTGAAAGTGGCGAGGAGGAGCGTGTTTTGAGCAGTGTACAAAGGGCCTGCATCTGAGATTCCATCCTTTCTTTCCAAATGGACATCCGAGGACTATGGGAATGGCTGTTTCTGAATGACGAGGCTGTGGCTGCGGCCAGGACAGTGGGTATTCGCTTAGATGATGTACAGTGCATGGGCACACTGCAACAATAATGAGGTGAGAATTCCTTCAGTTCCTCTAGATCTCCTCATTGACATGGGGACCCCACAGAGCTATGTACACCATCGGGAATCCTACTATACTGGGAAAACAAGGATACACCCTGCTGAGGAGAAAATATTCACCTCATCCACCATATATATCCTACATTTCCGAACAGTGACATTGATGCTGAGATACTGGGAGATGGTGGATATGTCACTCATTTCTGCCTGGAACGTTCCGGATCATAGAAGCTGAATGAAGCAGGGACCCGAACAGCCACTGGCAGCACCGTCTCCCCCTGGTATGAAGATGTAGGTCGTGTTGAAAGAGGTAACACCGCTCTGTAACCAGCTCCTTGTTCTGTAAGGTCCCCTCACACACTGCTCCTGGGTTAAGTGTCCCTTGGGAAGCTGGTCTTCGCAAACCCCGAGTGGACACAGCAGATCCCTTTCGCCCACACACTCACTCTGTGATTTCAGAGCTTCCCCGTCTGCAGCCTCTGCTCCATTTTTTTGTGGTCCCTGTTACCCACCCAGATGCTGTAACTGCAGTACGACCATAAGACATAGGAGAGGAAGTAAGGCCATTCGGCCCATCGAGTCCATTCCGCCATTCAATCATGGCTGATGGGCATTTCAACTCCACTTACCCGCATTCTCCCTGCAGCCCTTAATTCCTTGTGACATCAATAATTTATCAATTTCTGCCTTGAAGACATTTAGCGTTTTGGCCTCCAATGCACTTTGCGGCAATGAATTCCACAGGCCCACCACTCTCTGGCGGAAGAAATTCTCCGCATTTCTGTTCTGAATTTACCCCCTCTAATTCTACGGCTGTGTCCACGGGCCCTAGTCTCCTCGCCTAATGCAAACAATTTCCTCGTGTCCAACCTTTCCAAGCCATGTATTATCTTGTAAGTTTCTGTTAGATCTCCCCTTAATCTTCTAAACTCCAATGAATACAATCCTAGGATCCTCATCCGTTCCTCGTGTGCTCCATCCAGATTTGGATCACAAAATACTCAGGCATCTCTGAATGCCTGAGGCAGCTCACAGCACGTCCTCGAGCATACAATCCCCAGCACCTCTGCTAACGTTTCAATAACAGGACACAAACAGAAACCCCTCAACTGGAAGGGTTATAGACCAGATCAGACCCCCTCATCATATTTTCCTTTTTTAAAACATAGATGTGAATTGGATGCTCCAGATGTGTTGTGACTGGTCAACCCTCTCAACATTAAGCAGAATGCAATCAATTCAAACGGTCTAGTTAAAACACAATCAAAGAGAAGAACAATTGGGGATAGCTTCTCGACTGGAAAATTTGTGCAAACAATAGATACATCACCTTCTATTCATTAACTGTCCTAATACAGGAACACCCCATAAACATGCCTCTTGACGAAAAGGTAAATTCATACAGAAATCTTACGTGCAGTTCTCCAATCCAGGAGGAAGAAACTTCAAGAGAGTTTTCAAGGAGAAGAGCAGATTGGGATCATGCATTGAAACTTCCAACCCTTCTGGGATCATCAGCAGCTTCTAAATGCTGCCGCTAGAAACAAAACGAGAAGACCTGCTGTGGGAGAGCTGACCACTGCCTTTCCATTGTTAACACCGTTTTAATAAAACCTAAAGGCCTCCTCAGTTATTTACTTCTGCTATTTCCAGGCGCCAGTTTGGCATCTCTGTCTTTAAGACCTCTCTTCAAAAAGAAACCCACGAGAAAATAACCTTTTTAAAGTGACAGTATAGTCATAACTCCCCCTTTGAAAGAAAAATGAACCATCAATACACAAAGATAGCCTCATTTTAAACCCCTTATTCTTATTGTTATAGTGGACTATGATACATATATATTGCTTCTACACTAAGCATGCAAACATTCACAACTCCATTCTATTTCTGTCAGTTTACTCCAGTCACAAAACGCCTCTGCCTTTCTTCATCCAAGTCTTGTCACCTTATCAGCAAGGACGGTTTCTCGCCCTGTCACCTGTATAACTTCTACATTGAATGGCAGCAACAATAAATTCTATCTGAACAGACTGGAAGTTTTCGCCTTAAATTTCTCCAAAAATATTTAGGTGTTACGATCAGTATTTCTATTTGTCTCAGACAACGTTGTTGGCAACTTAAATGCTGAAATATTGTAACACCAACACCAAGCTCAAGGCCTCCTTCCCAACTGTAAAATATTTCTGTTGATGGTTTCACCAGACACTCCAACTACACGTTACATAATTGAGCAAATCTCATCTCTCCAGTCGTCCTTCTGAATGACATATCTTGTCATGTCTCAGCTGAAAAGATTGACATGCCTCCGTACCTCTCAATGCTGTAACCTCCTCAGCTGCTACAACTGGCCTACACCAATAAACCTTACTCTCACAGGTATATGTTTTAAAAAGATCATGCACATGCTTCTCAATCCCTAACAGAAGCCAAACTTTGATTTATGGATAATCATCAGTCATTTCTGATTCTAATCTTGCCATTCTAGCTCTTCCACACGAGTTCTCACGACTGGAGGAGGCGAATCTTTGAACTCCTCCCAAGTAAGAATCTCTCTAAGAGTGCCATACTTTTGCTCTGCATTGAATGCCCTTATGCACCTTTCGAAATTACTTTGTTTGATCCTTTCAATCTCAATGTATGTTTAACCAGGGATGCTATTTTAGATTCCTAAAACGCTGTCTGTGGGCTTCTGGCCTAAGCTCATATACACTTCAGATGTGTTTCTTCACCTCCTCATTCTGGTCAGATACCTCCTCTGATAGTGTTGCAAATACCTCATTCCTTATATCTACCAGCTTTGTTTGGATCAACTAAATTGATACGGTTACTGGTCAGTGCATTCGTTTAGCCACTTCCTCAAATAAAATTAAAAAGGCTTTCGCATCCTTCTCATCAAATGTAGACAATGCCTGGATGCATTTAAACAGATCCACATCACACCTTTGTCTACCATAGGTTTGCTTCTGCTCAATATCCTCCCATCTCAGCCTAGCATCTACATTCATCTCTGCCTTCTAAGTCGACTTTCTACTCAAATTGTTAACATTTGAGGTTGAAAGTCTCTCTCTTTCAACCTTTCTTCTTTATTTTTCTGTCTTTATTCTTCCTCTACTTTTCTTTTGATTATGCTAATAATCATATTTCAAACTGATTCAATTCCTTTTACTGTTCAAGCTGCCTCATCTACAATTGAATTTTACCCATTTCCAAAAATCCTGATGGCGTTTCCACCAAACTTAAAACGCCAAGCTAAAGCTATAATCATCTCTCCTTTTGTCACAGAAGGTTGTTGTGGATTGATGGGCCAAATGGCCTGTTTCCAGATGGTAGGGATTAACGTTCTGAACCCAATTTGGAATTGTCGGTATCGAATCAGGCTATGGACCAGACCAGACTGCCTTAAAATAGTTTAAGTTGATAGCCTGGTTCTAACCTTGTCTTATAGTAAAGGTAGATGTGAAATGGGTGTTCCAGATGCGATTCGGCTCATCATCTGGGCGGCACGGTGGCACAGTGGTTAGCACTGCTGCCTCACAGCGCCGGAGACCCGGGTTCAATTCCCGCCTCAGGCGACTGACTGTGTGGAGTTTGCACGTTCTCCCCGTGTCTGCGTGGGTTTCCTCCGGGTGCTCCGGTTTCCTCCCACAGTCCAAAGATGTGCAGGTCAGGTGAATTGGCCATGCTAAATTGCCCGTAGTGTTAGGTAAGGGGTAGATGTAGATGTAGGGGTATGGGTGGGTTACGCTTCGGCGGGGCGGTGTGGACTTGTTGGGCCGAAGGGCCTGTTTCCAAACTGTAAGTAATCTAATCTAAAAAGCACAGAGCTTAAAGCAAGACACAATTTATTTAAGCACTCTAATAAAAACCTATACAAAAAGGAAGAGGGATGTAGAATAACTTTACAACTGGAAATCTTAATAGAATAATGGATACAGTACCTTCTACTAATGAAATGTTCCAATGTACTAACTTCTCATAAACTCAGCCCTTGCCAAAAAGACACATCCAAGGCCAGTCAGTATTGCATGTAGTTCTCCAATCCAGGAGCAAACAGCATCAAGACAGATTTCAGAGAGAATAGCAGCAAGGGATCATTTGCTGAACGTCCATCCCTTCTCCCATCCCAGGCATCTGGTGATTGTTACAACTCAGAAAAACTGGAAATCCTGTCCTGTGCCAGCTGACCATTGTTATCACGATTTTTTAAAAATCCGAAAAGCCTCCTAAGTTATTTACTTCAGCCGGTTGCAGTAGGCAGTGTCGACCTTTAAGATCTCCCTTTCAAGAAAAGGAGCAAATAACCTTTCTAAAGTGACAGCATTGTCAAAGATGTTAGACACCTGGTCCTTTACAACAGTAGTCAAGGGGCTTCATTGTGTTACTGACCACACGTTCCACTCAGAGGGACAAACACAGACGTCAGACGTTCAGTGGACAGGAACAGATCATCTTTCAAAGACGTGAGTCAAAACTGCTGAAACCCCGATCCAACATGGAGCACCGAATGGGATACACGGGGAAGTGGACAGCAGCCCGATACACACCCACCCCCACCGAACATGGAGCACCACATGGGACACGCCGCGAAGTGTGTGACCCTCACAACGCGCAGCCCCGCACTCCCTCCACTCCAACCCTGACCTCACCATCAAACCGGCAGATAAGGGAGGCACAATGGTAGTTTGGCGCACCGATACTTACACCGCTGAAGCTAGACACCAACTCGTGGATACCTCCTCCTACTGCCCCCTTGACCATGACCCCACCTCCCACCACCAAACCATCATCTACCAGATCATCCAGAACCTCATCACGCCAGGGGACCTCCCATCCATCGCCTCTAAACTCAGTCCCACAACCCCGCACCACCCGTTTCTACCTCCTACCCAAAATCCACAAACCTGACTGCCCCGGCCAACCCATTGCCTCAGCCTGCTCCTGTCCCACCGAACTTACCTCTGCATACCTCGACACTGTCCTGTCCCCCTTAGTCGAAGAACACCCCACCTACGTTCGGAACACCACCCATGCCTTCCACCTCCTCTAAGATTTTTGCTTCCCGGCCCCCAACGCCTTATCTTCACGATGGACATCCAGTCCCTATAGACTTCCACCCGCCCTTAAGAAGGCCTCCAGTCCTTCAGCTTCTTCCTCTCCCACCGACCCAACCAGTACCATTCCACTGACACCTTCCTTCGACTGACTGAACTGGTCCTAACTTCTCCTTCGATTCCGCCCATTTCATCCAAACCAAAGGAGTAGCCATGGGCACCCTCATGGGCCCCAGCTATGCCTGCCTCTTCGTCAGATATGTGGAACAGTCCGTCTTGCAAAGCTACACTAACACTAGCACCTTTTCCTCCGCTACATCGATGATTGTATTGGCGCTAACTCGTGCTCCCACGAGGGGGCTGAACAATTCATCCACTATACTCACACCTTCCACCCCGACCTCAAATTTACCTGGATCATCTCAGACTCCTCCCTCCCCTTCCTACACCTCTCCATTCCTTTCTCGGGCGACCGACTCAACACAGACATTGCTATGAACCGACCGACTCCCACAGCTACCGAGATTACAACTCCTCCCACCCTTCCCCCTGTAAAAACGCCATCCCATATTCCCAATTCCTTCACCTCCGCCGCATCTGCTCCCAGGAGGACCAATTCCAATACCGAAAAACCCAGATGGCCTCCTTCTTCAAAGACTGCAATCTCCCCTCAGACATGGTTGACGATGCTCTCCACCGCATCTCCTCCACTTCCCACACCTCCACCATTGAACTCCACCCCTCCAATCTCTACCAGAACAGAACCCCATTGGTCCTCACCTTCCACCCCACCAACCTTCGGATACATCGTATCATCCTCGGTCATTTCTGCCACCACCAAACAGACCCCACCACCACGGATATATTTCCCTCCCCACCCGTATCAGCATTCCGGAAAGACCACTCCCTCCGTGACACCCTCGTCAGGTCCACACCCTCCACCAACCCAACCTCCACTCCAGGCACATTCCCCTGCAATGACAAGAAGTGCAAAACTTGCGCCCACCCCTTCCCCCTTCACCTCCCCCCAAGGTCCCAATGGATCCTTCCATATCCATCAAAAATTCACCTGCACCTCCACACACATCAAATACTGTATCCGCTGCACCCAATGTGGTCTCCTCTACCTTGAGGATACAGGCTGCTTACTTATAGAAGGTTTCAAAGAACACCTCTGGAACACACGCACCAACCAACCCAACCTCCCGTGGCTGAACAATTTAACTCCCCCTCCCACTCCACCAAGGACATGCTGGTCCTTGGCCTGCTCCATTGCCAGACTCTGGCTACATGACACCTGGAGGAAGAGCGCCTCATCTTCCGCCTAGGAAGCCTCCAAACACACGGGATGAATGTAAAAATCTCCAGCTTCCTCATTTCCCCTCTCTCTACCTTATCTCAGTCCCAATCCCCGGATTCAGCACCGCCCTCTTAACCTGTAATCTTCTACCCGACCTCATGGCCCAACCCCTGTCCGGCCTATCACGCTCACCCTCACCGCATTCCACCTGTCGTATTTCCAGCGCCCCTCTCCCTAATACCCTCCCAACTTTTATCTCAGGCCGCATGGCACAGCAGCCTCATTCCTGAAGAAGGGCTTATGACCGAAACGTCGATTCTCCTGCTCCTCGGATGTTGCCTGGCATGCTGCGCTTTTCCAGCACCACACTTTTCAACTCTGGTCTCCAGCATCTGCAGTCCTCCTTTTCTCCTAGTTGGTCACACACCAGGAAGTGAACAATAGCCTGACTCGCACAGCCCTGTCCATGCAGCACCACATGGGACACATCAGTAACAACAACCTGACACACATCACCTTCCCCCATCCGTGGAACACCACATGGCACACACTGGGAAGTGAACAGCCTGACACACACCATTTCATTGTCTCTGAGCTTCACAATGTCCGCATACACTAGAGAGCCAATAACCAAGGCCAGGGAAAGATGCAGAGAGACAGAGAGATTCACTTTAAATAAAGAAACAGACAGTTAATTAACTGAGAACATGCTGTAGAAATGTGGAGAAAAAGACTGGGTGATGGGTCTAACTGGAGGATTAAACCTTTAGAGCATAAAATTATAAGAATGAGAACATTGAACAAAGGTATTTTCATATCAGCTGAAATGGTTTATTCATAAAATTCCGATTCGTTTTCACAGAACACTTCAAGCAGCAGAAACTGGGAGAAGACCAACATAGAGAGCTGTGCAGACTATGCCAGTGCATTGCTCAGTAAACTGGATCATCTGCCTCGCATGAGGAGTATTGCAAAACTTTACTCTCATATGGGAACGATACACACATCAAGGGCGTGTGTGTGTGAGTGTGTGTGCGCGCGCGCGTGCTTGGTGGGGGGCGTATTTAAGGTGGTTGAATGTGAAAATCATTGCTTGAGAGAAAATATACTTAAAGGAAACGAGGTTAAATATGACTAACGGCAGGGTTTTGGATAATTGACACAGAGAGACTGAGGGAAGTTTCATGGACAGATGAGTGAAAGTGTTTGGGAATATTAAAATAAAGGCATTGCCACACACAATAGCGATATAGATCAGCATGCACAGCAATGTCAGATGGATGGGATTTTGGTCTGATTTCGAATCAGATTTGCTTCTGCAGGTTTCAACCCGAGAGTGTCAGCAGCAGGTTGTTGTCATCATTAAGTCTGTATTTCACAGTTCAAGGTTCAAACAACAGATGGGTTCAGCCAGTGAAGTACATTCTGGAGCAGTGAGTAGTTAAAGTTAATAATGGTCAGGGCATGATGTCAGAAATCAGCTCATGGCCAAAGCAATCACCAAAGTTGTGATTCGTCTGTGTCAAACACCACCTGCAAGTTACTCGAAGTCGAGTGTGTTTGATGCAAGTTCAACATCACCTCTTTACTCTTGAACTACCAGTATTTATAAAGACAGGAACACTGCATGCTTTACCTATGTTTAATGTGCTACAAACTTCAATGGTCTTTGCACATACTGTGCTTCTGTATTCCTGCCTATTTTATGTTGTCTTTTAATATTCGTGCTGGAAATTTGCATTGTCTCATGTTTCAATGTGCCAAACTTCATCAATCACCTCTCTACTGTTTCGAAGAAGTTGGCGATGTAGGTTTAGAGTTCTGTAAGGTTTGCCTCACAGTTTACAATTTAAGTGCTGTGTCAACCGTAAACTTTGAGAGGGTCCCTGCACACCAGATGTACATCGTTCATACATATCAAAATGAATGAGGTCCCCAAAATTGAATCCTGCGGATCTTTACAGAAAATCTTTCTCCAGCCTGAATTAAAAATCTAGTGACCATTCCTCTCGATTCCCTACCAATCAGTCAATTTTGTGTCCAAATTGATGCAGTCCCCTTTATTCCATGAATGGATGAATGAATGATTTAATGTCACTCATATCGAGGGAAAAACGGTGAAACATGTTTGTTGCCTGTGCCACAAAGATATTCGTCATCAATTTTGAACGTTTCTAGTGACAGAGTTTCCTCCTCTGTCAACATGACCTGGGTGGGTTCGGCCACTTATGTAAAGACAGAGATGAAGTATTCATCTCACACTCAGCCATTTCCCTTCTTCTCAGTAAAAATCCTCTTTCAAGTGTTGGATCAGCCTTGCTCCACCTTTTCGCACGCTCCCTTAGAGGTCGGATAACTTTATGTTGGCTCTCTGTTTCCTCATAAATTTCTTCGCTCTACCATCTCTACCCTAAACCTTCAACATTTCTCCTGGTTCACAATTGTGTTCTCTATCTGACAGCTATTCAATTGTTCTTCTCCACCTTAACCTTTTGCTCCATTGTCATCGAGGGAGCGTTGGGTTTGTTTACCCTGCCTTTCCAGTGTGAGGAACTATTCCTCGAACGGGCCCAAGCCATTGAAGGGACCCCATTATTCAATTTGTATTTTTCTGACCAACTTGGTGTTCTGGTCATAACTTCCCAGATTCATTCTTGCCCCAATGAAGGCATCTCCCAGTCGATTGATTTTTCTCAAACTCAGTCAATGCATAGTATTCTCTTCCGTCATTCTGAACGTTACAATAAAATGATCATCGTGCCTGAAAATATTCCTACCTGATACTGGTTCCACTTTCCCCACCACTTTTCCAAGGTTCAACTGTACATTTTCCCTTGGAGTGGGCACATACTCCTGCAGTAAGCTCTCCTCCATGCAATCCGTCACTGCCCAGACACGGTCAGTATCCCAGTCTGTATCTGGATAATGCAAGTTTCTCAACACGATCACGCTGCCATTTCTGTACCTTTTCCATTAGATGGCAGCCCACAGACGGTCCGTCACCACATAACTTTATACTTTATGTTCTATAGCTCCAGCAAAATTCATTCTGAACTTGGAGGCATCCCCTTTCTCTCAGACTCATTAACTAACACTATCCTGAACCAATACTTCGACCCTTCATCCTTTTCTTTCCTTTATATCATTTCTGAATATCTTATACTTTGGACCCCATACATCAGGAAGGATGCATTGGACCTGTTGCACGTCTAAAGGAAGTTCACAAGAAAAATATCAGGAATGAAAGGCTTAAAAGATGAGGAATGTTTGAGGGCTCTGGCACTATACATGATGGAGTTTAGAGGGACAAGGGGAGTTCTGATTGAAACTTACAGAAACTGAGTGGCTTGGGCAGAGTGGACGTTGGGAAGATGTTTCCATTGACAGGAGAGATGAGTAACAAAGGGCACAGCATTCGAGAAAAGGGAAAACCTTTCAGATCGGAGATAAAGGGAAATGTCTTCGCCCAGAGAGTGGGGAATCTGTGGAACTCATTGTCACAGATGGCTGTGGATGCAAAGTCATTGAGTAGATTTAAAACAAATGTAGAAAAGTTCTTGATCGCCATGAGATCAAAGGGGGAAAGAAGGAAAACGGGCTTGAAAAACCGATCAGTCAAAATTGAATGGTGGAGCAGACTTGATGGACGCAGTGACATTCTTGACCCCACTATCCTGCAATTACATCGACAGTCACAGAACCACTGACACCTTCTTCAATTTCCTGACTGGCCTGTGCCTATTGCTCCTTCTTCCTTCTCCCTCCCCTCCTGTACAGTCAGGCCGCTTGTGTTATCACAGACATGGGTCTGACTGTCCTCCCCTGAGCAGCCAGCACCTTCATCAGCTTCCAAACTGGGAAACTGAATTGGGAGGGAGTCTCACCACCCCTCTCCGCCCAGGGTAATCCTGTATTCCCAGATTGTATCTCTTGAATGATCACCCATTCCCTTCCTTCTTACAGGCCGTTATGACAGCAGTGTGATCCCCTCCCTGTCTGTGTTATCCACCTAACTCTCAGCATCATAGATGTCTTACAGAATCTCCAGTCATTAAATGACCCGGTGTTTGTCTCGAACACCAGCAGGGGCTATGACTTCCCAATGTAACAGAAAACGTTTTCCTTTGACCAACCGGCACTACCATGACTTAAGCTGAAACGTGTTTAGTCTTACTCAATGAATTACGTTGTGTAAAGTTAATAACAGTGGCATACGTTTAACATGCATTCGCTTATCGGCCTGTAGCTGACTGAGATTCTTTATGATACTGATTCAGACTTTCATTTACTCCTGATACATCAGCCTTCAGCCCTGCTTCCAGGAAAGAAAATGTCAATTTGCTGCAATTTACAGCAAGTAACGGTTTATTATGAGCAAATGAACTCACTTTTTCTTCTGTGAAGACGCTTATGTTTTTTTCAAAATCAATGCAGGGGATCACAGCAGCAGAAAGATATGTCTCTCCTGCTTCCACTCCACTCTGCTCCCTCACAGGGTCACCGTCTCGGTGACACCCAGGTATGTGTAGTCCCTCACGGAGATATTTCTGTCACTGACAACCACAGTTGAAATGTTGGGCCACAGGGCGGTGTGGTTGATTGGTGCGGGTGTCCCAGAGATGTTCCCTAAAGCGCAATGCTAGGAGATGTCCAGTCTCCCTAATGTAGAGGAGACCGCATCGGGAGCAACGGATCCACAATATGACATCCCAACTCTCCTTTCAATGCTCTGCCCAATGAAGGTAACCATCCCAAACGCCTGATTCACCAGCCTGTGTACCTGTGACACCACTTTCAAAAAACTGTGTACCTGCACCCCTGGTTCACTGATTGACCACACGACCCAGGGCTCGAACATTAACTGTGCAAGTCCCACCCTGGTTTGTTTCACCAAAATGGAACACTTCACATTTATCTAATTAAACTCCATCTGCTATTCTTCAGCCCACTAACCCAGCAGTATTGTTCATCTTGTTGTATCAGAGATAACCTTCTTCACTGCTCATTTTACCACCAATTTCAGTGTCACCCAAAAACACTTACTTACCAGGAAACCAATATTCCCTTCCAAACCATTTATCCAAATGATAAATAACAGTGGACCGACTACACCGCTGGTCACATGCCTCCAGTCAGAAAAATAACATGTCTCCCATCACCCTCTGTCTTCTACCATCAAGCCAATTTTGTATCCAGTTGACTAGCTCCTCCTGAATGCCTTATCCTTTTGCATTGATCTGAGCTTATTACCCAGTTTACCACATGGAAGGTAGAACACAGAACAGTACAGCACAAAACCCTTTGGTCATGATGCCATGCCAATAATTTATCCGACTGTAAGGTCAAACTTACTACATACCCTTCATTTTACGATCATCCATGTGCCTATCCAAAAGTCTACTAAATGTACCTAATGTATCTAATTTTACTACCACAGCTGTCAGTGCATTCCACCCACCAGCCACTGTGTAAAAAACCTACCTCTTACATCTCCCCTTAACCATCCTCCAATCACTTAAAATCATTCTCCCTCATAATAGCCATTTATGCCATGCAAAAGTGAAGTCTCGCATTATTCACTGTCTACGCCTTACACCATCTTGTTCACCTGGACCATGTTACCCCTCACCCTTCTTCACACCAATGAGAAAAGCGTTACCTCCCTCAACCTTTCTTCATAAGACATGCTCTCCAGTCCAGGCAGCATCCTGGTAAATCTCCTCTTTACCATCTCTAAAGCTTCCACATCCTTTCTGTAATGAGGGAACCTGAACTGAACACAATATTCCAAGTGGGGTCTAACCAGGGCTCTATAGAGCTGCAGCATACCCTCATGGATTTAAACCTCAATTCCCCCAGCTAAGAAAAGTCAACACAACATATTCTTTCTAAACAACCCTATCAGCTTGGGTGGCAACTTTGAGGGATCTATGGACATGTAACCCAAGATCCTTCTGTTCCTCTACATTGCCAAGGTTCCCACCTTTAACTCTGTAATCTAAAATCAAATTCGACCTTCCAAAATGAATCACTTCACATTTTTCCAGACTGAACTCCATCTGCCACTTCTCAGCCCAGCTCTGCATCCTCTCAATGTCCTGTTGCAACCTACAACAGCCCTTCACATTATCCACCACTCCACCAACCTTTGTGACAGTGGCAAACTTACTGACCCACCCTTTCACACCCACATCCAAGTCATTTATAAAAATCACAAACAGCAGGGTTCTCGGAACAAATCCCTGCAGAACACCAATGGTCACCGAGCTCCAGGATGAATGCTTTCCATCTTCCATCACCCTCTGTCTTCTGTGAGCCAGGAATTCTGTATCCAGACAGACAGGTTTCCCTGTATCCCATGCCTCCGTAATTTCTGAATTAGCCATAAACGTGTTGTGTCACATTCTCGAAGGATTCAATAAGATTTGAGGCATGATCTGCCCATTACAAAGCCCCATGCTGACTATCTCTAATGAATCATAAATCATGTCTCTCAGAGTCGTCCTCAATAATCTGCACACCACAGACATAAGGATGACAGGTCTGTAATTCCCAAGATTATCCCTATTACCTTTCCTGAACAAGGGAATAAAATTTGCCACCCTCCAATCATTTGGTATGACTCCAGTGGACAGTGAGGGTGCAAAGGTCATCGCCAAAGGTACAACAATGTCTTCCCTCGCTTCCTGTCGTAACTTTGGACATATCCCTTCGGGTGCGACAGACTTATTTATTCCAAGTATTACAAAATTCTCAGCTCATCCTCCTTCTTAACATCAACCTGTAAACATGTATCAGTCCTTTTCATGCTGTCCTCACAAATGACAAGGTCCATCTCAGTCGTAAATACTGAGGCATAGTATTTATTAAGGACCTCCCCTACCTCCTCCAACTCCAAACACAAGTTCCCTCCACTATCCCTAATCAGCCTTACCCTCACTCTGGCCATGCTCTTGTTCCTCATGTAAGTGGAGAATGCCTTACAGTTTTCCTTAATCCTTCCCAACAAAGCTTTTTCATGCCCCCTCAAGCTGTCCTAAGTCCATTCTTCAGTTCCTTCCTGGTACCTTCAGAGAATCCCTACAGTGTGGAAACAGGCAATTTGGCCCAACAACTCCATACCAAGACTCCAAAGAGTATTCCACCCAGACCCATTCCCCCACCATATTACTCGACACTTTCCATGACTAAAATGCCCAAGCCTACACATCCTTGAAAACTACGGGTAATTTAGCACGGCTGATTCACCTAACCTGCACATCTTAGGGATGCCGGTGGAAAGCGGAGCACTGGGAGAAAACAAACGCAGATGATGGGAGAACATGCAAACTCCACATACAGTCGCCGGGGGCTGGAATGAAAATCAGCTCCCTGGTGCTAGGAGGTAGCAGTGTTAACCACGGAGACACCCTCTAGAGTTCTACTCGATTCTTGCTTCCTCAACCTTAAGTCAGCTTCCTTCTTCCTCTTGACTAGACGTTCTACATCCCTTGGAATCTTGTCAAATTATTTGCTGAGGTCCGTGTGGACAACATTGACTGCTCTACATTCATCTATCTCTTGGCAACGTCCTCATTCCTGTTGAAGGGCTCCGGTCGGAAATGTCGATTTTCCTGCTCTTCAGATGCTGCCGGACCTGCAGTGCTTTTCCAGCAAAACCCTCTCACGTCTGATCTCCAGCATCTGCAGACCTCACTGTCTCCACCACCTCGAAGAGTCAATCCAGTTTGTGAAACACTGTTATCCTCTCACAAAGCCATGTTGACTATCTCTAATCAGCCCTTGCCCTTCCGAATATACGTAACTCCTTTCTCTCAGAAGCTCCTCCAACAACTTACCCTTCACCGGGCTGTAATTTCCTGGTTTTTCCCTTCAGCTTAAAGTGATGGAACAGCATTAGCCGCCCTCTAGTCTTCCAGAACCTCACTGCGTCTGTTGATAATGTAAATATCTCTGTTAGGGAGACTGCTATCTCTTCCCTAGCTTCCCACGATGTTCCAGGATCGACCTAATGAGCTCCTGAGGATTGATCGACCTTTATTTGTTTTAAGATTACAGCACTTTCTCTTCTCTGTTGAGGATTCTTTCCAAGACATCACTATTTATTTCCCCAAGCTCCCGAGTTTCCATGTCTTCCTCCATAGTAAATACTGACAAGATTTTTTTTTGCTAAGATCTCACCATCTCCCCTGGTTCCACACATAGGTGAGTTCATTGATCTTTAACGGGCCCTATTCTCTACCAGGTTACTCTTTAGCCCTTCTTGAAACTTGTGCAAAGGCTTCTGAAAATTCAAATAATCCATAACCTCCGTACCACCACATCTCCAACACCCTTATCTACTCTACCATTTATATTCACACCAACAAATAAAATCCAACAGGCTCAATAACAACGTCTCTTGTATAAAATGTGTTTCTTAAGGTCCACGTATCCTTTCTAACACATTTCAGCATGCTCCTGACTTACTGTCAGGCTAACAGTAATTGGTTTCAGACTGACAACGAAAAGGGTTGTGGAAGTTCTTGTTTATTAATCTGAAAAAGGTAGCTCACAGGGTCAGCAGGTAATAGAGAAGGTAAATCAAATGCTGACATTTATTACAAAGGGAATGGCATCTAAAAAGAGGGAGATCTAGGATAAGGTACAATTCAGACCACACCTAGAACATTATGAGCAGTCTGAGTGCCCTAAGAAACGACATTGTCACATTGGAGGCAGGCCGGTGAAGGGTCACTCAGCTGGTCCTGAGAATGGAGGGATTTTCTCATGAGGTGGAGTAGATGGAGGTTGAACCCATTGACATTCAGAAAACATGAGAGAGAAATTGAATGAAACATTCAAGATTCTGGGGGGATCTGACAGTTTAGATTACTTACATTGTGGAAACAGGCCCTTCGGCCCAACAAGTCCACACCGCCCCGCCGAAGCGCAACCCACACATACCCCTACATTTACCCCTTACCTAACAATACAGGCAATTTAGCATGGCCAATTTACCTGACCTGCACATCTTTGGACTGTGGGAGGAAAGCAGAGCACCCGGAGGAAACCCACGCCGACACAGCGAGAACGTGCAAACTCCACACAGTCAGTTGCCTGAGGCAGGAATTGAACCCGGTCTCCGGCGCTGTGAGGCAGCAAGGCTAACCACTGTGACACCATGCTGCCCAGATGCCCGGAAGTTAGAAAACAGAACCGTACAGCACAGTAATAGGCCCTTCGGCCACCATGGCTGTGCTGTCCATGATGTTATTCTAAATTCGTCCCATCTACCTGCACATAGTCCATATCCCTCTATTCTCTACCTGTTCATGTTTCTGTCCAAATGCCACTTCAATGCTATGTTCATATTTCTGCTTCTCCGACCTCCCTCAGTAACTATCATTCTCTACGTTAAAAACGTGTATCACACATCTCATTTAAACTTCCTCTTTCTCAGCTTAAATCTCTGTGCTCTACTATTTGAAACTTACACATTGGAAAAGAGATTCTGACTATCCACATGACCTGTCCCTGCCATAATTTTATTTTCCTGTACCTGGTCGCCTGTCAGCTTCTGATACTCTCACAAAACAATCCAACTTTGTTTAATTTCCTCTTATACCTAACACTCCCTTCAAAAACCTAGCACAGACAACATGCTGACAAACCCCTTTTGCACTCTCTCCAAAGGCTCCACAACCTTCCTATTGTGTGGAGATGAGAACTGCACACAGTACTCCAAACGTGGCCAAACAGAAGTTTTGTACAATTACAACATCAGATGCAAATCACTATACCCAACGTTGTGACCGATGAAGGCCAGTGTTCCCTTTGCTTTCTTTCCTATCTGAAACACTTCTGTTGCCATTTTCAGGGAGTTACTGACTTGCACCAAGATCCTTCTGTATATCAATGTCCCTCAGGATGCTAACTTTCTTCTTGAATTTGACATGACCTCAGACTTGTCCAGATTAAACTCTATTTGTCATTTCTCTGCACATCTTTCCTACCGATCTGTAACCTCCTGCACCCTTGGATCACCTTGCTCATTAACCACAACTCCATCAATTTTCATTTCATCTGCAAGAATTATCTCTGTCACTCCAGTTCGTTTCATGGTGTGAGAATCTGTAACCAGGGGGCAGAAAATCCCAGCAAGGTCTCACCCATTTAAGATGGAGATGAGGAGGAATGTCTTCACTCAGAGGGTAGAGACTCTGTGGGAATTCCTGACTGCAGGGGGCTGTTGAGGCTGGGTCATTAAGAATATTCACAACAGACTTGGTCAGATTTTAATGAATCGGGCAAATAAGTGTTTTGGGAAAAGGCAGCAAATTAGAGTTGAAGGTCATCAGATCAGCCATGATCTGATTGTAGGGCAGAGCATCCTCAATGGGCCAAATGGCCTAACTTCGCTCCTACATCTCATGGTCTGAGCTCAAACTCAATATGTCCTGCATAACATTATGGGTCTCTGTTCACAACACTCCTTTATCGTGGCATTATTAGATATTTATTATTACATAGCATTTGATCTACAATAGACAATTTTGTTGTTGGCTCCTTGATATGATGTTATAGAAAACCATCTCGTATACAATCCACGATTCCATCTATTGCAGCCCTGATACTCATCAGTTATCCACTCGGGATGGAGACCACTGTCACACACAGTTCCTGTACTGCCCTTGCTACAACTACATTCAGTGTCCTGACTGTAACCATATTTACATTACCATTAGTGGTTGGTCCCTATAAAAGAACTCTGGCCAATGATTGCTGCTGTTTGTTCATTCCCAGCTCCACCCAAATAGCCTCCAAATTTCGGACTTCAGTTCAACGTGGCTATCTCATTGATGCATTAACCTCAGCCTTTCTTCACAACTTGTTGGCTTTTTGCCTAGCCTGCCGAGATCCCAACAACCTTTCAATATTCAGTTCCCTGCGATGGTCATTCTGGATCTACATCTCCAGCATGACAGTTCGATCATATCTGTTCACTGTCATTCCATCTGCCTTATGGCGAATGGAGGGAGTCATTCCTCAGTAGTTGTAGTTTTAACAGATAGGTAGAGGTTACAGAGATAGGGAGTCTTACAGGATCTCAAGGATGTTAGAGTTAAACGGAGTTACATCTGGTCAAGAGTGTCAGTGGGACAAAGGGGCTTGGGTAATTGGAGGAATTTACAGAGATAGAGAGAGCTGGGTTATACTCTGGAGATAGGAATGGATGTAGGGAGAGGCAGCCAGAGAGAGAGGCACAGACAGTGGGTGTTTCAGGGAGAAGAGTATTATGTATACTAACAGAGATATGGAAGGTTGTAGTGACTGAACATGTTCACAGATATAAAAAGACTTCTAGGCTCTAGAAAATGCAGGTTGCTGGGTTGGAGACGGTTACACAGATGGGGAGGGTTGCATAAACTGAAAGAGGTTCCTGTGGTCAGGCGGGTTGGTGGGGTGCAGGTGAAGTTTAAATAGATTAAGATCGAAGAATTGGAGAACGATAACGAGGTTACAATTTTTTCACAGATAAGGAAGGTTTGTAGGAACTGGAGACATTTACCCAGATAGGGATGGATGGAGAGATTATAGACAAAACACATTGGCATGGAGGGTGGCATTGGTAGGAGGAGCTTACAGGGATAGACAGGACTCAGCATTTACATGGATGAAGGAATTCAGTATCTACTGGAGAAGTTTAAGGATTAGGGTGTTAGGGATTGGAGAACCTGACAGAGATAGAGAGCATTGTGTGGACTAGAGAAGATTCCAAACAGAGGAAGGATTATTGGGACTGGAGGATATTAGAGAGGTCACTAATACAGCATGGGCCAGGCCTGTTGCCTGGGACCTCCTGTACTGTCTCAGGGAGTACCAGTACAGCGGAGGGGAAAGCAGGACCCTCACAAGATGGTGGGAATTAAGCCTAGAATGTAGCCCAGCAGTGTATCTTTGTACTGTCTTCTGGGTCTGAATATAGACGTCTACTACCTCCACCCTGTGCTGTTTAGTGTGATTGATCTTACCGGCTTCAGGATTTACTGAAGGCTCCAGATCTCCCTCTCCATCTCCATCTCCACCTCTCACTGGCTGACCAAGCATTTGCAATGAGGTGATCGATGAAACAGGAGTTAGAATCACCCTGATTACCTGCATGAGTCAGAAAAAGACAGAATGGGAAATTAGACTGTTGCAGTGAAGATAACTCATGTAGAGTAGCACTGAGTCCAGCAGAGACCACGAAAAACCCAGTCTCCGTCCCTGGTCTGTGCTGTTGCGATTCGGTGGATTCTTTTGGCTCAGGATCTCAGACCAGGTGTAAGAGCGAGAGGCGCTGACAGAGGCAGCAATTAGATCCACCTAGCGAGGGATACCACATGGAGAGATACTGAGTGATATCACCAGAGTGCAGGAAGTTTTTAGGATGAAACCATGGTGGCAAAAGAAGAGGTTCTGATGCAGTGAGCACTGCTACCAGTACTCAGGGATGAGTCAGCTATTGTAATGGGATGATACAGTGCTGGGAATAGTTGACCAGGATTATGTAGAGTACTTTAAACTAACACAGACAAGGAGGGACTTGGAAAAGCTGAAAGGAAATTCCCATTTCCATAGAGAAAGATTGAAATATTGAAGCATGGGGCTGTGGCTGAGGAGAAACAGAAAGAAACAGAAGAGGCCTAGTTTAACGAAAATTGTACATCAGCAGATAAGTTTGTGAGAGGAAATTGTGATTTAAAGAGTAAATTACTATTTATTAATTTGAATGCACGAAGTATTTGCAATAAGGGATATGCACGTGTGACTTGTGATTTCTATCTAATCACCATCAGGGAGACATGGTCACAGGGTGAACAAAAGGTGGGGCATTAATATTCACGGCTACACAATATTGTGGAAAGTCAGGCAGAATGGGAAGGAGGATGGGAAACTCTCATCGCTAGGGACAACAATGGGATGATCAAGAAAATTTGTGGCCTCAGATTATCAATCATTAGGAGACAAAATTCTGGGTAATAAGAGTCAGAACACAGAATTGGAAGGACAGTCCTTAGACCCTTTTCAGCATTACATTGTAAGGCATGGCATTGGACGGGGAATTATTGGAATTTGTAAAAAAAGGCAGTAGGACAACTGAATTCAACTTTCCTATCTCACCATCTTATTGGTGATGGGTCACAGACGAGGCTGACTCTCTCCCACTCTCAGGGGGAGGGGGAGTCTGTAGGTGGCTGTACAGACCAATGTGGCCTTCCACAGACTCCGTTATACTTGGGGGAGAAGGTGGCCATGGGAAGGGGTGGGTGAGATGTTGGTGTGACAGCACGCTCCTTGTGCTGTTTTCTTCTGGATTCCCCTTTCTGCCCACAGCAAGTATCGAGGTGTTCGATACCTTACCAATGCTCTTCCCCCACTTCGGACAGTCTTGACCCAGTAATTCCCAGGAGTTACCAAATTTGATTAAGAGCTGCTGAGAATACAAAAATAACCGAACAATTCTGAAGAAGTCAATGCTTTAGAAATATGGATTTTTTTTAAAAAAGGGATCACTAGGGGTCGACTAGCAGGGTGAGTGCAGTAGGAAGAGGAAACATTGTCAGGGTTTAATCAGATGATAGGAACAGGGAGAGTTGAAGGCGCTGGAGGTAGTAACAGTGTTACAGAGAGAGGCAAAGGCCTGAACAATGTTACTAAGCCAGTATGAATTGTTACAGCTGGAGTGGTTTGCAGAGGTAGAGATGGACATGTATTTTCATTGATTCCTTCATGGGCTGAGGATGTCACCGGTTGGTCCAGTGTACATTACCCCACTGCTAATTGCTCAGAGGTAGCTCAGAGTCTGACATATTACTGTGGGTCTGGAGTCACATGTGACCACTTCAGGTTAGAATGTCAGATGCCCTTCTCTCAAGGACATAAGTGAACCAGTTGTGCTTTTCCACATAATCAATAATGCTTTATGGTGGCTTCACTAATGTTCCGTACAGCCACAACATGACATCCCAACTCCTAATCTCAATGCTCTGACCAATGAAGATAACCATCCCAAATGCCTGCTTCACCAGCCTGTCTACCTGTGACACCACTTTCAAAAGAAAACTGTGTATCTGCATCCCTGGGTTTCTGATTGATAACACTACCCAGGGGCTGAACATTAACTGTACAAGTCCAGCCTGGTTTGCCTTAGCAATACGCAACATCTTGCATTTGGCCACATGTTATTCCTAAACGCATTGGTCTAGCAGTACTGTTGACCCCATTGTACTCTTAGATAACCCTCTTCGCTGTCCACTTTACCACTAATTTCAGTCTCACTCACAAACCTGCTAACGATGACTCCTGTATTATCATCCAAACCGTTTATATAAATGATACACAACAGTGACCCAGCACCGAACCCCATGGCACACCGTTGGTCACAGGCATGCAGATTGTGTAGTAACCCTCTCTGAACATGCTCTGTCTCTTACCGTCAATCCTGTTTTGTATCCAGTTGGTGAGCGCTCCCTGGTTATGTGTGATCTAAACATAATAACAAGTCTGCCATGCAGACCCTTGTCCAAGGCCTTGCTAAAGTCCATGGAGACACCATCCATTGCTCTGCCTTGATCTGTTATTTGTCTACCTCCACAAACACTCAGTCATCAGTTTCCACCCACAAAGCAATGTTGATTATCGCTAATGAGTTCTTGCCTTTCCAAATGTATGATGATCCTCTCTCAGAATCGAGTCCAACAAATTACCCTCCCATCAGTCTCACTGGCCTATAGTGGCTGTCACTGATACAAATATCTCTGCGAAGGGCTCTGTAATTCCTCCCTAGCTTCTCACTAGGCACTGGGATACATCTGATCATGTCCCAAGGTTTTATCTAACTTTTTGCATGTTAAGACATACATCACCTCCTGTTCTCAAATTTAATCTCTCTTCAAGATATCACGATGTATTTTCCCAAGTTTTCGAGCTTCCATATCTTTCTTCACAGTAAATCCTAACGCAAAATATTTGATTTGGATATTCCACATCAACAGTGATTCCTCATAGACAGCCCCATTGACCTTTCAGGGGCCCTATTCTCTCTCTCACTACTCTTCAGCCCTGGTTAAAACTTGTCAAAATGCTTCTGAAATTTCAAATATACCCCTCCTGCCACTAGCCTCCCCCACCCTTACCTATTCTGCCATTTATGGTGACACCAAAATATAGAATTCAGCAGATTTAAAAATATACTCCTTTTAAAATATCATGCATCTCCAATTGTTTCTAAGTGTCCAGTTATCGTTTATTGCCATATCCTTTATAATACACTCCAGCACGTTCCTGATTTACTGTCAGGCTAACACTGTTTGGTTTCAGACTGACTGCACAAAGGGTTTTGGGAATCATTGTGTACCAATCTGAAAAAGGTAGCTTACAGGGTCAGCAGGTAATTGAGAATGTAAAGCAAATGCTGCCATTTATTACAAATGGAATGGAGTCAAAATACATAGATTTCTTTCTAAAACTATACAAGGTACCAGTCAGCCCACCCCTCGAATAGTATGAACAGTGTGAGTTCCCGAAGGGAAGCTATTCTTGTATTGGAGGCAGGTCAGAGAAGGATCACTCAGCTGATCCTGGAGTTGGTGGGATTTTCTCATAGAAAGAGGTGGCGTAGACTGAGGTTGAACCATTGACATTTCAAAAAATCGCAAAGAAATTGAACAGAACATCTAGGATTCGGAGAGGCTCTGCCAGGTAGATGCCAGGAAATTCGAAAATCCAACAGTGCAGCACAGCAACAGGCCCTTTGACTCGCCATTTGTGGAGGCTGTGGATGGAGTGATTTGGTCAGCTTAAGGAGAAGGGAGAGAAGGAGTGACTGGGGGAGGTGAAAGAGATAGGGAGGGAGGGAGTGAATGGAGGCGGTTACAGAAATAGAAAGGGATGGATTAACTATGGGAGGTTACAGAGATAGAGGGGCTTTTGGAGTCTGACCGAGACTTAATGAGATAGGGATGGTCAATCATCCTGTGGAGGCTGGAGGAGGTGACTGAAAAGGAATGTGTGAATGGGTTGGATAAAGTTACTGTGACAGGGAGGATTATAGGATGTAGTGTTCATTGGAGAAACATATATTGTCGTCTTTTCCAGAAGTGGTCATAGGCAAATGTTTCTAAAGACTCAATGAGATTACATGCACAGGCAGGGGAGTAGGAAGAGAAGAGTTTACTGAGATTTGGACTATTTTGTAGAGATAGAAGAGATTTATTATGACCATGAGGTTTGCAGAGATGAAATGACGTGATAAGGAGGCGAGTAGGGATAGGATGACGTACAGTGATAGCGAGGAACTGGAAGAGGTTGGATGAAGTTAGTAATACAGAGGGGTGTTGACACTGGATGGTTCTTCAGACAGAAGGAGGTTACAGAAAGAGGGAGCTGTACAGAGTGGGCTTGGATACAGCCATAAAGAGGATGTTTCAGGTACATGGATGGTATTAGTGCTTTACGAGGTTACAGAGTCAGGAAGGCTAGTAGTGATGGCAGGAGGTAGAGTAAGGAAACATTGTCGTGTTGGGAGAAGGTCACAGCGACAGACGATATCACAGAGGATGGATGCGGTTGCAGACATGGGGAAGGTTAAATTGGCTTCAGAACACTATACACAGGGAGGGTTGCAGGGATTGGAGCATGTTACACTGGCAGGAAAGGCTGAAGGGACTGGAGGAGTTTACTCAGATAGGGAGGTCTGTTCGGATAGTATGATTTCAGGGGCCATGTGGTGATGAAGGACAGGAGGCAGGAATGTTATAGGGATTGAAGGTGATAGTGATATGATGTGCTGTAGGGGCTGGAGGAAGGTACACAGATGGGAGTGGTTGGTAAAGTCTGGAGGATGCTACAGAGACAGGGCGGGCTGTGGGTATTGTGCAAGTTGACAGTAATAGGGATTATTGTAATGACTAAAGGAGGAGATTGCTGGGATTGGGAACATTATTCAGATTGGAGCAGTTGACAGAGACAGGGAGAATATTCAGCATTGGAGTAGGTTTTAAATATACAGTGGGATTGTAGACAAGGGAGGAAGTTACAGGGATAGGAACTGTTCTCAGAGTAAGAAGCATTCAGGGCACTGGCTCAGATAAGGTGGACTGAAAGGTGAGTTTCCGTGCTGTATGACTCGATGATAGGACAACAGAGAATGTATGAGAGGGACCAGGGAACAGAAGGATCTTAAGCTTCAATACCACTTACATAAGGGAGGCCTGTTTTCCCCTCTGTTGTACTGATGCTCACTGAGACAGCACAGGCCTGGATTGATAACTGTGAACTCGCTATACTGTCTCAGGAAGGCTCAGGACAGCAGAGCTGGAAAATAATCCTCTTACAAGAGGGTGGAGATTGAGACTGGGAGCTTTATGACCTGTGTTTGCCCTTCAGCACTGTATCTATAACATGTGCTGTGAGCTGAAGATTCTCGCCCTTTAAATGTCCTCTGCTCTGGTCACTGTGAGTGATATTACCTCGCTACAGGATTTATTGAAGGATCCAGATCTCCCTGCGCTCCAGCTGACCCACTGCATTCGATGAGGTGATGGACGACCCATCCAGCAGTTGGGAAGTCTATTGAGTCAGGACCTTCCTGATTACCTGCAAGAGGCAGAGAAATAGACAGAATGGGAAATTAGACTGATGCTGTGAGGGTTACACATGGAGATTGGCACTGAGTCCCACAGAGATCTGGAAAATCCCAGTTTACATCCCTGGCCTGTGCTGTTGCATCTCTCTGTAGTAGAGAATTCTGTTGGCTCAGGATCTGGTGTAGCTGCAAGAGGGAGAGGTGCTGACAGAGGCAGCAATTAGACCCTCAGTGAGGGATACCACATGGAGAGATACTGAGTGATATTACCAGAATGCAGGAAGATGTCAGGATCAAACAGTTGTGTGGGGAGAAAGGTTTCTGTGCTCAGGGATGAGCAACGTGTGAACACGTGAAGTGATATCCTAGTGATATTAATGTTAGGGCATGTATCCAAAACGTCATCCAATGTTCAGGGGAGACAGGTTTGAATTTCACTATCAGAAATGGTGGAATTTCAAATCAATAGTTTAATAATAATTAACAATCCATAAATATGTATGAAACCATTGCTAATGTACAAAAACTCCAAACACCTGTCCTTTCGAGAAGGACATCTGCCCATCCTCACGTGGTCTGCACGACATACACACAGCAAAGTGTTTTCCAAATCCAAATAGAAAACGTGATGCATCGGAGCAGCGTGGGGATGTGGCTGAAGACAAGCAGAAAGGAACAGGATGGGATAAGGTTTAACTAAAACTCTACATTAGCAAATTGGTTTGTGATAGGAAATTGTGGAAAAGAGTACAGAACTTTTATTTTCCCTATCGACAAAGTCTCTTCAATAAGGTAGCTGAATTTGTGACACAGAGATGAAAGAGATTTAGACAGCAGAGAGATGTGGTTACAGGGTGAACAAAAGGTGGAAGGTTCAAAACCTAGTGGAAACTCAGGCAAAATGGACGACGCTAACAATAATGGGTAACAAAGGCATTAGATAGAAAGCGGGGGGGGGGGGGGGGGGGGGACGACGACGACGATGGTCACAAAATATTCTTAGCAGATAATGTTAAGGATAAGCCACAAGATATTTAATAAGTACAGTTAGAGTAAGAGGATCCCCAACTAAGCAGTGGGGCCTGTTAGAATCCAAAGGGACAATCAGTGAATGGAGCCAGAGGAAGTAGGTGAGGTCTTCAATTAATACTTTCCATCTGTATTCAAACAGGAAAAAGACATTGTAGCCGTGGATTTCAGTTGGGGTGGTGAGGTTCTCAAACATGTTAAGATCAATGAGAAGGAGGCGTTAAATTTATTCACAGGCAAAAAGGCGTCGAATTTCCCGGTAACAATAATATATATCCCAGGCTGCTATGGGAGGGAAGGGAGCAGATTGCTGGGCCCCTGTTGGATATATTTAATACTTTGCTGGCCACAGGTGAAGTGGCGAATGACTGGAGGATCGCTCATGTGGTTCCTTTGTCCAGGAAGGGCAACAGGGAATGGCCAGGTAATTACAGAGCAGATAGTCTGACAGCAGGGGGAGGGAAATTATTGGAAACAATTCTGAGGAACACGATGAATCAACATTCGAAAGGACAGGAATTCATTAGGGATTGTCTGTATGGATTTGGTAGAGGACTGTACTCTGATATTGATGAGGCCAGTGCAGATGGTGTGGTTTAAATGGAGTTCATTAAGGCCTTTGACAAGGTCTCACATGGAAGGCTGGTCCTAAAGGGAAGAGCCCATTGGATCCAATGCAAGTTGGCAAATTGGATCCACAATTGGTGGAGGGTGTTTTCACGATTGGAAGCCTTTGCCCAGCGGGTGTACCACAGGGATCTGTGCAATAACCATTGCTGGTTATTATGTACATTAATGCAGTTGTATAAGACTCTGGTGCGGCCGCATCTGGAATATTGTGTGCAGTTTTGGTCGCCATACTATAGGAAGGATGTGGAGGCACTGGAACGGGTGCAGAGGAAGTTTACCGGAATGTTGCCTGGTATGGTAGGAAGATCCTATGAGGAAAGGCTGAGGCACTTGGGGTTGTTTTCATTGGAGAAAAGAAGGTTTAGGGGTGACTTGATAGAGGTGTACAAGATGATTAGGGGGTTAGATAGGGTTGACAGTGAGAACCTTTTCCCACGTATGGAGTCAGCTATTACAAGGGGGCATAGCTTTAAATTAAGGGGGGGGGGTAGATATAGGACTGATGTTAAGGGTAGGTTCTTCACTCAGCGAGTCGTAAGTTCATGGAATGCCCTGCCAGTAGCAGTAGTGGACTCTCCCTCTTTATGGGTATTTAAGCGGGCATTGGATAGGTATATGGAGGATAGTGGGTTAGTGTAAGTTAGGTGGGCTTTGATCGGCGCAACATCGAGGGCCGAAGGGCCTGTACTGCGCTGTATTCTTCTATGTTCTATGTTCTATCTCGCATGTGAAAGGAGAAGGTATCATTAGTCGATTTGCAGATGACATGAAAGCTGAGGGTGTTCTCCACAGTGAGGGGGATGGTCTCAGCCTGTAGTCTGGTATCGATCAGATGATAAACTGAGCAGAGTAATGGCAGATGGAGTTTACTTCTAATCACTGTGAGATAACGCACTGTGGGAAGTCTCACAAGGGAACGATATTGATCATGATTGGTAGGTCGTCCTGGAGTACTGAGGAACACATGGAGCTTGGTGGACAAGTCCCTGGATGTCTGAAAGGTGTCAGCATAAGTAGACAGGGTAGGGAAGACACCTGAACTGGGAGCAGGAGGGGGACCCATATCCTGATGGGGAGAGCTGCTGGAGCTGCTCGAGAGGATTTAAACCATCTTGCAGGGGTGTGGGACCCCAAACAGTTGTAAGGCCAAAAGAAATTTGAGGCTGGTACAGATGTTCAAGAGAGCAATATAAATAGACAAGGCAGGCAAGAACATAGCAGACAATGAGGGAAAACTGGTGGATTAAACTGCAGTTATTTCAATGCAAGTGGCCGGACTGATAAGGCAGATGAACCCAGAGCATGGATAGTAACATGGGACTGGGATATCAGAGGTATTACAGAAACACAGCTAAGGGAGGGACAGATGATTCAGGAAGGACAGAACAGGAGGCAAAACTGGAGGAGAGCTGGTGGTTTTGATTGGGTGAAACATTCCAGCAGGACCTAGAGAGAGTATTCATGCAGAATCGCCCAGTTCAGCGATATTGGTGGCACTGAGAAATAAAAATTGGTCATTAGTTTGCTATGGTCGTACTACAGCGATAGGCAATGGGAGATGAAGGAGCAAATATGTCAGGAGATTTCAGATATCTCTTAGAATAATAGGGTTGGAATGGTATGGGATTTTAACCTTTCCAAACCTGGACTGGGATTGTTACTGTGTTAAGCATTTGGATGGAAGGAATTTGTTAATTGTGTTCCTGAAACTCCCAGTCATTATGTAAATGGCCCAACTGGAGAATGGGGCTAAACATGACCTTCCCTTGGGAAACAAGGTAGGGAAAGGGACTGAGGTGTTAGTGGGGGAGCGCTTTGGAAAGTCACGACATTTGTATTAATTTGAAAGTAGCGATGGAAAAGGACAGGCCTCGTCCACAAGCTCAAGTTATACAATGGAGCAAGATAGTATTAGAAATGAATTTTTAAAGGCTATTTGCAGGTAAAGGGAAGTCTGGCAAGTAGGAATATTTTAAAAGCGGGATAAAATGAACATTCAGCACTAGCATATTCCTGTTAGTGTGCAGCTCAATGCTGACAGAATTAGGAAACACTGGCTGAGTTTCGAGGGTCTGGTCAAGAAATAAGTGGGCACATGTCATATATAACTGGCTGACTCAAGGGAATCCCTTCAGGAGCATCGGGGCTGTAGAAATACACTTAGGATGGAAATCAGCAATGTCAAAAGGGGACACGAGATCGCTTTGGCAGAGAAAGTTAAGGAGAATCCAAAGAGACACGACAAGTGTATTAAGAGCAAAAGAAGAGATCGAGACAAACCCGGTCTCCTTAATGATCATTGAAGGCAACGATGTGTGAAACTACAAGATCCGAGACAAATATTTCACTTTGGAACTTACTGTGGATAAGGACTGGGGCGCTCAGGGAACTAAACAGTGTTTGGCCTGACTACTATTGGAATACTGTGTGCAATTCTGGTCTCAATGCCATCGGAAGGATGTTGTGGAACATGAAAGGTTTCAGAAGAAATGAACAAGGATGCTGCCAGGGTTGGAGGGTTTGCGCTACAGGGAAAAGCCTGAATAGGCTGGGGCTGTTTTCACTTGAACATGGGAGGCTGAGGAGTTACCTGATAAATGTGTTTAAAATCATGATGGTCATCGATAGGGGCAACAGACAAGGTCTTTTCGACAGGGCTGGTGGATTCCAAACCAACAGGGCATAGCTTTACAGTGCGAGGGAAACTTTTCAAAGGGACCTAAAGGACAACTGGCTCCTGCACAGTCTATGCAATAAGCTGCTAGAGGAAATAGTGGAGGCTGATAGAAATACATTTAAAAGGCATGTGGATGGGTATATGAACAGGAAGGGTTTAGTGGGATACTGGCAAAGTTCTGGCAAAAGTGTCTAGATACGTCATGCAGGAGTTGGTCCGAAGTTGTTTCCGTGTTGCACATCTCTGTGACTGAATCTCTTGGAATGAGTCCACATTATCGAAGAGGAGATGCTGGAAGTTTTAAAACCACAAAGGTGGATAAATCCCCAGGCCCTGATCAAATGTATCTCAGGACATTGTGGGAAGCTGTTGGAGAAATTGTAGGGCCCCTAACCGAGATATCTGTACCATGTGTGATAAGCTGTTAGGCTGGAGGGTGGCATTGTGGACAGTGAAGAAGGTTTTCTGAGATTACAAAGGGATCCGGATGAAATGTGTGAATGGCTGAAAAACTGTAGATGGAGTTCAATCTGAATAACTGTGAGGTAATGCATCTGGTGCAACAAACATGGGTAGGGCTTACACAATTAATGGTAGGACCTTCGGTAGTGTTGTAGAACAGACGGACCCCGGGTTCAGAAACATAATTCTTTGAAGTTTGCAACATGGAGAGACATGATGTTTAAAAAAGGTGCTTGCCTCACTTGCTTTCATTGCTCAGTCCTTTGGATATAGGAGTTGGGAAGTCACAATGAGATTTTACAGGCCATTGGTGAGACCTCTTCTGGAATACTGTGTCCAGTTCTGGTCGCCCAGTTATAGGAAGGATATTATTAAGTTGGAGAGGGTTCAGATGAGATTTACTGGGATGTGGCTGGTTATGGAAGTTTTCAGTTATAAATAAAGGCTGAATAGGTTGGTATTTTTTCATTGAAACCTGAATGTTGACAGATGACCTCATAGAAGTTTATAAAATAACGAGGGGGATAGATAGAAGTAATGGGAGTTGTCTTTTCCCGTGGACAGGGGAGTTTCAAGACTAGGAGCTACATTTTTAATTGTAAGAGGAGAGACATTTTTTAAAAAGACATGAGGGGCACATTGTTACACAGAGAGTGGGTTGTGTGTGGAATGAACTTCCCAAGGAAGGGGTGAACTTGGGGACAATTACAATGTTTAAAAGACATTAGGATTAGTACAGGTTTGAAGGGATATGATCAAGGAACAGGCAGGTGGGACGAGATCAGTTTTAGAGACTGGTTAGCGTTAACCAAGCAGTGCGGTATGACTCTCTGACTATGATTATAATGATGTGTCATTAATTAATAAAGGCTGCAAGAGGAAGCCAGGGAACTACAGACTGATGAACGAGACATCAGGGTGGGTCAGTTATTGCAGGTCATTCTGAGAGGTAGGACTTACATGCATTTGGAAAGACAAGGACTGATTACAGCAGCCTGCACGGTTTGGTGCGTGGGAAAACATGTCTCACAAACTTGACTGGAGTTTGTTCAAGATGTGACCAAGAAGATAGATGAAGGCAGAGCAACAGACGCTGTTTCTGTCTTCAGCAAACCCTTGGTCAGGGTGTAGCATGATACGTTGGTTAGTAAGGGTAGATCACAAGAGATCAGGGAGAGCTAGCCTTCTGGATACGAAATGGGATGACAGTGGGAGACAGAGGGTGGTGGGAGGGGGTTGTTGTTCAGACTGGGGCCTCTGACCAGCAATGTGCTGTAAGGATTGGTGCTGGGACCACTGTTGTGCACCATTTACATAAACGATTTGAGTGAAAATTTCGGACCCCCTGTTATTATGTTTGTGGATACCAAGATTAGTGGAAGAGTGGGCGGGGAAAATAGTTATTGAAGGGGATGTTAATCAACTGGGCCAGTGGGCCAAGGAATGAAAGATGGAGTTTAATTCAGGTGTTGAATTTAGTTCAGACAAACCAGGGAGGACTAATACAGTTAATGGTAGGGCTCTGGACAGTGTTAACGAACAGAGAGAGAGACCAAAGAGTGCAGTTACATTGTTCCTTGGAAGTGGCATCAGTGGTGGACAGGGTGGGGAAAGCAGCATTTGGGACACTTGCCATCAGTGGCCAGAGCATTGAGTACATAAGTTGGAGATATTTGTAACATTGCCGTCACTATTTCTCCTAGGCAGAGGAGGCCACGGGGTGATGTTACAAAGGTTTATGAAACCAAGTAGGGCCTAAGTAAGGTGAATAGCCAAGGGTAGGTGAGTCCAATGCTAGAGGAAAAAACGTGAGGTGACAGAGCAAGGAATTAAAGAGGGAGCTGAGGGGCAACATTTTCCACAGAGGATGGTGCATGGATGGAATGGACTGCCAGAGGAAATGGTAAAAACAAGTACAATTACAACATGGAAAGGACACTTGAGCAGGTACGCGGAGAGGTGAAGATTTGAAGGGATATGGACCAAACACAGGCAAATGCAACTCATTCCATTTCGGAAACCTCAACACAAAAAGTCATGCAGCACAGAAACAGACCCGATGTCTCCAGTTGCTGGAGGAGCAGACTATTGAGACAAGACATATTGTAGAGACTGAAGCAAGTTACAGCGATATGGACAGTCGTCTGGACTGGAGATTTCAAATGTGACAAATAATTGGTGAGAGGGGAGGGGATGACAGAGATAGGAACTGTTATGGGAGTTAGAATGATTGAAGACACTGGTCCACAAGACAAGCCATAGATACAGTGTTGGAGAGGGAATAGGGAACAGAAATATCCCAGGCAGCATTACTACCCTCTCATTGCAGGCCTGCATTCCCCTCTGTTATCCTGGTGCTCACCAAGACAGCAAACGCTTGGATTGAAAACTGGGAACTCCCGATGCTGTCTCAGTACAACAAAACTTAAAGTACGGGTGGTGATTGACCCTGAGGTGTGTCTGTACTGTGCTCCCCCTCCAGCACTATGTCTATGTCATGACCTGTTAGCTAATATTTGGAGCCGTCTCATTGCTCTCTGCTCTGGCGACAGGATTTATTAAAGGCTCCCGACCTCCATGACCTTTGTCTCTCTGGCTGACCAATCATCTTCCCAACCAGCAGTTGGCAAGTCTATTGAGTCAGGAACTCCATGAGTACCTGTAGAGGACACAGAAATAAGCAGAATGGGAAATTAGACTGATGCTGTGAGGACTACAGATGTAGAATGGCACTGAGCCCACAGAGATCTGGAAAATCCCAGTCTCCAATCCTGGCCTGTGCTGCCTCATCTCTCTGTAGTGGAGAATTCTGTTGGTTCAGGATCTGGAGTAGCTGCAAGAGTTAGAGACGCTGACAGAGGGATCAATTAGACTCACACAGTGACGGATCCCACATGGAGAGATACTGAGTGATATCACCAGAGTTCAGGATCAAATAATTGTGCGGGAAGAAAGGGTTTTGAATCATGTAACACTGGGATGCGCAACCTGTGAGCAGGCGAAGTGATAGCCTAGTGGTATTATTCTGAGACAATTTATACAGAAACTCAGCAAATGTTCTCTGGACACAGGTTCAAATCCCACCATTGTAAATGATTAAATGTGAATTAAATGCTTCGAAAACGATGTAATTAAAAACCTGTAAATGAGTATTAAACAATTACTGATGTTAAGAAAAATCTATCGCGTGCAATTCTGTCTTGAGTGAAGATGGGACTGGGATATCACAGGTATTACAGAAACACATTTAGGGAGGGACAGGACAGGCAGCTCAATCTTCCAGGGGTCAGATGCTGCAGGAAGGACAGAAGGGGAGCTGAGAGAGGAGGAGAGCTGCTGGTTCTGATTGGGTGAATCATCACAGCAGGACTGAGAGAGGATATTCCTGCAGGACCGCCCAGTGAAGCTGTGTTCGTGGAATTAATCAATAACAATGGGGCTTCCCTTTCCTCTGATTGTTCTACAGACCCCGAGAGCCCCGCCCTCCTGCACCTTGACCTTCTCAAGATGGCGGCCCTGAGGCCCGCGCTCCCTCTTCCCTCAAATAAATGGCGGCCGTGACCCTGGGCCGCTTCCCAGATCAGAGAACGCCACTTCCTTACCCGGGCCTGGAGGGTCTTTTCCGAGTTTTTTTTTTAACCTTTATCCGGGACTTGTGAATTCTCTCCGCTCCTTTCTCCCAGCGAGGATCCCGCACACCGCCTCTGATCGCTGCTCTCTGAAGCCGATCGCAGCCGCTACCGGAAAAATCTGCTCCATGTTTCTCTCTGTGTCCTGACCAACGTGACACTGCGCATGCTCTGCATAGAAACCAAACTGCGCGTGCGTCTGAGGTTATCAGTGAGTTTATAGAGAATATTCATAACTGCACAGACTGAGGGGTAAAATATTAGTCATTAACAATTGCTTTGTCGAGTTATAGTCATAGAGATGTCTAACATGCAATTTGTCCGGTTAAAATCAACCATACCGGCCAGGTATGTAAATTACCAACTGTTCTGGGAGATTGGAAAGAAGTTTCTTCCTCAAGTAGTGTAAATCGATTGGAAATATGTACGTTATCAGATTTACATTTCAACTACAGCATTTTTTAAAATCTAACATTGATTTATGAGAGACATTTAAAGCTCCACTATGTAATGAGAATGATCACTCCTGCAAAATAGTTTGCTCTCTGACCAATCTTGAAGCGTTCATTCCCGAGAATGCTTTGACCCCTCTCCTCACTCACTCTGGTTAGAGGACCGGCCGCTACTCGGTCCACCTGTTCCGCCCCTTCCTCCCAATTGCAGATTTGATTCAGGCGTTACTTAGCAGGCAAGGGACAAAGTCGATGTTTTGTGATGCGATGAAAATATCCCGAATCTTGGACGAGAGGCCTGGGTTCAATTCACAGCTTGTGCAGATGTGTGTCATAACAACTTTAGCAGGTTCATTAGGAAAACTAAGGGAAGTCAGGAACAGAGTGAAAACAAGAGAAAATGCATGCAATGTGGTGGGGCTTTCAATGCTCAGATGATTTGACTCTTTACCAAGCGTTTCAGGGTCCCAGTCCAGACTGTTGCACTGCTCTTCGTGCACAGCCAGATACCACAATGGTAGGGCAAAGTGGTGGGATATAGAGGTTCTTTTCTGGAAGGCGCTCAGTTTTTGTGGTGAAAACAGTTGAGAAGGAGTCGGGTTTTGTATGGAGCTACCTGTCCCCCTCCTGTTGCAGCCTCTTATTATTGGCCTGACTCTACCTCGTACATGGAGAAAGTGAGGACTGCAGATGCTGGAGAACAGATCTGAAAACTGTGTTGCTGGAAAAGCGCAGCAGGTCAGGAAGCATTCTCTACCTCGTACATGTTTGGTAGAGATCAGTGACATTTTGTAAGCCCACAATACAAGATCCATCACTCTGTTTAAGACAGTAAAAATCTCTTGAAGCACAATAGTCAGAGAACAGTACAGCGCAGAACAGGCCCTTCGGTCCTTGAATTTGCACCAACCTGTGAACTATTCTCAGCTCATCCCCCGATACTATCCCAAAATCACCCATGTGCTTATCTAAAGGATTGTTTAAATCTCACTAACGTGGCTGAGTTAACTACATTAGTAGGTAGTGAATTCCACGCCCTAACCAGTCTCTGAGTAAAGAACCTGCCTCTGACATCTGCCTTCAATCTATCACCCCTCAATTTGTAGATATGCCCCCTTATTTACACTAATGTCTTCATCCTAGGAAAAAGACTTTCACTGTTTATCCTATCTAAGCCTCTGATCATCTTGTACGTCTCTACCAAATCCTCTCTTCGCCTTCTTCTTTCCAATGAGAACACGTTCAAGTCTCTTAACCTTTCCTCATAAGACCTTCCCTCCAGACCACACAACATCCTGGTAAATATCCTCTGCGCCTTTTCCCATGCTTCCACATCCTTCCAGAAATATGGGCACCAGAACTGCACACAATATTCCAAATATGGCTGCACCAGTGTTTTGGATAGTTTCAGCATGATATTGCGGTTCCAGAACTCAATCCATCCACGAATGAAATCTAACACACTGTATGCCGCCTTAACAGTACTGTACACCTGGGTGGCAACTTTCCAGCATCTATGTACATGGCCTCCAACATCCTTCTGCACATCTACACTACCAAGAATCTTTCCATTGACCCAGTACTCTGCCTTCCTGTTATTCTTCACAAAGTGCATCACCTCTCATTTCGCTGCATTGAACTCCATTTGCCACATTCAGCCCAATTCTGCAGTTTATCCAAGTCCTCCCTGCATACTGTAACATTCTTCCACACTGTCTACTACTCCACTGACATTGGTGTCGTCTGCAAATTTACTAATCCATCCACCTATGCCTGCGTCTAAGAATTTTTTTAAAATGACAAACAGCAGTGATCCCAAAACAGACCCTTGTGGCACACCACTAATATCCGCACTAGAGGCTGATTATTTTCCATCATCCACCACTCGCTGCCTTCTTTCAGAAAGCCAGTTTCTAATCCAAACTGCTAAATCACACTCAATTCCATGCCTCTGCATTTTCTCTAACAGCCTACCACGTGGAACCTGATCAAAGGTTCCATGTATACCACGTCAACTGCTCTAGTCTCATCTAAATGCTTGGTCACCCTCTGAAAAAACTCAATGAGGTTTGTGAGACACGACCTGCCCTTAACAAAACCATGTTGACTATCTGAAATCAAATTGTTGCTTGTTAGATGATTCTAACTATTATCTCTTATAATCCTTTCCAAAACCTTTCCTACAATGGAAATAAGGCTCACTGGTCGATAATTACCTGGGTCATCTAGAACATAGAACATAGAACATAGAATAATGCAGCACAGAACAGGCCCTTCGGCCCACGATGTTGTGCCGCACTTCTATCCTAGATTAAGCACCCCTCCATGTACCTATCCAAATGCCACTTAAAGGTCGCCAATGAATCTGACTCTACCACTCCCTCGGGCAGCGCATTCCATGCCCCCACCACTCTCTGGGTTAAGAACCCACCCCTGACATCTCCCCTATACCTTCCACCCTCCACCTTAAATTTATGTCCCCTTGTAACACTCTGTTGTACCCGGGGAAAAAGTTTCTGACTGTCTACTCTATCTATTCCTCTGATCATCTTATAAACCTCTATCAAGTCACCCCTCATCCTTCGCCGTTCCAATAGAAAAGGCCGAGAACTCTCAACCTATCCTCGTACGACCTACTCTCCATTCCAGGCAACATCCTGGTAAATCTTCTCTGCACCCTCTCCAAAGCTTCCACATCTTTCCTAAAGTGAGGCGACCAGAACTGCACACAGTACTCCAAATGTGGCCTAACCAAAGTCCTGTACAGCTGCAACATCACCTCACGAGTCTTGAATTCAATCCCTCTGCTAATGAACGATAATACTCCATAGGCCTTCTTACAAACTCTATCCACCTGAGTGGCAACCTTCAAAGATCTATGTACATAGACCCCAAGATCCCTCTGTTCCTCCACCTGACCAAGAACCCTACCATTAACCCTGTATTCCGCATTCTTATTTGTTCTTCCAAAATGGACAACCTCACACTTGGCAGGGTTGAACTCCATCTGCCACTCCTCAGCCCAGCTCTGCATCATATCTAAGTCCCTCTGCAGCCGACAACAGCCCTCCTCACCGTCCACAACTCCACCTATCTTTGTATCATCTGCAAATTTACTGACCCCCCCTTCGACTCCCTCCTCTAAGTCATTAATAAAAATTACAAACAGCAGAGGACCCAGAACTGATCCCTGCGGAACTCCACTTGTAACTGGACTCCATGCTGAATATTTACCATCTACCATCACTCTCTGACTTCGACCGGTTAGCCAGTTTTCTATCTCTGCTGCCCTTCTTGAACAAGGGCACAACATTTGCAATCCTCCAGTCCCCGGGTACTAAACTCATAGACAATGATGACTCAAATATCAAAGCCAAAGGCTCTGCTATCTCCTCCCTCGCTGAGCAGAGAATCCACGGATAAACCCCATCCGTCCTGGGAACTTGTCTACTTTCACTCCTTCTAGAATTGATAACACCTGTGCGTAACTAACCTCAATCCTTTCTTGTCTAATATCTCGTACCTCATTTTTGTCCTCTACAATATTCTCCTTTTCCTGTGTAAACACCAATGAGAAATATTCATTTAGCACTTCTCCGATCTCTGCAGGATCCACACTCACACACTCAACTTCCCACTTCTGTCTTTGATTAGCCTTATTCCTACCCTAATCACCCTTTTATTCTTCACACACCAAGAGAAAATTTCAGGGTTATCCTTTATTCTGTTTGCTAAAGACTGCTCGTGTCCTCCCTTTGCTTTTCTTAACTCTCTCCTTAAATCCTTCCTAGCTGATCTGTAACTCTTTATTGCTTCATCTGTACCATTTTGCCTCACCAACACAAAAGCCTCTTTCTTCTTCTTAACAAGAGATGCAGTTTCAGTAGTAAACCATGGTTTACAAAGTCTGTCTGTGCCAGTTAGGTCACCCCACAGCCATTGACTTTCCAAAGAGAACAATCCAAGATTTTCTAACCTCTCCCAATCCAGGCAACATCCTGGCAAACCTGTTTCCACCTTCCCAAAATCCTTCACATTCTACCTATAATGTTGTGATCAAAACGGCACACAATACCCCAAAGGTGGCCTGATCATAGTTTTATATTCACTCCCCTGACAAAAGAAGGCAAGACTGCCATTCGCCTCCTTCACCACTTTCAGGGATCATTCAGCTTGCAACTGAAGATCCCTCTGTATATCAGAGCTGCTCAATACCCTTCCGTTTATCGTATACATTCCTCTTGCTTTGTGTCTTCCAAAACGCATCACCTCACACTTGTCTGAATTAAAATATATCTGCAATTTCTCCACAAAACTTTCTGACTCATCTCTTTCTTGCTGTATCCTTTGACATCATTCTTCACGATTCACAACTTCAACAGTTTGTGCCACTTACAAACTTGCTCATTAAATCGTTTACATTTTCAAACTTTTCATTTATATACATTACAAGCAACAGATGTCCCAGTTCTGATCCTTGTGGAACAGCACTAGCCATAGACCTCCAGCCAGTAACATGCTCCTGAGGGCGGCACGTTGGCACAGTGGTTAGCACTGCTGCCTCACAGCGCCAAAGACCTGGGTTCAATTCCCACCTCAGGTGGAGTGGCACTGCTGGGTCATCCAGACTCTGACGTGTCCGATTACTGCCCCACTCTTTTCCCATTCCTGTTTCTCCTGTTGTGGGACTGTTTCTGGGAATATCTTTAACCTTCCTCTCTCACTTCTGTAGCTACGGCCATTGCTATCTCCTCAAATGTCTGCACTGTTTCAGTCAGTATTAAAGGATTTGACACTCTGGAGGCAGGAAGCATGTTTCCGCTGATGGGTGAGTCCCGAACCAGAGGACACAGTTTAAAAATAAGGGGTAGGCCACTTAGAACAGAGTTGTGGAGAAACTTCTTCACCCAGAGAGTGGTGGGTGTATGGAATGCTCTGCCCCAGGAGGCCGTCGAAGCCAGGTCTCAGGACACTTTCAAGAAAGAGTTGGATAGCGTTATTAAGGATAGTGGAATCAAGGGTTATGGGGATAAGGCAGGAGCAGGATACTAATTGAGGATGATCCGCCATCAACATAATGAATGGTGGTGCTGTCTCGAAGGGCAGAAGGGCCTACTCCTGCACGTATTGTCTATTGTCTATTCACCTGCCTTACCCACATACTCACTGCTCCGTTGGTGTGAGGTTTCTACTTCCCTGTGAGCTCTAATCTTCATTATTGCTGCTTCACTGGGAAAGTTAGCTGCTTCCACTAACTCTCTGACCTGTCCTTCATGCTCTACGTGCCCACAGACAGGGTGATGTACCGTCACCGAGCCCAGGCTATCACTTGGTCATGAACTATACCAAAGGCATGCTGTCTGTCTGTGTATATGCTGACTCCCTGACCCCTGGCTAATGTCCGTGCTTCTGTCAGGGCTCGTGATGGTTCTGCCATTTCTGGGTAATTCTCCACAAAAGTCGTCCAATAATTAAACAATCCTAATGATTGCCTTACCCCCTTCACGGTGTGCGGGTGGATAGTTTTGAAATCATGGTCTTTTGTTTCACTGGGATTGTCCCCCTCCCTTCTTGATTTGATCTCCCTGATGTGATGTCCCAGGTACATCTCTCCCGACCTTCCCACGGTCTGTAGGTTAATTTTAAGCTGGGCCTGCCTGACCTGACCCAATACTCTGTGTAATATCCGGATATGTTCTTTCTCTCCAACTGAGGTAATGAGGTGTTGGTAAGATTAAATCGACGAACTCCATCAGCCATGTATCGGTGGGATATACTGGAATATTATGGGATCCCTGAGGTAACTGCTTTCCTCAGACAGTAGATACTAGCTTATTCTGCCATTCTAGGTCGACAGGAACCCATTCACAATATCAAGGGCTGAGACTGTATTCTGTTGCAATTTTAATCAATTAAATAAAGTGGTGTGGTTCACTACTGTAGGATACTCTTCAGTGGAGGATTTACTGAGGGCGGTATTCTCAATAGTGAGGTGGGATGAGCCGTTCGGCTTCTGTGAGTTAGTCTGGGATACTGTTGGTCTGACTATTCCCTGCTTCTCTCAATCTGTTACTGTCACAATTATTGTCTCCTCAGCCCCAGCTTTAATGTGATCCGGTTTGTGTGGGGAGTGAGAGGGCCCTCGACCTTTACAGGATCCACAGATAATAACCCACATTCCTGTTTGAGTTACCCGCCCTGCTGTTTGGGTCCTAGCTATAACTCCCCCAGATTCCCTGACTGTTCCAGTCTCCCAGCAAGGCAACTACTCTGGAGATGTCGCCTCTCCGTTGCTTCCTGTTCCGGGCCTGGCCAGGTTGTTCCCATATTAGAGTTAGTGTCTCTGCATCAATAGTTGTTCCGAACTGTTCTAAACTGGCAACTCCCAGAATGGTTCCTTCCTCAGTTTCACACTCCCATATCTGAATATATTTTGCCGTATCCATGATCTGCATTGGGACAGGTTTATTTCATCCAGCTTCCTCGATTCCCTTCCAACTGCTCTCATTTTAGTAATTGAGGGGTGAGGGGCAAATCCGTATCGGTAACTGATGTAGATGCTCCTGTATTAATATTATGTTCTGCTGTTTCCCAAACACAGCATCAATGAATATTCATGGGCTATGCATTGGCCTACGTGAACTCATGCACACACACAATGTGAACATCTATCTCCCTCTCTCTGCATACGTTCCTTGTCTATGTGTCCTTTCGTGCTTCACTTGTAACATTGTGGGTCTGGTTACCCTCCCTGTACTACTCCCTGTGTTTCTGAGTTTGCCTCAGCTCTCATGGCCCAATTCAGAATGTAGTTAGAATTATCTCCCACTGGCAGTCCCACGTTCATAATTACAGTTAAATAGGGTCCCATGTTATCTTTCAAATACATCAAACCGATTTCATCATCACAGGTTGGGGTTTACTAATCCCCCGTGGTCGTTGCACACCTCAGGCTTCCTCTCTGTATGATCCTCGATATTACCCTTGGGCCCCTGAGCCTGTCCCCTCCCCAGTGTGTCCCTGTAATATCTGTAAATGCCTGGAGACACTGATCGGCTGTGCACTGGGGGGAGCCAGCTCACACCTTCACCCTCTCATTGCCGGGACAGAATCGGCTGTACACGTCGGGGCATCTTGGTCTGAGAGATATTGGCTGACACCATCATCAGTGAGACTGTACCTCAACTAATTCATCTGTATTCTCCCAATAAGGCCCATTATTACCATTTCTCTATCAGGCTGGGTGTTCATCACCAACACCTGTCGTTCAGCTGGGTAAACGGTTCAATTTGGTTTCTGTCAGTTCCCTTTCTTGCCCCCCTCCTGTCTGTCAAAGTTTGAATTTTGATGCACTGTGGTGCCATAAACACGGCCTTCTGGGCCTTACAAGGTGGTGGGTCATCCCACCTATTGCCGTCCCTCTGTCCACCAGTGGGCACTTTCTCATCTAACCTGTTCCAGTCAGTGTCACCATCATCACTGGCTTTTGAGGAGAGTGGGGCACTAGGTACCTCCCCCCACTGTAACTACCACCTGGCACTTTGGCTTTAAGCCCTCACGTCTGAGAGCCACCACCTTCACTTGTTCCTGTTTCCCATAATAATGTAACATATTCCGTCATTCCTGGAATAAAACAGAACAAAATGTGAATTTGGTTTTACTTGAAATATTAATAATTTGACATTTACTTTACATATCTATAGAGGTGAAAACTCTGCTGTGACTATTAGAGTGAATTTAAAGTGATCATACAGTGAAAATAACTGATAATCAACGACAATGAATGAACTGAATAATATGTGATGATTTGTACAAGTTCTTGCAATGGAAATTCAATTTTATTCAATGTTTGTCACCCATTACACCATGGGCATTCTTATTAGGGAATAAAGTAACGGAAGGGTATCAGAGAAAATAAATAGACGTTAATTTTAGCTTCACTGCAATAATGAACCAAAACAATATTTGAACATATGGCTAAACTACATAACAAAGTTTCCAGTGTCATTATTAACATCAAAACTATTTTAGTTTGCAAGTTGTTTTGTACTAAGAATAATTGGAAATGAATTGTGATTATGAATTGACCATTTAAAATATATTTTGAAGAGAAAAATCAGATATATTTTTTGGAGGAAATTAGGAAAGGAAATAAATATGTATACATTGGTATTAATAGTTTTAAAGTGTTTGGAGGTTGACTGGGATTATTTGATTGAGAGAGGCTGCATGATTATAAAGACTAATTCACCTTTTACATTGCATTGTTGGTTTCACTAGAATTTGTTGTGGTCAAAGCTCTTGTTGTGTGCAATGGACTGTCACTAATAGCTTAATTAATCTGCGAGTCCCTGATCAGGATTCCTTTGTCTGTAAGTCAGTCTGTAAGTGCGCGATACACCTGCTTTTCTGAGGGGAAACAGAGATTCTTTTCAAAGGAAATAAGTGGCAGTTCACACTGAGAATGGTTTCTACCACACACCATAAGCAGGGAAGTGTTTTTCTAAAGAATTCTAATCACTATCTATAAATCTGATGGTATCTGTGTTTGTCAGTTTGTGGAGGATTCAGCCTCTTAGTGCTGAGCTGTTTTTATACAAGCAGTTGGTTCATTATGTCTTTGCCAAGAATGTTGTTTACTTTCCCCCTTTACTGTGATTCTGCAGGTTAGAATATTCTGAGAGTCAATAATGTTCAATAACTGAACATTGAAATGTTTAGACTCTAACAGTGCAGTGGCCTTGTTTTCAGCTAATTATTCACTTTCCATTTCCTGGTTGTGTTGAATGCTATAGAAACAGGCTCTGAGCAATGTTTCCATTCACTTGTGTTGGAGTCACTGACAGCCACGTGGTCAGTCAATTTCAGACTGATGGATCAATTTCTCTCCTATTAGATGGTGGTCACTTGCTCAGTTTCCGATGGCTCACCTCAGCGTCAGTCCATCAGCTGCTGAAACCCTGCATCCAGCATTTGTTCCCTCTCACAGTGACTAATCCAATACAGTCCCAGCTTGTCTCCCACATTCACCTTCTCATACTCATGATCACCTCAGATTCTACCTTCTGTGTCCTTGCAGCAAGCTGTGTAAGACACCTCCTTCAGTTTTAACCTGATCTATATTATGTTCAGAAAGATCTTTTCAAAATTTGGTTCACTGCTTCTTCAGGACATTCCTGAAGAAGGGCTCATGCCCGAAACGTCGATTCTCCTGCCCCTTTGATGCTGCCTGACCTGCTGTGCTTTTCCAGCAACACATTTTCAGTTGTAATTGTAGTAACCAATTAATTACAAGTTACATGACAAAATATTTTAAGAGGAGCTGCTATTGGTGGTGGAAATGCTGCTGGTTGGTATAAAAGAGGGCTGAGGTGAATACTGTACTCGGTTTTGATGAGAAAGTTGAGCAATGTAAGATTCTTTTATTTTTGTTAATAAGAAGAGGCAGAGATTGCAGCTAGGACATCCACAAGCATCCACCCTCACCATCACTGATGCTCAGTAGCAGCAGTGCCAATCAAGCGGGCTTCTTTATTCTGGATGGTATCAAGTTTCTTGAGTGTTGTTAGGGCTGCACTCATCCAGGCAAGTGGGGAGTATTCCATCACACTCCGGATTTGTGCCTGGTAGCGTTTGGACAGGATTTCAGGAGCCAGGAGTTGAATTACTCTTGTAGCCACTGTGTTTATGTGGGGAGACCAATTCAGTTCCTGATCAATGATTATCCACAGGATAATGTTGATAGTGGGTGTTCAGTCATGATAACACCATCGAGTGTCAAGGGATGGTGGTTAGGTTATGTGTTATACGTGATAGCCTGTATTTGTGTGGCATGTATGTTACCTGCCTCCTGTAAATCCAAGCCTGGATATTGTCCAGATCTTGTTGTACTTGGACTTGGACTGCTTCAGTACCTGAGGAGTTAATTATTTATTAACACTAAATAGTCACGAGATTATGCAAATTCCTTTTTCTATCAAATGTCATGGACTGTATCTTGTGGTCACTCTCATATTCACTTTCATTATCTTTTTATTTTCTTCTTAATTCAGACACAAATGTTTGAACATCGATCAGTATAAAATTACATAAATTAAAATCACATCACATGTTTCTCCAAGTAAACTAATTGAATGAAATACATAACTTCTGTATTGTCTGCATTTTGAAAAAAAAAATAAATTCTTTTCAATACCTACCGAATGGCTCATTTATTATCCTCAATCCAACAATCTAAGTATTATATTTCAGTCTTCAGTTTACCGATCTTAGTGTATGTATAATCAACATCAGAGCAAAGTGTTTTTAAAATATTGAGTCAATTTATTTTTTCGGAATACAACATTTATTCGTAATTCATTATCCTTATAATAATTGCAGAATAATTTGTTTGTCTTTCTAACGTGTATCGTCAGACCCATATATTATTTTAATCCATATTATAATTTAATCCATTGCAACAATGCTATTGTTTTCAGGTCAAGTATCCTACAATGGAACCAATCATTTTGCATCCAACATGCTTTGCAAACTGACTTTTTCTCATTTGAATAATCACAGTAATCTCAGCCTTATGAATTCAGAGAACTATAACTACTTTTCACTGCAATAATTCCTGTTCATGTCTGCACATTGCAGTCATGTAGCAAAATTAAATTTCTCCTTCTTCTAAGTGTACGGATAGATTTTCGAAAATCTAAGTGTTGCTAATATCTAATTATTGTTCAGTTCAGTAGGCGCTATAAATGTGTAATAATGGCTCAGTACATGAAGAAATGTGAAGATATTGCAATGTACAAACTCACAATGATTGTGAATATCAATTTTTATTTTAACCATGGAAACATAGTTGAATTGATTTAATTATATTTCAATTCAATGCTCACATTCATTGTATTTCGAATCACAATAAGAGCGAACTATTTCATGCGAAAAAATTATTTAAAATTCATGTCACTTTTTTATGGATACAAAATAGAATTAACACCCGTTTGTTCTTTCCTTTCCCAATCACAGTGAAGTTTGAATTGTAGAATGCTAGATTGATACAGCACGGAAACAGGCCATTCAGCCTAACTTGGCATTCCGGCCAGGTTTCCTAAACTAAACTAGTCCCATTTCCCTGTGTTTGTCCCATAGCCCTTTGGACGTTTTCTCTCCATTCAACTGTCCAAAAATCTTTTAGATGTTGTAATTGTACCAGCCACTGCCCTTCCTCTCACAGCTCATCCCAATATGTGAAACACACTCTGTGGAAAAGTTGCCCCTCAGACCCCTTTTAAATCTTTCCCCCTCAGCGTAAAGATTCTATTTACACCGTAGAATCTTTAAGACTGCAAAGTTATTAAAAGTTGAGAGGTATTTAGAAGCAGCGTAATAACATTCATACTTTAATCAGTGATGTGAAGCAAATAAATTCAAGATGTTATGATCATTATAATGAACAACAGTTACAAGTTGAGACAATGTTGGTTGAAAAGCAATTCAATAGACACTTAGATATTTTCTAATCAACTCTGAGGTGTTTTGACACATCTCTGTTGAAGGTGGGAATTGAACCCATGGCTCCTGGTTTACTAGTGCACACATTACCAGAGCCCTCCATAATATTCCCATGCAGGAAGGGCAGGACTATAATCACATACTTACTGTGTTTATTCACAGGGATAACTGCTCAGATATTTATTGTTATAATTGGACTAGGGTTGTATTAGACAGTTCCAGTGTGTAATGGACCGATAAAAAGAATAAGTAATTTCTAATAATGATGGAACGAAGCAACAATGGTTTTAAATAAACATAAATCTCATGATAATCATGTAAGTCAATTTGTTTGAAGCAGTTATTCATCTGCATAAATTAAATTTAACCTGTTTTGTAATGGACATGAATTGGAAATAAAGCATTAGTCATTCAATGTGACTACTCAGCGAAAGACAACTTCCCTCATTTTCAAAAAAATTGTGATTTCTAAGAATTCAAGATCTATTGTAAAAGCATGGAACAAACATTTGTTAATTCTGGTTTATTTACACAAGGAACACGTGAAATTTAAATAATGCTTAACATGAAAAATTCTTAGCTCTTATTGTAATAATCAGAAATGTAGAAACGTTAGAATTGAAGTGAAATACAATCAGTACAAGAATGTAAACAAAACTGTGGATGTTGGAAATCACAAACAAAATCAGTAATTGCTGGAAAATAACTCAGCAGGTCTGGCAGCATCTTTGGGGTGAAATCAGTGTTAATAATTGGGCCCAGTGACCTTTCTTCAGACTGCACTTTTTCTCACAACTAATTCAATCCAACTAAGATTCCACACTTAAAATTATTTTTGCTAAGATTAGGAGATTGCAGAGTGCAATGTTGTTTGTAACAGCTGATGTACTGAGACATCGTTCCACATCTACAGCTGGAGATATTGGATTTCAGCAATGATTACCGATTAGATTTTGGTAATAATTAGTTTTAAATGGCTGATAACAAATAATGAAAGTAAATAAATATGTATACATTGGTATTAATAGTTTTAAAATGTTTGGAAGTTGCCTGGAATTTTTTGATTGAGAGAGGCTGCATGATTATAAAGACTAATTGTTGTGTGCAATGGACTGTCACTAATAGCTTAATTAACCTGCGAGTCCCTGATCAGGTTTCCTTTGTTTGTTGAAGAACGTGTCGATCCCCTGAGGAGATTATTATGGATCCTTGCTGAGTCAAGTCGGAACACATGTGGACACCTCCCACTGTGCAAGTGGCAGGTACTCGTGTGACTCAGCCAACGCTGTATATCGTATACGTTGCAGGAAAGGATGCCTTGAGACATGGTACATAGGGGAATTTCGAATTTCTGTGGCGTCACATGTGAAGAAGATTATTGAACACTTAAGATTGAGTATGAAAACAGCTGATAGTTTTGTAAAGTCACTGTACCCTTGGCTTGCCCCCAATTTAAATGGAAGCAGTCCGCTGTTTAGTAGCATTTTCGAGCTGAACAAGATCACCTGCTCATGTTTCTCCCCAGATATTTCTTCACGTTACAAGGATGTTTCTAGAATGAGTTGGTTGATGGCCGAGGCAATTCGCAGGAAAGATCATTAGTCAATCCAGACAAACTTGTATTTTCTAACAGACACTTTGGTCATGAGTAGATAAAACAGCGCCAGGTGAGGCTGAAACTCACAACCTCGTCATTGCGCTCACCGACATACTGCCATATAAGTACCGCGCACTGACCGATTGCGCCACTGGAACAGCACGTTGGCAGGGATCCCAATATCACGAGTTATACCTCAGCGGTTGACAAATTGGCCGTGATGTAAGATTTTCCGATTGTATTCACGTGTTTTTCCTCACTTATTTGAGGAATATGCTTAATTACACATTGCTAAACTGGATTGATGTTGAAAAATGTATTTTCAATATTTTCCTCGATTGTTCTCTGACCAATTGTGGCCTTTAGTCAGTAGAAACATTACAACCTCATTCGTGGGTCGACTCAATTACTGATCACCAACGTATCTTGGGCACCAAGTTCCAGAAGTTGATCAACTCTGAGTTTTGGCATCACAAATAGAAACATACCCTGGCTGTGGAGTAAAAGAAAGACCGTTTAGATTGGAGATCAGGAGAAACCTCTTCAGCCAGAGAGTGGTGG